>NW_026294573.1:101375605-101893020 GCF_007827085.1 Peromyscus californicus insignis
CACACAGCCACACATAGACCAATGGCTTTAATATTATGTTGCAGTTTCCAGTGATGCAGAATGCAGCTGCAGTTGTGTTTCAAGGAGAAGCTGAGTGGGGCTGGCCGTCCCTGCAGCTTGGTGCCACTCCTGGGCCCATGTGCAGCCTCACTAGACACTGTCATAGTGGTGAGACCCTGGTGCCACCTCTAGTTACCCTGTACTGTCCACAGCGTTGCAGTTCAGTGTGCAGGACTTTCCCTTGTCAGAAGCCCCCTGGGCTGTGCTCAACAGCTGTTGAGCCTTGTCATTATTATAATATCGGCTGAATTCCTAAGGAAAATAATCCCCAAAGCAACAACAAAAACACTAGTTTAACTGGCACTATGGTCTATTAAAAGGCACAAGAACAACGTTTTAACATTTTTACTGACTCCCATGGTGTTAAAAAAGGGACCCAGTAGGAACGCCCAACTTAGGTTATAGAGTAATCACTTGTGTTGTTTGGCCAGAATTTCCTAATTCCGTGCCGTATGGACGTTGTGCACTGCTGTCCTTCAAAGACTTCATTTGTAGGCAAGAGCTCTGTGTGATTTGATGTGTCTCATAAGTGACCAGGCAGGCACTTGGTGTCTGTAAGCAGGGCCATGCTCAATACCACAGCCACAGTGGACTAGAAATTCACCCAGTGGTTTTGGCCTCACATAAGCCATTTGCCCACTGAGGTATCAGAAGAGGTTTTCATCCATCATGAAGTTGGCATTCAATAAAGAAAAAATGATTCTGTCTGCAGTGAGTACATCCCAGGTGTTCACACAGAGCACTCAGGAATATGTCTGTAGCCTGGGGTGGTAGATTTTAAAACTTGAAATTTCACCGTTGCCTTTTTCTCCCCCCTTCTCTTACCTGGCAGAAGGAATCCTGTGTCTTTCTGACTCTTAGAAGATTCTGCAGCTTGTCTTTCATTCTTGGGGGGAGGGAGTTTGATTCTGGAATCAGTTTGGCAGCTTTAATCTGAGGCTAAAGTTTCAGGTGGGGTGGAAAAGTCAGGATTAGCTGTTCTTCTGACTGAGCTGCTGTGATCAACCTGTAATAAAGTGTTTTACAGCACTTCCAAACTAGTTGGAAAGAGTGCCCTGTGTTGATGCGTTCCATGTTGTAAATGTACCTAAATACAAAAGCATGGCCACCGAGGGACTCCTGGGCTGGTACCGCCACTGTCATGCATCTGCAGCAAGATCTGCCAGTTGAGGGCTTCTTCATTTTAAATAATAACCAGACTGAACTTCTGTGACTAAAGAAAACTTCACATTGACCATATTTTATAAAAGGTCCAACTACAGTCACTAGTTAACCTAAACCTTAGTGCACAAAGAACTGAACCACAAGAGTTCCACGCCAGCATTTGCCTTCTGGTCTCCACTGGGGAACACAGATCATCCATAGAACACGTCCAGTTCACAGGCGTGGGCTTCCTCTGCACACTAGACACCACTACGGCACTTGGGAATGATGGGTCCCGTCAGGTCTGCCAGCCTCCTCTTCCTCACTGCAAAGGAATGGGGAGGAGATGTGAGCAGCTGTCCTCCAGTCCCGGCACACTGGCCCAAAGGTCAGTCTGCTTGTTAGGGACAGTTACAGGAAGGCTGTATAGTTTGTCTCTGGTTACTAATGGGAGTCTGTGGTAGGGTGGACATCTAAATGGCTGACCACACAGTGTCTGTCTGTCTGTCTGTCTCTCTCTCTCCTCTCTCCTCTCTCTCCTCTCTCTCTCCTCTCTCTCTCTCTCTCTCTCTCTCTCTCTCTCTCTCTCTCTCTCTCTCTCTCTCACACACACACACACACACACACACCGTTTGCCTTTGCCTACAGGGGCTCCACAGTTGAAGACTGGATCTGAGCAAAGTTAACTTTAGCCAGTCTTAAGACTGGGGTCTTAGCCCACTGAAATGTTTCTCTCTTTGCTCCTCCTGGGAGTGCCTGGCCTGCCTCCTGCCTATGTCAATAACTGAAAAATGCCCCAAATTTTCCTGCCCCCTTAATGTTTTAACAGTGACATTCCCCCAGGAGCAAGACGGTTCATGCTCAAATGCTGTTCACATGACAGTTAAACCTCTGGAGAGAAAGGTATGAGCCAGGAGGTTACAAACAGAAGAGACAAGCTTGGAGAATGGCTAGGGCTGACAGGGTAATGGGAGGGAACATGGTATTGGCAGATGAAGACTAAGAAGCAAGCTAGATTCACCACCAGAAAACACAAGGTAGGGAAGGCTGTAGAGTGGGGAGGTTGCAATCAAGAGGTCTGCTGAGGTGGCAGAGGCAGGTGGCCATTGCTACCTGTTCATCACTCAAAGATGGCTTCCAGTTCCCAAGCTGAGGTGGACTTGCAGCCACCAGATCAGAGCCCATGAGCTCCAACACCCTATCGGCTTGCATATGACTCAGATGAAGCAGATGATTGTGAAGGTGTGGCCAAGAGCTAGAAGCAGGTCTTGGGCTCACAGGTGCCCAGTGTGTCTCAACCTCTTCTCTAACCTCAGGTCAGAAGGAAAGCAAACCAGGATGGGTAGGCAATCTGGAAGGAAGGCACAATCTAGTCCAATTCCTGGAGGTGACTAAAAGTGTCACACAGTTTGGGAATCTGCACAGGAACAAAAACCAAAACCTAAAGAACAAAAGAGGCTTGTCCAGATGTGCAGTTTCTACAAATGAGCCTCTCATCCCCACGTTAGCTGTGCAAGCATGCCTGTGAGCTATCCTTGTGCCTCTCCATACCTACAGCATGGAGTCACCCACTGACATACAGAACTAGGATTTGAACAGAAGCCCTTCTAAAGGTCTGGACCTGCATGCTGGCATTTCCATTTCACAGATAAGGAAATGGAACAAGGATGTGCTGTTTGCTTAAAGCCAGAAAGCTAGTGATAAACTGGATATGGTAGCACACCATATCCATATCATAGCACTTGGGAAGTGGCTGTAAGAGCATGAAGAGTTCAAGGCTAGTCTCTGAAACATAGCAAGCTCCAGACCAGTCTTAGCTACATGAAACTGCCTCAAACGGACAAAAAATAACAAAGCCAGACCCAGATGGAGCCAAGACTTGTTACTCCTCTTGAGCCTCCGCCTCCTGCCTCTCAGTAATTTGGTTACATGTCTGTGTCTCATCTGATCCTCACAGGATCAACCCCCTCCCTCAGAGAAGAAAGCCATTTTGCAGAGCTAGGATTGCAACCTTAAGCACTGGCCTTCGATGGAGTGTATAAAAAGGGACCTGGTGTGGGGGGTGCTCCCAGTACCCTTCCTCGTATATATGAGGCTAGATCTGGGTGCATGGTTCATCAGAACTGCCTTTCACAGAAAGGGACACTCATTTACTTGGATGTTATGTCTTCCTATTTTGATGATGGGCCAAGAGAGAGAAATCACCTGCCAAAAAAGTTCTAACAAGTGACTTGGAGGAGCCAGGTCTCTAACTCAACGTACTTGCTACTTTCTTTAAAAAAAAAAAAAAAAAAATCCTTTGCTCACCAAGGAAAGGGCCAGAGGCTCCCTTGCTTATCAGCAGAGCTGGATGGGCTCTCCAGTCATCAGGACTCACCTCCATCCATTGCCTGAGCTCCCTCCACTACTTGTGGCCAGGTGAGTCTTTCTGCCATATCCTAGGAAGCACTCTATACTCACTTGTGTGATTCAGCCTTTGCCCAGGGCTATGTTCCAAGCACAGAAATCAAAGGAAGATACAGCATGTCAGAGGCCAAAACAGATAGACAGTAACCTTCACGAGGATTACAGGTGTCCTGGCAGACCTCTGAGATGTGGGAGGCATGTACGTGAAGTCGCCCAGTCTTCCCAGGATGGGCAGGAAGTGGGTCAACTAAGTTGTAAAGGAAGAAAGCATGGAGAATGGTAAATTAGGAAAGCCTTCTCTCTAAACAAGCTTGTTGGTGGGCCACTTCCAGGGCACTCAGACTGCCCGGCAAGAGGATGGCCTGTCAAGATGTCCCGAGGAGCCCTCTAGACGGTGTAGAGAGCAGGGCTCTGAGAAGAGACTTGTATTCAAACCTCAGTTCTGCCAGTGAGTAACTTCCTACCTCAGAGCTGCAGTTTTACTAACAGGTCAGGTGTTAGTAAGTAATAGCAGGCGGTGGCCGGCGGATCACTTAAGTTAGTAATATGGGAAATGTTCAGAACAGAGCCTGGTGCGTCTCAGTGTGGGCCATGTTTCTATCAAGGGGCCTGGGAGCCACATGGAGGAGTTGAGCCTGAGCAATGGGAGCTGGCAGGGCATCAAAGGAGTGGAGTGGAGGGGCCCGCTTTGGGAAGAGTGCTGCGGGGAGGTGGGACACCCACCTGAAGGAGCTAGAAGTCAAGGAAGCTGCAAGGAAGTGTGGCAGGCTGGGTGGGCTGGAGGCTGGAGTTGCAGAGCTGGCGGGAGTTGGGGCAGCATCCAGGAGATGACAGATTTCTACATGGGGCGGCTGTGGGGGAAGTGGTACTTGCCCTTGATGGCTTCAGGATAAGAAGAAACTGACAGGGAATCCAGCAGATCCACTGTTAGGCATTATTATTACTACCCAAAGATCCAAAATCAGTGTATCACAGCAGCACTCCTCACAGGGGACAAGATAAGGAACCCACTGTTGATCAACAGATGAGCGGGTAAAGAAGATGTGGGATCTACGCACGACACTGTCTGACTTTACAGAACACCAAATCCCTGCCGTCTGCCACAGCACCAGAGTGTCATGCTAAGTGAGATGCAGGAACAAATCATGTTCTCATAAGAGGAAGCTGAGGAAATCCAGCGACAGAAGCAACCAGGAGAATAGTGAGGACAGAGGCCGGGTGGTGGGAGGGAGGGAGGGCGATGAGGGGGTGGTCAGAGGTTAAAACCTCAGGAAGAACCAGGTGGGCTTTCGTTTCCTTTGAGACCGTCACACAATTTGGTAAGTAGTTACTAACAGTGTATTGTACATTTCAAAACTGCTGAGAAAGTACATTTCAAATGTTTTTACCACAGAAAACATATTGAGGTGACAGATAATGCTGACTTACTTGATATAATTATTCTACACTTTAATCTTGAATTCAAACCTTTTGTTGTACCTCAGAAACATACACGGTTATAACTTGTTAATTTATTGTTACAAATTAAAAGCTGATTTGAGGTCTGCTCTGATGGAAGCGCCGGTTAGGAAGGGGTTGAGAATGTGGTAAGGCAGAGATGTTCTTCTGCTTTTAAATGTGCTGCCCTCTGTACAGCCTCTGCTACCTAACTTGGAGGCTGTGCTTCAGATTCTGTGACGAGTGTGCTGGTGGCAGGTTCAGAGGACCCGAGAGCCACCCTTAGCCTGCCCTGGGCTATAAATAGCATGGAGACAGGAGTCATCTGAGGTAGTGCTGCAGGGAGACAGGGATAGGAGATGACATCCCCGGCCTGCCCCTTAATCGTACTCTGGTGTCCTGTGTGCATCTGCAGAGCAGTTTGCTAAGAGCTCTGAGATCAGGGTGGGGAAGACCAAAAGATGTGACCAGGCAGGCCAGCTGCAGGCACTGACTCAGTGTCCCCAACACGGAGCCCACCTGCGGGCCCAAGTACTGCAGAGGCCCTCGCCCCAGGCCACTGACCAGGCCTGATGCAAGCAGGAAGAACATGAGGCTCTCCTGTGTGCTCTAGCACAGCATTGCTTACAACCACGGTACCAAGGAGACCAGCAGGAGGCTCTCATGATAAAAAAAAAAAAAAAAAAAAAAAAAAACCAAACAAAACACAGTTGGGAAACATGGGTGACTTCCCGCTTTCACAGCATGGTGGCAGGAGGAAGCCACCAGGCTGGAAGGACCATAGGCATTTGTCTTGCAGGAAGAAGCCAACTGTGTGGTATTGTATTCCCCCAAATATTGTGCATTCTAATAAACGTATCTGGGGTCAGAGACAGAGCAGCCACAATATTAAACATAAAGGATAGGCAGTGGTAGCACACGCCTTTAATCCTAGCATTCCAGAGGCAGAAATCCATGTGTTCAAGGATACAGACAGGCATGGTGACTCATCACGCCTTTAATCCCAGAAAGCGAGCCTTTAATCCCAGGGAGTGGTGGTAGAAAGCAGAAAGGTATATAAGGCGTGAGGACCAGAAACTAGAAGCATTTGGCTGGTTAAGCTTTCAGGCTTCTAGCAGCACGGTTCAGCTGAGAGCCGTTCTGGATGAGGACTCAGAGGCTTCCAGTCTGAGGAAACAAGACCAGCTGAGGATCCAGCGAGGTGAGGTAGCTGTGGCTTGTTCTGCTTCTCTGATCTTCCAGTTCACCCCAATAACTGGCCTCAGGTTTGATTTTTATTAATAAGAACTTTTAAGATTCCTGCTACACAACTGTACTGGTTAGAATTCAAAGTAGTTCTCATACTGAAAATTAGCAAATGGGTAGACATTTTGCTTTTCAAGTTGGAAATCCTACATCACTAACTCGCACTATGAATGCGGCCTGTGTCACCGAGATGATCCTCCTGTGAGAAACATGAGGGAAGAGCTGCATCCAGGCCCCTGTGGTACCCAGAAGGCAGTCACCATTTCCTCTTGGCATCCCTGATCAACAAAGTGCCATATATGGTTCCTACTCCCCACCCATCTTCACTGAAGTTTCTTTGGCTTCCATGCCCCAAGTCCCAGTCACAGTCCGTCACTGAGGGAAGCCAGGGCAGGAACCTGGAGGCAGGAACCTGGAGGCAGGAACTGAAGCAGAGACCAGAGATGAACACTGCTTACTGGCTTGTTCCCCCTGGTTTGCTTAGCTACCTTTCCTATACAGCCCAGGACCACCTGCCCAGGGGTGGTGTGACCTGCAGTGGGCTACGTGATGGCCCCTCTTACATAAATCATTAATAAAGAAAATGCCCCACAGGCTTGCCTGGAGGCCAATCTGATGGAGGCAATTGGTCAGTTGACATTCCCTCCTGACAGACGATTTTAGTTTGTGTCAAGTTGACATTGAAACCAATGAATAAAACCATACTGTAGGCAGGGCCCCCTATTAAGGCTTGTACCCCAGTCCTTCCTAGAGCTCCCGCAGGGTCACCCCCTGACCTTCTCTGTCAGCCTATCTCTCCCTTTCAAGGCTGGACAAAGACCCTCCTCACCAGATGCTTTGCTCAACTGGCTTCTGCTCTCATAAATCACTCCTTCATGTTGTTTGGACAAAGCTTGCAGGCATTCTTGAGTTTTCAAGCATGCTGTTGAGTCTTTCCCTCTAAAAGGTGGCAAGGCTTCTTACATCCAAGAACTAGCCTTGCTGTCATCCCAGGTTACCCAGCATAGCCTGGTCACACCAAGGTTTCTCAGAAAAGTTACCAACAATGGCTGTGACCAGAGCCGTCGGGGTCCCCAACCACCCCAGGCTTCTGTCTCAAGTAGGGAAGTGGAGAGTAGACTTGCAATCCTGTCGGCTCTCTCTTTGAAACTCCTACTGTGGCCTTCAGGAGTCCTCATGATGGGAGTCGGGCCTGTGGCCTAGAATCTGAGCCTCACAATTTTTCTGTCTCATCTAGAAAGACTCCAGTATGCCCCTGTAGCGCCCTGGACTCTGGGCATGTGAGAACTCTTTCCTGCCTAAGAAGGGGCTTCTATCTGTGAGTCCAGGGAAGACAAGCCAGGCTAGCTCTGAGATGGTGGGCATGAGGATCCTTTCAAAAGCTTAATCCCCACATCCCTCACACTCAAACAAGGTAACAATACAGACGTGCTGCACATCTTGTTTTTCCTTCCGACTCTCCCACAGCCTTATCAGTCACACTGCCTTCATTTCACACCACATCCTGTGCTCCTCAGCATCATCAGGAACATGTAATGAGCAAGTACACCCCGGACTCGTGAGCGATCAGCATGTGGGAGACAGTGGATGACTGACGTTGCCTTTCATTCTGTGGACTAGCACAGGTGTTTGATGCAGCCCATCATCAAAAGAGACTAAGATGTTTTCTTTTCTATTTAGAAAATCGAGTCAGCTGATACTTCAGCAGAGGCTGAGGGAATGTAACTTGCTTTTACATTGTATATTTATTTATTATTTGTGTGTATATGTATGTGCACGTGCATGCACTTGTAGAGGTCAAAGGACAAGTGTGTGGGTTCTGGGGACTGAACTCAGCTCACCAAAGCTTGTTCGGTGAGCACATTAAGTCACTGAGCCATCTTGCTGGCCCCGCATTGAATTTTCTATGAACCGCACATTTCCAACTTTGCCTTGGGAGCTATGTGGTGTCTCCTGGGCTGTGGCTTTTGGTAATGGTGTTGGCTGAGAGCTTTGGGATTTTGAACAAAAATCAGTGTGAGCTAGAGAAGGGTCTTCAGAAGAGGAGCAGACCCAGGGTGAGCCCATAGACTCTCAAATTTTATCTCCTCTAGCCAACATGCTGATGTGAGTTGGGTCCAGCCTATGCTGAGCTGGGCTGGAGGAGGAAAGGCCCTTGGTCCGGAAGACAGGCAGCTCACAGACTGGGGGAAGACATGCATAAACACAGAACAAGATGTGATTCTCCGGAAGTCAGGAGTCTGACCCCATAAACCGCTCTCCTGGAGTCGGGGGTGTCTGGAGGATTTTCCCTGACATAGCCTGTGAGGGGGAAGGCAGGCAAATAAGCAGGCAGAAGGCAGACGTCAACTCACCAAGGTCATTGTTGTTCATCATGGCATTGGATGCCCGCAGCCGGGGCCCCTGCTGGGTAAAGTGGTAGCCAAATTTGAGAAGCGTTGTGTTTTTCTCCAACATGTTCACAATCTCCATTTCCACTTTGTTGCCCAAGGGCTGGCTCTTGGGTTTTTAAAAAAGAAAAAAAAAAAAAAAGACCAATAATTACACATGTGCTTTGCCTAAACTACCTCTCCACACGGAAGCCCTGAGTGTTGTGGGGGATGTTACCTGCCCTGTAAGAGTGGAGCCAAGTAGAGAAGCCGACATAGAAAGAGAGTTGGCATTATACTGCATGGTTAAAGATCGAAAGCTTTCCCCAAGGATCAGGAAAATGCCACCATGTCTGCTTTTAGCAGCTCAATTCAGCAAGAAAAGAAAGACATCAAAACTAGAGAGGGTATATGTTAAGATGGTATAATATTGTATCTAGAAAATCCTAAAGAACACACACACACACACACATACAAGCACGTACACACACGCAGACAGATACACACAGTAGCCCTAACTAGTTCAGCCAGCCTATAGAAAATAAGAGCAATAGGGCTGGAGAGATGGCTCAGCCATTAAAGGCCAGGTTCACAACCAAAAATATGAGAAAATAAGAGCAATAAACAAAAGCTTCTTGCATTGCTACACAGTAGAAATAAGCACCTAAAACAGCCCCTTTATAGTAATGTCAAAAAGAACAAAATACGTCAGATCGTGTTGGCAGAAAGAAGACACTGAAAACTACAAGAGAGCATTGAACAGTATCAAAGAAAACCTGTGAGATGTGAAACCAACAGCCAGGTTCACGGGCCAGAAATCTGTTCCTGCTAATAAGGTGACGCCACCAAACTGACCTGTGACGTCAATGGGATCCGTATCAAAATGTCAACTTTCCTTCTTTTTCCTTTTCCCCCAGAAATGGACAAAGTGATCTAGAAATCCTGCAAGTGATCTTAGAACAGTCAAAACAATATTGGAGGACTCAAATTCTCTGATTTCAAAAGGACTCCAAAGCTGTGATAATTAAAGACTTTGGGGTGCTGTGTAAGACAGACATGATGCTGAATGAAACAGAAGAGAGTCCAGCTATGAACCCCATATCTCTTCAGACCACATTACAAAGGGCGCTAAGAAAACTAACTCAGTGAAGCCATATGTTGACACAAGCCAAAGAATGAATTTAGATCCTTCATTCTATTATTAATAATTATATTATTAATTATATTATAATTATATTATATTAATAATACAACACAATAATCTAAATATTAATACATAATATTTATGTGTGATGTGAGTCAAGGACATGCCACCATGACACAAGCAGACATGGTGGCATGTCCTTGACTCACATCACACATAAATTCCAAATGGTTCAAAGGGGGCTGAGGAGATGCTCAGTGGGTAAGAGTGCTTGCTGTACAGGTGCAGGGTCGGAGTGCAGATCCCCAGCACCTACATGAATAGCCAGGCATGGCCACGAGCATCTGTAACTCCAGCAATGGGTGGTGGGTGGAGACAGGAGGATCTCTGGGGCTGGCCAGATACCAGTCCAGCCAAGAATCGCTTGTGGTCTCCAGGTTCAAATAAGAGACCCTGTCTCAGAGGATAAAGCGGAGAGTGGTAGAGGAGAGCACCCAGAGGCCTCCTCCGGCCTATGGATCAAAGACTGGGCTATAAAAACTAACACTATAATACTTGAAAATAACACAGGTGCAAAAGTCTGTGACCTTAGCCATGGTTCTTTAGGTGTGACACCTAGAACACAAACAACAGAAGGTGAAAACCAATGAATTGGATTTCACAAACATGTAAATCGTTTATGCTTCTAGAACAGGGCAGATCCTGAAAGTTCACTGGCTAGCCACTCTAGCCAAAATGACGTCTCCAGATTCAGTGAGATACCCCATCTCAAAAGATAAAGAGCAACCAGAGAGACAGCTGATGTTAACCTCCGGGTCCACAGGTGTATGCATGGGCAGGTGCACTTTCATATACACATGCACACACATATCTACATAACACACAGGTGCACTTTCATGTACACATGCACACATATATACATCACACACACACACACACACACACACACACACACACACACACACACACACACACACACACACACCGGGGAGTGGGGAAGACAACATGGAACAGAAAAAGTGTAGATCATATATCTGGTAAGGTCTAGTGTCTAGAATATATAAAGAAGATGCAAATAAATCAATTAGAGGTGGGCAAAGTATTTGAACAGAGGTTCCTTAAAGAAGATGTACAAGGACCTAGAGAGATAGCTCAGTGGTTAAGAGCACTGGCTGTTCTTCCAAAGGAGCTGGGCTCAATCAGTTCCCAGTACCCACATGGTGGCTCACAACCATCTGGAACTCCAGTCCTAGGGGATCCAATGCCCTGTGGCCTCCATGGGTATCAGGTATGCACTTGGTGTACAGACATATACCCAGGCAAAACACTCATAAAAATAAAATTTTAATAAAGAAGATTATGAATAGCCAGTAGGCATATGGAACACACTCACCCTTGTCAGTAACCAACCAAAATGCAACCCAAGCCATAGACAATGCTGCCTGAACACTGGGTTGTGGACCATGGGAAAGATGGGGGCAGCAGGACGTGGAGAGGGTAGGACCCACTGATGAGATGAGGGAATGGTCCAGCTGCTGTGGAGAAGTTTGACAGTTCTTCAGAGGTAGAAGTGGAGTTACTCTATGACCCAGTAATTTCACTCATGAACATTAATTCCTACAGTATTATCCATAGCAGCCAAACCCGCAAACATCCTGAATGCCCACCCCCACCAACCCAGGGTTCCCAGTGTCTCTCCACTACGCTTTGAGGAAGTGAACTAGACAGACACTGGCACACAATACCAGCCGCGGGGCTAGAGGACACAACAGCCCCACGAGCAAGTGGACAAACTAGAACTGTGGTCAAGGCCCTTGAGGATGACCTCCTCTGTGCTGAGTTCCTTAGTACTCATCTCTGCTCAGAAGGGGCTGGGACAGGGGACCACGGCAGGCAGTGACATTGGTGAGTTGCATCAGCCCAGTGAGCAAAGCTCCTGAGAAGGCTAGGAAGAGTGGGGGCCTGTCCTTCGAGGACTCGACACAGTCCTGAGTCATGGATAGCAAAACCTGGTGGTGCAGCACCCATCTGAGGACCCTAGACAGGGCTGCTAGCTCTCGTGGAGCAGGAAACGTGGCCTCTTCTTTAGGTCACTTGCTGAGAAAGCCTTGCTGGACTGGAGTGGGCTAGATTCAAAGTCATGGTTCTGACCTGGTGGAAAGGAGTGGCCAGGTCTATGAGGGCTGTCTCTGTGAAAATGCCACTTGGTGAAACCCAGTCCACTGTATACTGCCCCCTTGATGTGAACTAATACCCTTCATTCCCACAGCAAACACTCTCCTCTCCCCTGCCCGCCTCTCTCCTCTCTCTCTCTCTCTCTCTCTCTCTCTCTCTCTCTCTCTCTCTCTCTCTCTCTCTCTCTCTCTCTCTGCCTACATCCTGGGGAGGCCAGCAGGGCAGGCAGGCAGTAACCTCTCCATCTTGAGAATAAACAAGCACGTAGAGATGGAGGCCAGACTTCAGATGAGCCAAGACATGGCCTTGACCTCATCTAGGGCTGGAAAGACCACAGAAGTCTCAGATTCTCAAATTGGTATCCAGGCTCCCTGGGATATGTGCAGACATGTCTGGGTGTGTGAGAGGGTACAAGATCCTCTCAAGCTAATGATGGCTGATCCTCCTGGAGTGAAAATTTTAAATTACACTCATTTTTTTCTTCCTTTCCTTTTTCTCCCCTCCCTCCCTCCCAATATTCTTTTGTGGTGCTATGGACCAAGCCCAGGGCTTGTACATGCTAAGCATGCATTCTGCCCCTGAGCCATAGCTCTAGCCTCACACCATTATTTTTAAACTAAGGAGTAAAATAGAAAATGTGCCCATTGAGTTGCTGATGGAGCTCAGTGGGAGAGCAGCTGCTAGTCTGCACAGGCCCTGGGTTTGATCCCCAGAACTGAAAAAGGAAGGAAAGCACATACATCTTTGAGTAAGATGTCGAAGGACCTTCCTCCCTGCTTCTCTCTCAGATCCAGGGACCCTTCACAGCACAGAGAAGGGAAGCAGAGCTGGTGGGAGCCTGAACTACCTACCACTCAGGCCAGAGTTATTTTCATGGCAGCACTCCTCAGCAGCGATCACAGTGTGCCAAGCAAAATCACAGGGACACCACAAAAGATACACACCCACTGTCTCTTCATCATCCACCTGCGGGACACACACCGTTTAACAGAATTTTCGTGTTACGGGCAAGGAAAATGAGGTGCCCTGGAGAGAAGAGTTTTCTCACAAATCCCAGAACTGACCAGAGACAGGAGGAGCTGAACACAGGTGTCTGCTCCAGGGTCTCTAGCTGTGACCTTGGACCTCTGAGGAAGCTCAAAGACAGACACAGGACAGATAGCCTTCCCATTGAGAGTCCATGCAGCAAAGGGAGGAGACCTCTGTCCCCCGAGGCAAGTAAGAAGAAGGCAGCGGCCTCTTTCTAGAGTCTTCCTCGACGTTATTGGTGGGGAGGCTGGGACTCCATGACCTCTACAACCTCCCGGGGCTGCAGGCTGTGACCCTATGAATAGCTAGCTTGGGTGACATAAAAAGATCAGGAGAGTGACCTCAGACCTTGACAGTGGGTGAAAGGCAGTAAGAAGCCCCAAGGGAGAGACCAAGGGCCGGGCTGCCGGGACTGTGCTGGCAGGGTTTGAGCAGTGAAGTACTCTGGCTTCCTTTCAGATTTACTGGAGGATGAAATAAATCACTTGTGGGTAAATATAATCTCAATTTTAACATTCTAATGATTGGATGGAGAGACGTGAACAGTCTTCCTTCATACCATCCCTCCTTCCCATCACCCCCCCACCCTGTCCATAGAAGTCCCACACCCCCACCATGGCCAATGACTATGCTGCTGGGGATAAGATACAGGGCAGAAATAGACAGGGCTTGTTTTGTTGCTCTTTTCTCCTTAAATAGATTCATATCCTATTTATTTTCTGCAACTTCCTGTTCTATTCACTATTTTGTAGAGGTCTTCCCAAGCGAGTACAAGAGAAGTACTGCCTTGTTTTTTAATGCTTCTTGGGATGCCCTGGAGACGCTGCAGGGTAGGCTGTAGGCTGTGTCCACAAATGGCAATCCAGTGGACTTTGCAGGGGAAGACAGACTATTCTACAGTCAGTTATCGTTGTTGGGTTGAGAGAGGGGCACACTTTGAATTGGCATCGTGGCTGTTCTGCGGAAAGCATACAAGGTGGGCATACACATACATACACACACACACACACACACACACACACACACACACACACACACACACATTCACATAAAAGAATTTAGTCAGAGTTATTCTACACAGGTGATAATGCTTGTTCCAGAAGCCAGAGGTTGCCAAATAAAAAGCCCAGTGCCAGATGTGGAATTCCTCCCCTTGAGTTGTTGTTAGTCAGGGGTGTCTCAGAGATGCCCCCAAAACAACATAGGCTATTGCTATTGCTCTGTATTGCCCACCAGAACTTGATGGTGAGGCCACACTGCTGAAGACACCACACAGTCTGGTCACAGGACATGGAGATATCAGACTGGGACTGACCAGGGAGACTCTTCCTCACTGGCTAGCTTTCATTGTACTTAGAAGTACTAAGCAGGCCGCTGAGGGTAGGGGAGAGTCGTCAATAACCTTTTCCAGCTGTGGACCCTGTAAACTGTGATAATGACTGTCCTGGCAACACAGGTTGACGGGTGTAATACAGGCACACGTGTTGTGGGGACCAACTGCTTTCTGGTTGGATTTAAGGCCCACTCCACAGGAGGAAAAACATGCCTGGTACTGTAAATCTGGCCAAGAACCCAGGTTGGCAAGCACCCAGAACACAGAGGTGAACAAACAACTACTATTATTCTACTAAATGGACACAGTGTTAACTGCCCTTTAAACTTGTATCTTTCTGCCCTTATGTTAGTACAGTCTTCATACCTCACCAGAGACGTTTCTTTGTGCGATAGATGGTGGCTAATGCAGAAACTTAGAACCAAAGTACAGAGAATAAGTGTCAGTGGAGTACTCAGCCACAACTGGGACATCCATATCCCCCCATGCCCCAAGCCTCAGGGACCATTATGGAAGAGGGAGCTGAAAGCTTCTAAGAGCCAGAGGTCAGGGAGCATTGGAGCAAGACAGCGTCTTTGGGACATGACAGGACACTGCACTGTGAACTCATGGCGGCTGTGGTGCCCACGCAAGACCCGCACAAGAACAAGCCAGTCGGCAGTCTAGCATGGAGGAGGAGGGACCCACAAGCTCCCTCCCCAGCTAAGGAGCTGTAGACAGCTGATGTCTAAGGGAAGAGAGTCAGTTTTCTTGAGGGGTGTCATCCATGGGTTCTATTTTGTTTTGAGACAGGGTTCCACTAGGTTATGTTTTATCAAAAAATGAGGTGGGTAGGGAAGTAGAGAATGAATCTGGGAAGAGTTAGGTGTGAATATGCTCAAAATATATTTTCTGAAATTATCAAAGAATTATTAAAAATAGGTCTGAAAAATTCTTTGGTATGCCTGCCTCAAAAGGTAGAACCTAGTCCACCTCCTTCCCGAGTACTCACTTCTAAAAGAAAATGTCAGAACAGACTTTGTTCAGATTCCAAGGTTGGGTCATCAAAGACAGTTGGGACTTTCTTCTTTGCCTTGAATTGCATGCTCTGGGGGAAGTTAGCCAGCTCAGCTGCCCTGGATTCCTGTCACTTGGAAACTGAGCAAATTTGCTGAGTATTGGTTTATCCCAGAACTCTGAGGCTAAGCTTTGGGGTCATTTGTTACATAGCAATAGATAACAGCTATACTCCCAGACAGTGTCAAAACTAGAGAAAAGCCAGAAACAAATTAGCTTGGAAAAACAACATGAGTGCATAATCTACTTCCTGTGGCTTCTGTTCAAAATACCAAGCAGCCTCCCTGTCCCATAGGGGAGGGGAAAGCGGGACTGTAATCAATATGCCCAGATGGTGAATACATCCTCATTTGGAAGGGTCGTGTTTCCAGGTCTTATCTATTCTGAGGGATGATGAAGGGTTGGGGCGGGACTGCTGGACACATCACTGTTGGGAGGCAGGAGGAGATTCAAGCAAGCAGAGCAGTGCCGGGGGGGGGGGGGGGGGGGGGGGTGCTATGGCTTGGGCTGGAGGTTTCCAAGCACCCTGTGGTGAGAGCCCTACTTCCTGGGCCAGATAGAGTTTTTCCTCTCCAACACACAGCAAGGGTGCTGACACTCCAGCCCAGCCCTGTCTTGGACAACGGCCTGTGACTAAAGCAAGCCCACTCCTTCTCAGGTCCTCAGTTTCCCCAGCTATAAAAGAAAGCCGGTGAGACACTCTCAGAGCTTTTCAGGCCAGCTCGGGGCTCCTGAGGCTGCTCCCCACCCTTGCCGGGCACTGGGCAGCTTTGGGCAGAAGCAGAACATTGCCTGGAGATAAGGGGAAGCGATGGAGTAAACAAACCGCCTCAGCATCCATGTCACCCTGTGTCGAATGCCCCAAGTCCCTTTCTTTGGCCGTAAAAGGAGAGAGAAGGAGAGTCTCTCAACACAGGTTACAATTCCAAGGACTGAGGCAAACACTCTGGCCTTCAAGGACCTCGGTGACGAACCAAGGAGGAGGAATAAATCAAAGCCACTTGTCACCTCCTCCTGGCCCCTCCCTCTTCCCCGGGCCACCAGGAGAAGACAACTCCTGGGACACATTGCAGCACAGGCATGGCCCTTCCCTGAGCTTGGGCCAGTGAAGCCTCCAGCCTGAAGCCCTCAGCCCCTCCCCACCAGGCCCTACTCAGGCAGGAGTGCCACCTGGGGCCAGAAGTCCCTGGTTGTAGCTTCTGCTGGCCTATCCTTAGCTTTCTCTTCACACCTGATGCCCGCTCCCCCCACCCCAGTCCAGAGCAGAGCCTACAGGCTTACCCATAAGGCCCTTTGCCTCTCAATCCCCACAGATTTCTTCTGGACCCCCAAAGTCCTCCCTGGATGGGCTCCAAGCTTTCCCCAGCCTTCTCTCTCTTTTCTTTTCCTCTGGGTACCCCGACTTCCGTTTTCCCTTTGAGACACTTTCCACTCTCTGGGTTAACTCCGATGCTATTTTCTCCTTAATACCCTCCCCGACCTGCTCCTGACTATGGCCGCACCTACCACTGGACCTCACCCAGCCCCACCCCATCTTTGGCCTACAAGAGCACCTGATACAGAGGTCATTTCTGTACCTGTCTCTCCTCCTACCCACTGTGGCTTCCTAGAAGCTTCAACTGGAACCTCATTTTCACAGAGGCCAGCATGGCCAAGAGGATGGAATGGAAGAGAGAGGCCAGGCTAGCTCACAAAACCACAGTCCTTTCCAGAACCCCACTGGCACCATGGGTGGGCTTTAGAGTCACCCAGACCTGAGTCAGGATCTTCCTCTGTCACTGTGGCAGGTAGAGTCACTTACAATGTGAGCACAGAATGGGGCCAGGGACACAAAGCGGCCGGCATGCTTGCCGTCAGCACTGACCCTCTGGGTAGTGTGTGAGACTCCCGGACAACTGCATAGTGCTCTAAAAGTCATCAATGGTGTCAGCCTTCAGCTCTGTAATTCCCTTAGGACAGTGGTTAATTATCCTCATTTACAAGAGGGGAAACCGAGGCTGAGGCAGTGGATGTTCTTACATTAGGGTGTTTTGGCCAGGGTGAAGGCAATGGTCAGCACAAGCTCTCTCTTGTGCCCCTGGAGCCTAGGTGGAATACAGCTGAGCAG
Organism: Peromyscus californicus insignis; assembly: GCF_007827085.1. Lineage (NCBI taxonomy): Eukaryota > Metazoa > Chordata > Mammalia > Rodentia > Cricetidae > Peromyscus > Peromyscus californicus. The sequence goes on from NW_026294573.1 coordinate 101,393,110, forward strand.
GGCAGGTGGGCAGCTTGATATCCGCCACCGCATGGTTGACGGGCCTGCCCTGGGAGTCAGGTTTCAGCTGATGCTGTGGAGGCTCTGACTCCTTCCTGGCCAGGAGAGAAGTCACCAGAATAGCCAAGCTGGCGGGGAGGGTACTGCTGCAGGCTGTGATCCATCTGCTCTGCCTTTCCCACCTTCAGGGGATCAGAGTCAGCAATGGCCAAGGAACAAGGCCGAGACAGTCAGGGTCAAGGTAGGATCAAGGCGACCAGGATATGAAAGATGCCCATCCCAATGCAGCAGCACGTTCCCATGACAGGAAGGCTGCTGGCTCATGCAGCCTCTCTATACAACTTAGAAACGTGCTCTCTCTGCAGCACACAGCTTGCAGAGGTTTTCTCTGCCTCCTCTCGTTGTGCCCTGAGCAGTGTGCACAACCATCGAGGACAAGCTTGCTTAACTGAGTACCCATGAGGCCCAGGACCAGGCTGGGCACTGAGATAAGGAAAAGACTCCCACACAGTGCCATCTTCTAAGAAGCTCGTGGGGAAGCTGAAGGACAGGGGAACCACAGGGGTGCACCTAGCTCTCTCTGGGCAGAAAGGCTTGGAGGAATTATGGAGGAATTATGGAGGCTAAGCAGAGAAGGCAGGGGTGTAGTGGCTCTCGAAAGCAAATGGGAGAGAGGAAATAAAGGAGGGAGGAAGGGAAGGAGAAAAGGAGGGAGGGGAGGGAGGGAGGGAGGGAGAGGAGGGAGGGAGGGAGGGAGGGGAGGGGAGGGAGGGAGGGAGGGAAGGGCTTCACAGTCTACACTCTTGCTAGCCAGGGAGATTCAAGGCCAACCTGTCAAGTAGATCACTGAGGTGCAGCCGGGCAGAGATGTGCACACTGCCCTTCCCGCTGCCCAGGATGCTTCAGCATCCTCTGTAAGACTCAAAGTCACCTGAAGCAAGAGGAAGTCTTTTAGGCAGGGAATGGGCAGGTTGGGCACAGGATGTTCCAGAAGTCTATGACATGGGAGCAGGGACAGGAGTGGGAGTAAGCTGGGAAGTTTCCAGAAGCCATGGCTAGGATGAGGCAGCCTGAGTCCCCAGGCCTCTGGAGGCTGGTGATGTTTAGTTCTGACCCGGAGGGAGTCACAAGCCTGTTGTGATTAATCTGCACATTTATGATCTAAGCACTTTCTATCTCTTCACAACATTTTAACAAGAAGAAAGTTACTTAAGGTCTTGCTTGGGCACAATAATTTCACAATATCCCCTTCCAATCTTCTCTACATACATACATACATACATACATACATACATACATACATACATATACAACCATTCAGTCGCATTTTCTAGTGCAAAGAAAATCCCCCAATTCCTCATCTCTAAAGAAGATAATGACTTAGTCTAGAAGCAGTGTGCAGTAGTGGATACAAAGTGGACTTTGGAGTTGGGGAGCTTTGGGTTCAAATGTTGCCTCCTAAGTGTTGACCCTCAGAAAGTCACCCCTTTCTTAGCCTCTTTTGGCAGAGACTGACCACACCCACATCCTACAGCCCGGTGATGAAGGTCAGAGATGGCGGGCACACAGAGCATGGAGCCTCCCACCCCACAGCAACCCACAACCCTCAAACAGCCAAGCCACTGCTCGTGCACTTCCGGTTATTGACAGCCGAGACCCAGAGAGTTGCCCCCAAAGAAATGACTAGTCCACGGAAGTCAGAGAAGCAGGAGCCCCGTGGGATAAAGACAGAAGAGGTGTCACATGGAGGAGACTCAAAAGCCACATCGAGTGGGGAGACTGAGGGAAATGGGGGTGTTCTTGGCGAAGAGACCTGTGGCTTGTGGGAATCTGTGCACTCCATGTCTAGGGTTCCTCAACAGAACAGCTGAGGCAACACGCAGGACTTGGAAGTTCATTTGCCTGGGTCTAAGGAAGGACATTCTAAACCCAAAGGACAAGGCTAGCGCTGAGGAGGAGCCCCCACCCCTCATGGGCACACGAAGAAGCTGGCAGAGCACATGCTGGGAAGAAGGATGGCAGTGTGGCGGGGGTCTGGACAGCGGCACCTGGAGGGGCTCACAGGGGACTCTGGCGCACCTATTACCAGTGTCCTCCTCTCTGCCAGCAGCATGTGGGCAGATACCAACTGCCCTGTGTGGGGAAGGGTGTGAGAGGAGCCCTGCCCGACTCACCTGGTTATCGATTTTCAGTTCCACCAGGGAAGTGTTGTGTGGGAGAGCTTCCACCAGACGCAGGATCCCAGCTCCAGAAATGAAGTTGGATTCCACATTCAGCGTCTTCAACACCTTGTTCACCTTCAGCATTTCGGCAAGAGCCTTTAGGAGAAGAGCAGGACCGGTGTGTTACCTTGGGCAAGGTTGGAACCGGTCCACAGACAAGGGGCCTGGTCCAGGCAGTCTCTGGAGCTACCTTTCTAAGCACACTGCTGTCTCTGCTCTCCCTCAACCTGCCATGGCCCCCTGAACACCCCTTCCTGGAGAACGCTCATCGGCACCCAGAACCTCTGGGTCTGCTCTTCCTTCCCTGCGCAGCCTTGGCTCTCTGGGTTTCCTGTACATGCTCAGTGCCCTCCCCTCCCCCACCACCCTTTAGCCTTTCTCTACTTCACTGGACCACTTAGAACGTTCTGTTTCACTTGGCAGAGTCTTGTTCATCCCAGCTACCCAGGGCCTGCTCCTTGCGACCTCACAGAACTTATCCACATCTCCTTCATGAAACCTACATTCCTCAAATCCCTATTTGTTATTGTTTTGTGTGTGCACATGCATGTCTGTGTGCGCAAGTTCATGTATGTGCAGGTGTGTGTGCGTGTTCATATATGTGCAGGCATGTGTATGCATTCATACCCATGTGTGTGCATGTGGAGGTCAGAAGACAATATCCGATGTCATCTTCATAAATACCATGTACCTCCTTTGAGAGAGTGCTCTCTTGTTGGCTTGGAGCTCACCAATTAGTCTACATTGGCTGGTCAAGGAGCCTCAGAGATTGTCCTGTGTCCACGTTTCTAGCACTGAGACTACAAGGGAGCCACCATGCCCAGCTTTCAACATGGTGCTCAGGCTCTCACGCTTGTAAGGCAAGCATTTTACTGACTGAGCTGTCTCCCGAGTGTTCTCATGTGTTTTGTTGGTATGCCTCTACCACCAGACAATCTACCCTTCCTGGGCTGAAAGAGCAACTTAATATCTGTTTTTAACCACACAGTGCCCAGCTCACAGTAGGCCATCAAGCACTGATCACCAGGGCCCCCTGGAAATCTCCATCTCCCTGTGGATTCTTAGCTTGTCTCCTCTCTGGCCCTGTGGAAATGTCACATGGTCTTCCTCGGAGCCCCAGAGAGCAGAGGGCTGGCTTGTAGAACAGGGCTCAGATGGCCCTCAGCACGTTTGAGAGGGATCTAGCCAGGGGGTGTAGATGACAATCGGAGCCTCTGAAGGAAATGAGGTAATTAGCAGCTGGTGGAAACGATGTGTCATGGGGAAAGAAGATACCAGCAGCTGAGAGACCTGGGACACCATGACCAGTGTGCCAGCGAGTCAGAAGCATGCCAGGAATGGCTGCCGTATTGTGCTCTCCCAACTTGCTGAACCCTGCCAGAGGCCCAGCTCCCGGGGAGCCTTCATGCTAAAACCACATCTCCTTCTTTGACTCCCTCAGCCCAGCATGGCCAGGGGTGGTGTGTCAGCTTCCCTATGACCAATGGCTGTCCCCTGATCTGTGTAGGGTAGCCTCCCTGAGCCTCACCTGCAACACCCTCTCCCAGGAAAAGCCTGGCCTGACCTAACCACCAATCCTGTTTAACAACCAGTGGACAGTTTTGTACCAGGCCATGGGCTGCACGTGCTGGTAACTGAGCAGGCCCTGGAGCCCTGTCATTCTGTGTGTCAGGTCCTGTGTGCTGGATCACAGGAGAGGGTAGATGATGGTGCCAGGCAGGCCGTGGGGGGACTGGCAGGGCTCTGGCACCTGGCCCAGCGAAAGGCCAGAAGCATTTCAGCACTTGGTAATAGGTATGCAGGTAGGAAGGGCCTGCCACCAGCTGTCGGCCTGGCACGGAGTCCATGCCCCCAAACCATCCGTGGCATGGAGCTGAGTGCCAGCATAGCCGAGCCTGGTTTCTGACCCATGAGCAAGTCGTACACGGGGGTTTTGCCAGCTATGTCTGTCAGACGGACTCGGGATCCACTGAGGACAGACAGAGGTCACTGATCTAGAAGTTCCCACGCTGGCAGTCTGTGAGCTGCCTCTGCGGGGGGGGGGGGGGGGGGGCACACTGTGAGCTCACTCAGTTGTTTCAAAAGTACTGAGGGCAACAGTCTCACCTATTTTACAACCGGGAAGAGAACTGATTGCTACTCCACTCCCTCCCCTCCTGGGGAAGCTAATTCTTGTATCTCCCCCAGGTCCCACGGTAGAGCAGCTGCACTGTGCTGTACCACTGGGCTGCCTTCAAGCCCAAACAGATGCGTGTGATCATGAATGTGGGTGATTACAGGCAGATTCCCAGAGTCTAATTCAGTATTATGCATAGACTGTCAAGAAGTTTGCATGGAATATTTTTAAAAAAGAATTAACGGTTACTTTGTAAGTACAATTTGCTTTGAGTAAACATGTTTTTTTTTTTTTTCATGTTTGTTTTTGAGACAGAGCCTTATGGAACCGAGGCTAGTCTCAAACTTCTGATCCTCCTGCCTCCACCTCCTGAATGTTGCTATTACAGGTGTGTACCTCGCCATACCTGGCTGACTGGCAGTATTTTTAGAGATACCAGTAAAAGTAAAATTGGTCACTGGGATTCACCGATGAAGACGGTGACTTGGGAGCTGGAGAAGCTGAGCCCCAAGAAGGGGAGGAGCTTTGAGCGTGAGGTGCTGAGTGGAGAAAGAGGCGTCAATGTGACTTTGTTTGATCCCAGGTCTCCTTTTCTCTTTTTGTATGACTTTGGACAAAGCCAGTTGCCTATTCTCCCTGGAGACCCACCCTTCTGAGAGCAGGGTGGCCGCAAGGATTAGCTGGGATGAGAACTCGGCATTGTGTAAGGGCTGTCCCATCTATATCCCTTCCTGGCTCCTAGCTGAGTCCCCTTGCCATGCCACAATAGGACTCTTCATCAGTGGGACCAGACCTGAGTGCCCAGTGACTACAAAGCAAAGCGGAGAGGTCAGAACATACAAACGCCACAGGGTCATTGCTACGGGTCCCCACGATGCTGAACTTCTTCACATGGGAGTTCTCTTTCAGGGCTTCCGCATACGCCTTGAGGGTGGGTATGGGGATATTCTGCAGGGAAAAAGACAGAAGAGTGAACAGCAGCCCTACATGGGACCATAGGGCCAGGTGACTTGCAGGGATGAGAGGGCAGTAGCTTTCTCCCAAATGCAGCCTGGCTCCCTGTGGAGTCCTAGCAAGACTCAGAAGGGGGCTGTGAGCCAGCCGGCTGAGGCTCAGAGGATTCCCAGTACATGGACTGATAAAATCACCCCTGAAAGTTGCAGATAGGACCCACAGCTCTCCTCCACACACGGGGAGGCTGGGGAAGAGGTAGTATTCAATGCTCAAAGCTGGGAGGAATATCTGCAAAAGGCTCAGGACTGGGAGGAGCGCAGGGCTGGACCCTGGCTTCCACCCGGTGGCTGGCAGGGTGTCTGACTTGCTGTGTGGCATTGGGGGACTCTCTTCCTCTCTTTGGGTCTGTTCTGAAAGACAGACTGGGGAGATGCACTGACTGCTCTCTGAGATGTCTGTCCCGAAGGGTCTCAGCACTGGCTGCACGTCTGTGGGTCCTGAGGACAGTTCACTATGCTGATGAGCATGCCAGCCCCAGACCATCACACACAGAACCTCAGAGGGTGAGGCCTGGGCATTGGTGTATGCTTTTTAATCTCTTCAGGTGAAAACCTGATCTATGTCCAACTGCCTTCTGGTATAGAAGGGAAACTGAGGCCTGGAGGTATCCAAGCCCTTCGCTGAGGCCTCCCAGCAAAGTCCCACCACTCATGCCTGGCTGAGGCACTATCCACTGCCCAGGTCAGACAAGTCTGGACTGTGTTAGCATCTCTCACATGGCAGACAAGGGAGGCATCAAGAGGGAGCTGGCTATGCTTTTCCAGAGCTCTCATTTCAAAGTGTCACCTAAGCTCCCGTGGGAGCGGAACAAGGAGCCAGGTGGAGGAGAAAACTGGGTACAGGTTTCCAATCAGATTATGCTTGGGACTGGCAACCACTGAGGAGAAGGCTGAAAAGAAAGGGGAGCAGGAGGAAGGGGCTGGCTTCCATTCTTACCCCCACCCTCTCAAAGCTAATCTGGGGCCTCAGGGCAGGCAGCTGAGCCTGCTTCCATATCCCTCCTGTACCCCGCCCCGGTGGCCATAGAGGGAAGTGGCCACAGAGCCAGGGCACACAGCTTGGGTATTTCTTGGGGCACTTGTACCAACATCTTCTCTGGCTGTAAAATGAGACTGAATATGAACATGATCCAGAGGGAATGGTAATGCCTCAGGGTTAGTGCCCACCTGGGGTTTGTGACCTCACAAGTCTTGGAAGCACAGGGCTTTGCCAGCCTTGAGGTCCCGTGCTGACTCATCGTGTGACTCTGACTCACAGTTTTATCACAGAAAATCTCTGTGTTTTTGAACAACATGGCAGGTGTCCAGATCAAAGCTGGACTGGCCTGTAGTAGACTTCTGAGCCTGGAATTGTCCTCTGAAAGAAACCAGGACTGTGGGATTCACTTGTTGACACTGCCCCCAACCCCTTAAGTGTTCCCATATGTCAAGGCTTGTCTCTGTTTCTGATCCAGAAATACCCAGGTCCAGATAGGGCCCTGCTGATCTGTGTAGCCTGGACTGCTAGCATCCATATGTCTGTCAAGATATTTCCACCACAACTGAAAACCCTACCCCAGTACACATGAGTTGAAATAGCAGGACATTACCCGGATATTGTTGAGATTAACCTCTTCAAGTTCTGGGTCATTGTTCTTTATCCGCTCCAGCGTTTCCTCTACATCTGTTGAATTTGGTTCTTCATCAGGCACAGGCTTGTACTGTGTGGGTTTAATCACACCTAGAGTGATGGATAAAAAGGAGTTGGCTCACAGGAACATAGGGGTCACTTTCTTCCAACATAAGGACTCCCTGAGAGGAAGCATGGGTTGAATTCGAGGTATAAGGGAGGCAGCACATTACAGGGGGGACCAGGGGCTGGGATATGTCAGAAGAAGTCAGGGAGGAAGCCAAGAGGTTTGGGCTGTCTCTGGATTCTGCTTTTGAGTTCTTCCAAGATCTGGTGAATTACCTAAACCCTCTGACTCTCAAGCCTTGTCTGTCCAGGGGGGATGGTATTACCGCCATGCTCGGTATCTCAGTGGGCTCCCAGGAGGGTAAGATGAGGCCTGGGCTGGAAAGAGCTGTAGTTCTCTTCCAAAAGGAAGGATGCTTATTCTTTTGGCACCCTCATTTCTCTTTGGGCCCAAAATGTTAGTTTGGAATAACGCAGTTAAATAATTGAGACAATGTGATATGGGCCCAGGAAAGGCCAAAGGGTCTCATGGGACAGAAGAGGGTAGTGGAAACTGAAGAGAAAGAGAGAGCCCCATAGAGTGGTAAAGAACACACTGTTCAAAGAATGTTGTGTGAAAAAATAGGTATCTATTAAACATTTTAAGTAGGAGGCTTGATCAGTAGAGTCCTCATTTCACAAGCATGGGGACCTAAGTTCCATCCCCAGAATCCATGTTAGAAAAGAAAAAGAAATCCGGGTGCAGTGGCCTGTGCCTGTAATTCTAGCACTGGGGAGGGGAAGACAGGGGATCCCAGGAGTTCACTAGCCAGCCAGTCTAGTCAAATACGGGAGCTCTAGGTTCACTGAGAGACTGTCTCAAGACAAGGTGGAGAACAACTAAGGACGACACTGGCATCTGGCTTCCACAAGTACACACATGCACACACACACACACACACACACACACACACACACACACACACACACACACACACACCCTGGGAGGATTAAGACACTGAATATAAGAAGCAAATCTCTAAAACCTTTAGAAGAAAACCTGACATGGAGATGAAGAAGGCTTTATAAATGAGACATAAAATCCCAGCAGACTCAAAGGAGACGATGAAGAGATTTGCCTACATAAAATCTGCAACGAGCCAGAGTACCTGGGAGCACAGGCTCCAAGATGCAGGGGGAGGCGCCTCTCTTTCAAGGTCCCCTCTGTGAGCCAGTCCCAGGGCCCAGCAAGGGAGGGGATGGCAGCCAAGCAGGGCTGTATACTCACTGTTGAGTCCTTCCTTGTTCACAATGGAGCTGCTGCCCAAGGCCTGGTAATATTGCTGGTTGCTCATGAGCGTGTGCATGCCCAGGATAGCTGCAGGGACAAAGGGAGGTCCATGACTCTGCTCTTAAAGACAGAGATGCCTCCTGGGGACCCATCTTCCACGTGCTGGGAGTTTTGCTCATGGAAATGCTAAGAAGTACATACATGTAAAACTGTGGGTTATTTTCATCCTGGCTTTCATTCATGTGATTCTCAGACGTCTGGTCACAGATTTCCCGGTCTCCTTGAGATCCCACAGGCACACCCCACACTACATGCCCCAGCAGAATGAATCTTTCTAGCAAGGATCTCTTTCAAGGAGTGCACTTCCCTCTCCCTGAGTAGCACATGCTCTGGGCCAGAAAAGATCTTTGGGTCCATGATAATCCCTTAGCATAGATATGCCCCATTCAATATTTGAGATAAATTATTCAAAAGTTGTGGGCCTTCCTCCAGGTGTGGAAATTGGACCCCGGACCCTGTACCATGCTGGGTAAGTGCTCTGCCACTGAGATGTATTCCCAGCCCTCATTTTACGTTGTATTGCTTTTTACTACATTGCTCAGGCTGGCCTTGGACTCATTCTGTAGCCAAGGCTGACTTTGAATTTTGATCTTCCTGTCTCGTCCTTCTAAATAGCTGACATTACAAGCCTGCTCTACCAGGGGTACAACTCTTCCTCCTCCAGGGAGGCTTCTGAGATCTTCCCTCTCTCTCAGTGCCTGGTATCCTTCCTACACCACAGTGTTCGTCAGAACAAAGGTGGTTCCAGGGCACCTGTGTGTTTTCTCTGCTGGGCTGTGGGCTTCCACAGGTCATGGAGGAATATCACCACTCTCCCATTTCTTCTAGAAGATAGTAGGCATATGGCAAATATTTGGTGACTTTTTAAATTTCTATCTAAGCCATTTCAGTAGATATGTTCTCTAGGCAGACAGAGAACATGGCAAGTCTTAAAGAAGACTCAGATGAAGTTCTGGTTCTGACCATGTCCTCGGTGTCACCCCGTGCAAGTCACTCCTCTCTCTGGGCTTCAGCCTCCTGTGTCCAGCCAGGGGTGATGTCAACCCTGGCTGCATATGCAGACCATCTGGGGGCTGAAAAACAGTATCAGTGTCCAGCTCCTTCCTGGACTGAGGGGTGCAATTTCTTTGGATGCCTTTTTCTTTTTCCTTTTTGATAGGACCTTGTTATATAACTTAGGCTGGCTTTGAACTCATGATCCTCCTGCCTCAGCCTCTCAGGTGTTGGGATCACAGGAGTGCACAACTATGCTTGGTTCCTTGAGGTGATTTTGGTGCCCTAAATGGGAACTGAGAACCACAGAAGAGATGCTCTCAACGTCCCTTCTGTTTCTCACCCCTAGGAGTCTTTACTAAAATTAGCCTTGCCGGCTCTTGGGCTCATCACTGAGGAGGGCTGGGAAGAGAGACAGCTGCTGCCTTTCCAGCTCTCGAGGTTTTAATTTAGACTGTGTCCCTGTGGGCTGAGGGAGCGGGGGCTGAGTCAGCAGCAGGTGAGTCACAGCACATTGACTCATCTTCCAGAGAGGTGCTCCAGCCCCCCCACAGCAGAGTTCTCAGGTTCGCCAAGGTTGGGATCAGATGAAATATACTACTTTTTTTTTCTTTCTTTTTTTTATGCGTGGTTCAGTTCAGAGCATACAGAGAGGTAAGGAAATAAGTAAATAAAAATAAAAATGGAAAACATATTTGGTCCTTGAACTCCAGCATCTTGTGATGGGTTAGAGAGGGATACAGAGGAGTGTGAGGGGAAGAGTCCTGGGTTGTTACTCCTTTTCTGAGTGACCTTGTAGAGGTCATTTCCTCCCTGGACGCCCTGGATTTCACAGCTGCAACTGCACGTGCTTAAATGCCGAATTCCTACCTTCCCAGGGGACTCAGCAGCCATTCGGCAGTGCTCACGGTTCTAGCCTTCTCAGTGCTCTGGAACAAGCGTCCCTGCTGGTGCTGTCAAATGCCCCTCTCCACACTAACAGGACATGGTCTGTCATGTGACTCGGCAGAGATGCTCCATGAGGCATGTGTCTACTGGGCCACTTAGAGTTCTACAGTCTAAAACAGCCCCTCAACTGGAGAATTCTAGGACTAACGACATATTCGGAGAGGTGGTATGTGCAGATAGAGGCTGAAGAAGGAAGATGCTGTTTGGCAGCTCAGAGGAAACTGGGGTTCCTGGAAGGAAGGAAGGAAGGAAGGAAGGAAGGGAGGGAGGGAGGGAGGGAGGGAGGGAGGGAGGGAGGGAGGAAGGAAGGAGGGAGAGAGTGTAGTTTAAACTAAACGGCCACCACCAGCCTGGGCCACTGGCCCTAGGCACACAGTTGTGGCTTTCTCCCTGGCTTCTTTCTGTATTCATGTGTCACCAGGAGTGAACATGCAAAGCAAGCCCTGCCCTGACATCTTGCATGGCTTCTCTCTTTGTTGATCTTGTCCAGGCTGATTTTAGCACCAGGAACTTGATTTCTTTTCTTTCTTTTTTCCTTTCTGTTTTTTTTTTTTTTTTTTTTTTTAAGTCTAGATCTTCCTTAAAACTCAAAAAGGACTATTTTTGAACTCTGAAAAAGAACACTGAGTTCTGTTTCCTCTCTCTGCCTTGGCAGGGCTCCTTCCATTTGTAATTCCACTCAGGATGCAGTGTGATCACAGCATACATCCCTGGCTTCTCCAGCTGCCTCAGGCTTGAGTGGTCCTGGGTGGAGGGCTGCAAGGTGTGTTCTCACATCCTAGGTGCAGGTGCAGAATCTGGCTCGGGACTTGGTGCTGGGGAACTGTTCCTAGAAAAGCCACATCCTCCAACAGTCTCAGCATGAGAGGAAGATGGGTGCTTAAAGACATGGAAGCCACTAATGACCAGGGGACAGTCTAGCCAGGGCTGGCCAATTCCCCCTGGGGAGGGGTCTTCCCACCCAAATCCTTTCCTCATTCCTGCCCTACTGCAAGGGTTTCTAAAACCCAGCTAGGACCAAATTCCCAAGTAAGTGTAGGAGGCACTGATAATCTTTAGCTTAGTGGCCTCTAAGCTAAAGTCTCAGGCCACAGGCCAAGACCTTTGCACTGGCAGAGTCCCATGAGCTCTTTCTAGCTCCCTGTGGGGACATGTTTGAGACTGAAACCTACATACTTCTGGCCTGTCCTCCCATGTACCTCTTGGGCCCCCAAGGACAAATAATGGATCTCATTCATCTTATCAAAGGGCAGGTGTTCTACAATGTATGTCAACTCAATGAGTAAGCACACGGATTGTCAACAATGCACCTTTCTGGGTGCATCAGTGCATCATACTTTCTGTGGTCTCCTACAAGCTCCTGACATTTCCAGATATTGAAGCTGCTTCATAAGCCCTTCCTGGGCCTGGGTGGGAGCTCTCGCTGTGCCTGAGTGTCCCACCCTGGCCCTTCCTCTCCCCTACCCCACTCTGTCTAGATCACCCCCAATTGTCTGACTTTTGGCTCAGTGTCCATGTCTCCCTTTATGTCCCTGACCCCACCGTTTAATCCAAGTGCCCTCTCGCACTTCTTGTCCTTGTCACACCCAGTGTGACACTCTTACTGATCACGTCTCATTTGCCTGTATAATGCCAGCTCCATGAGGGCGGACAGAGATGTTTCCTGAGGATCTTTTCCTCAGAACCAAGTCCACAGCCTGGTACACAGTAGGCAGGAAAGCTCTGGGTGACCGGTGCCATCTGTGAGAGACCTAGTGAAGGCTTGGCTCATAGAAACCTCCTGTGGGGAGATGTGCATGTAGACCAGAGGCAGCCTGCAGACCCCTCATCTCTCTCTCCTCTCTCCTCTCTCTCTCTCTCTCTCTCTCTCTCTCTCTCTCTCTCTCTCTCTCTCTCTCTCTGCTTCCAACTGGCCTCTCAGGCCAAACTGCCACTTTCTGGTGGGCCTGCCACACCAACACCTCTGGTCATCCAAGACAGCTTGCTTCCAACAGCCTGGCTCTGCTTCTTACCCACAGTCACAAAGCCTGGCATCATCTTAGCTCCTTGATTCTGACCCAGCACTTGGAACAGCTGGTGAGGTGGTGTGAATGGGAACAATCATAGGATTTACTTCATAGGATTTGTCACGGTCAATAAATACAGTGCTGTATGGAGAGCTACTTACAGGGCACGTGGAACACGCTCATCACTTAGCAAATGTTCCATGCCTCCTTCCCCAAAGGCACTGCTACCTTGTGATGACTGAAATCAAACAATGACAGGCACCCAAGGACACTCAGTCAGCACTGGGATGCAAACACAGCCTCCCGTCCCATTCCGGACATCACAGGGGCTCGGGATCTTAGGCAGATCATCACAGTGTGCCAACAACAACAAGGGAAATGTTTTCAAGAGCAGGCCCAGACACTCAGCTCCCAGGGCTGCTCTGCTGTGGCTCAGGCAGCAGCGGCAGGAGCCTGCTCTGACAGCGGTCATTTAAAAATCCCCACGTGCCCTAATGAGGGCAGTGATGTCATGCAGAGGAGCATGGCCCCTCAGAGGAGCAGGCCCCAGATAAAAACAGCTCCTGGGGAGTAAACAGAGGCACGCAGCGCAAGGTATCCACCCTCTCTGTTGCACAGATTAACCAGAAGTCAGGGAACCTGTGGGGGAAGAGGGGTGGCTGAAAACTATGGGCACACTGAAGGATCTGGGATGGCTCCATTGGCGTCTTACATAACCCACTGAGTCCCGTGGTGAAGCAAACCTGGCTCCTGAGCTACGTGTCTGGGCTCCTGCTGGGACCAGTGGGCCCCTCGGTGCTGCTTAGACTGAACACCATTCTCTGGGCCCTGCCGCTTTTGTCTTTGACCGCCGTTTCCTCCGTGAGGAAAGAGCTGTCTGGAAAAAGGCCATCTGCCTGCTCTGCCCCATCTCTCCTCAGGTCCCTGCAACCTGGCTTCCAGGGCCACCACCTACTACACAATTTAAATCACTGCCCCACAGCCCTGCTAGCTAACAGAGGAAGGCCATCTGCAGCCCCCTCCTCCTGTCTCAGTGCCACCAAGAGTCACAAATAGCATCCCGGGAGGCTGGCAGACTGGATGAAGCAGAGGCAGATGCAGCCCTGTCTGGGCTTGGCCTCAGCTCCACTGTCTCTGGCAGCCCGAAGCCCCATTCTGACTTCTTGGCTCTCTTACAGTCAGTCTGTCTGTCTGTCTTCGCTCAGTCCTTCGCTCCTTTGCTCACCTGTGTCTGGCCGCTGGGCCCCCACTAGGCTTGCCGTACTCCACTCCTGAACCCAGGCTTCACCTGCCACGTGTTCCTCCTTAAGCCTGGCACCTCTGAGCATGTCCAAACGAAACCTCCTGCAGACCGCTAGGCCACCATGCACAGCTGTTCCCATCTGGGTGGCCCATGGATAACTCAGATGCCACAGGCCCCAGACTGAACTCAGGATTTCCCTCACTGCCCTCCTACTTTGTTAAGACACAGAACCCACTTGATCTCTGGGACCAGCTTCTCCCCCTGCCACGCTCACGGCCCGCTCATTTCCACCATCCCTCTCCTCTCCTACGTTACTGGTCTGCAGTACTTCCCCGACACCACCCACTGGCTGAGCCAGGGCCCAGTGTGGCAGAGGCAGGTGGGGCGCCGGGTGCAGCCTGCAGTGAACCCCAGAGAGACTTGGCACAAGGTGCCTAGAGCAGGGACTCAACAGTGGTAAGGAGAGACTGGGCAGCAGAGGGTTTGCATTAGCCGACTACCTTCTGGAGTTTATTGTTTGTGAAGATGGTAGAGAAGCACCCGTGAGGGTGGAGAGGGTGGGACACATAAGAGGTATGAGGGAATGCTCTCGACGCACCGTGGTCTTTGCTCCAAGCCTTTTATGAAGTGGCGTGGGCAGAATCTGGTGGGAATGGCGAGGCAGGGCTCATCCTGGCCCTCCCTGGACTACAGTCCCATTCCCCTGGGGAGTGGTCTCATGGCAACAACAGGTGGTTCTGGGACAGGTGTGTTTGAATGGTTTTAGCTTTATTTTCTTCATTTTGGTTTTCGGTAATGTATATATTTTTTAATCTTATCAATATATTCCTCGTTAGAAATAGAGACGGTGCTCATGTTCAAATGAAGCAGACAAGGCTGTCTGCATGGGAAGCTTCCGGGAAGACAGGCAGGAGCCCCCGGGATGTCTCTTACCTGCAATGTCACACAGTTCTGCATCCGAGGCGTTGGCTAAGGCTTCCTCCAGCTCTGGCTCCAGTGTCACACTCTCCAGCACGGGATCCATTGGCTTCTGCTTCGGGACCCAGATCTTTCCTGTAAGCACACAGGGTGCCCGTCAGGGTGCGTGGCTACAGTGGGGCCTGAGACCCCTTCACAAAAGGTTCCGATATGAGAGAAGACCGGTAAACATTCTTCAACGAAATAGACAAAGCGCTCGCAGATGGTTAAAGGAGAAAAGGGAACCGAATGCATCCTAGCGCCATCGGACCTTTTATTCTTTTTTGCTTTTGTTTTTGTTTTGAGACAGGGTTTCTCTGTGTAGTTCTGGCGCCTGTCCTGGATCTTGCTCTGTAGACCAGGCTGGCCTCGAACTCACAGAGATCTGCCTGGCTCTGCCTTCCAGGTGCTGGAATTAAAGGTGTGCGGTGACACCGCCACTGTCGCCACCCCCCCACCCCCCCACCCCATGGCGGGGACCTTATATTCTCAGTGTCATGCTCATAAGTGGGCGAGGGAGGAATAAGGCAACTAGGAGAGTGGCCACTGTGTCCCTGGGTAGAGATTGTGGAAAAAGTCTGTACTGGGGGATTGCAGACGTTATTACAGAAGATATGGAGGGGACAGAGTGATGGCTCAGTGGTCAAGTGCCTCCCGCCCTTGAAGAGGACCTGAGTTCGTTCTCAGCACCCACATCCCACAAGTCAAAACTGCCTGTAACTCCATCTCCAGGGAATCCGACACCCTCTTCTGGCTCCAGTGGATGCCTGCCTGCATTCACGCTCATATTCCTATTCACAAACACACAATTCAACATCAAAGAATTCTTTTCTGTTTTTAAAGATCATGCAGATCATTAAGAAGGAATATGCCCTAGAAAATTTTTCTGTGAAAAATCAAGTTTGAAAACCGTCACGAAAAGATTTCATTTCTGAGAAACTGCACGTGGTCTGCATGTGTCCCTCCAAGCTTGTGTGCTGGGAACCTAGTCCCCAGATTCATATGTTAAGGGTATGTGGAGGCAGAGCTTTGGGGGAGGCAATTAGGATTAGTTGAAGTCACGAGGTTGGGCTCCTGGGATGGCATTAGTGATTTTATAAGGAAAAGAAAACAGACCTGAGCGGCCCTGCTTGCAGTCTCCCTGAGTGAGGCCCTCCACACCACATAGGCACGCAACAAGGACACCACCCTCCACCACCCGCCGCCTCTGCTGCCAGCTTTTGAGCTTCTCGGCTTTTAGAACTTTGAGAAATAACTTTCTTCTCTTTATAAATTAACTACTCTGTGGTATTCAGTTCAAGTAGTCTACGATTATGCATGTGTGTGCTGTTTGGGGGATGGGCAACCAGAAGGGAGTCCGGCGATAGCTGTCTCTGATCAGGGGCCTCACAGAAGTAGGGAAACTAGCCCCCAAGGTCAAGCACTACACAAGGATGCCCAGCTCCATCACTGCCAATCAACACTGCATTAGAAGTTCTAGTTAGAGCCAATGGCCACGACGGAGAAACACGACGGTGGACCTCAAACAGAAGAAGATGCTGCTGTTTACAAATAACATACTCTTATATGGAGAAAAGTCTAAACTTCTACATTCCAAAACACACACACAAAAACTAATTAATCAACCAAACAAAAAATCCTACCCAAAACGAAAAACAAACAAACAAGCAACTGTTAGAACTTGATTTGGCAACATTTGATGCCGAGGATGAGATCAGTGGTGTTCCTAGAGCAGCAACAGGAATATGCAAAGGCAATCAGGAAGGCAGTTCACAATAACAACATTTGATGCCCAGGATGAGATCAGTGGTGTTCCTAGAGCAGCAACAGGAATATGCAAAGGCAATCAGGAAGGCAATTCACAATAACAACCAAAGAAAACAACACTCGGGAAGAAAGTTTAAATACGTGTACACTGAAAACAATGATGCATTATAAAAGAAATTAAAGAAAGTAGAAATAACTGAAAAAATATCTGGTTTCATGGATTAGAAAATTTTGTGATATTAAGCTAGCAATACTACCCAAAGCAACCTACAGTTTCAACATAATCCCCATCAAAATCCCCAGAAGTCTTTCTCACAGAAACAGAAAAGCTAATCTTCCGATTTATATGAAAAAGCCAAGGCATACAAATAACCAAAACAATCCCCTAAGACAGCACAATGAGGAGCCTCATGCTTGCTGATTTCAAAGCATAACCACAAAGCTAATGATGTATGTGTAAAAGGGTGAGCACAACAAACACCACAACAGAATTGAGGGCCCAGAAAAAAAGCCAAACATACATACAAACTGTTGTCAACAAGGCACCATGTCTGGTCAACAAGAGCTGGGCCACTAGACAGAGTCGCCTGAATGGAGTCAGGCCCTACCTCACAGCAGAGGCAAAAGCGGAACCCAAATGGATCAGTGACCTAACTATCAGAACTAAAACCAAGACACTTTTAAAGGAAACAACAGCATGATCAGAATTAGCAATGGAATCCTGTTATAACCACAAGCAACGAAAGAGACCATCTTGGACTTCACTCAAAATTGCAAGTTTTAGGTCTCAAAGGATGTGATCAAAGAAAGCACAAAGACGATTTCTGGAGTGGGTAAAACGTTCATGAATCATATATCTGATAAGAGTCTAGTATCAAAAATAGAGAGCCAGGGCTGGGGACATGGCTCAGCTGGTAAGAGTCCTTGTCACCAGGCTGACAACCTGCGTTCAATCCACAGAACTCACACGGTAGAAGGAGAGAACTGATTTCTGCAAGCTGTCTTCTGACCCACATAGACATGCACACTATGGTGTATGTACACATACAGGTGTCTGCAAGCTGTCTTCTGACCCACATAGACATGCACACTGTGGTGCATGTACACACACAGGTGCCTGCAAGCTGTCTTCTGACCCACATAGACATGCACACTGTGGTGTATGTACACATACAGGTGCAAGCACGCATAGGATCACACAAATAAATAAATGTGATAAAATTTAAGAATACAGAAATAACTTTTACAATTGTCAAAAAAAAAAAGCCAAATGGCCCAACTTAAAAATGGGCAAATTACTTGAGCAGACATTGTATCAAAGAGGATATGTTCATAGCCAACAAATATATGTGAAGATGCTTAACTGGTCACCACTTTACAGCCATGAGGATGCTGCTATAGAGGGAATATGGCAAATCAATGTTGGAAAAAAAATGAGGAAAACTGGACCTCTTATGTATTACTGCTGGGAATGCAAAAAAAAAAAAAAAAAAAAAAAAAAAAAAAAAAAAAAAAAAAAAAAGAAAACTAGCCAAAAAAAAAAATCAGTACAGTTGTTAAAGAAGTTTGGAGTTCTTCCAAGATTTAAGAGTTATCACTGTGCTCATCAATCCCTTAGGTATATGCTCCAAAGAATTGAAAACAAGTTTTTAAACAAATACTTGATTGAGTAAGACCTGGTAGTGCAAGTGTATAATCTGAGCTCTTCAGGGGGCTGAGGCAGGATGATTGCAAGGTCAAAGCCTGCCTAGGCTACATAACAGGAGAGTTCAAAGACAGCCCAAATAATTTAGTGAGACACTCTGCCTCTGGTCCTGGAGCTGGGTAGGGGGTGGGAGGGATGTGGCTCAGTGTAGAGCACTTGCCTAGCATACACAAGGCTCTAGGTCCCATCCCCTGAACCAGAAACAACAGCAACACCTTCAAATAGAAATGTTCACTGTACTTCCACAGAAATATTTAATTTTAGCAGACCAAAGATGGAAAACAACCAAAATGTCTGTGGATGAATGGCTCAACAACTGTGGAATATGACTGACTCTGAAAACATGTTAAGTGAAAGAAGCTAGTCAGCCAGCCATACCTGTGTGTGCATTCATGTGCGCGCACGCGCGTGCGTGCACACACACACACACACACACACACACACACAGAGAGAGAGAGAGAGAGAGAGAGAGAGAGAGAGAGAGCGCTTGGCTTCACTCGTAGGTGATCAGCCAGTCCACAGAAACAGACTGGGAAAAGAAAAGAGAATGGGTAGACTGTCTAGAGAAACCCACCCTGATGTGGGATCAGTGCTTATTTTCCATGGAAAAAATTACTTTGTTGTCTTTTCATAGCAAATGTCACTTACCTCTGCAAGCAAAGCACACAATAAAATCACTAGGGAGAAAATGTATGAGAAACTCTATGGTGATGTCAGATTCTAAACAAAGAGAGAAACATACAAGGAAAAGAAAATGCCTAAGAGCTGGGGCTGTAGCTCAGCTGTGAACATGACGGAGGCAGTGTGTAAATGAACATTCAGTAAATATTTAAGACCTGTGGTTTATTAGCCCCCTGCTACAGGGCCTTCCCCTGAGGATGGTGACTCCGTGGTTCTCATGTGAGGGACTTAACCTTCTTGGAAAATACCCAAGAGGGGGGCAGAGAGTGGTGGTTCACTTTGTCAAAGGAGACAGGGGCAATGTTCCCGAAAGAGAGGTCAGTGCAGATGGAACGTGATGGGCAGGGCAGTCATAGCCGATGCTTCCATGATATTTGCTGTGTGCCAGGGTGGGTCTATATGTCTCTCAGTCCTCCTAACAGTCTCAGGAGCCTGGGAATGTTATTCTCATCCCTGTTTGCCAGAAGAGGAAATAGAAGTAATTCACTGAGCTCTCACACCTAGTAAGTAGTAGAACTTGGGCTATAGGCTGTTTCTAATCATTGCATCTCTTACTAGACAGGGAGACACACCCATGAGGGCATAGAGCTGGGTGGCAGGGAAGAGTACTCAGGGCTTGGGGACAGGTATAAAGTTCTAATAGAAATAAAAGGTCTGTAAATTTGAAGACCAGAACTCAGACTTCTGGTCTACCCTATTCATCACCCTTCTGTTCCACAGAGTCTGCAGATAACTGGGCAGAGAGTAGAGAGCGTGTCAAGCAAGAAGAAGGTCTAAAGGGAAGGGAGGACCAAGGGTGGATTGTCATGAGAGTGTTCATGATTCTATGGAGACTTGTAGATGGCTTGTTTTTGGCAGGAGCAGAGGGTCTCAGGAGAAGAGATGAAGAAAAGATGTTACCAGTGCCAGAAAAAGAGACTTTGGAGAGAGCAGAGGGAGTTGTTCCTCATTTCCAGAATAGTCCTTGTTTAGGTCTCATACTCTGATGCCATTAGCAATGGCTTGCTTCTTCCCTCAAACGTATCTAGGCTTTAATGAAAAATAACCAATGCACCCTAATTACAGAGGATTTAGGGAGACATTCTGGTTGTCTGGGTGAGTCTTTTATCTCAAACTATCCCCAACTGATTGAATACACACCACAGAGGATGCTTTGGGGGTAGGGATTGTTTCCTGTTCAGGCAGGCAGGACACAGGAGAGGCCCAAGTACATTTGGCCCAACACAGGGTGAGACACACAAGCGGCCCTCTGTGATGCCTCAGGAAGGCAAGCTCATGAGAGCCGTGCAGTTTAGTACCTCGTTTCTCCCCTGTGTAGGGAACCAGGTCTTCTCGGTCTTTAAATTCCTTTGCTTGCTTTTCCAAGTGATCCAAAAGCTCCTCTCTTTTAAAGGGGCCTGTGGGCGCCTTGGTGGTCTGATCCTTCTGCCTCAGGCCTGCGGGGAGCAGTGCATTCTAAGATGGGGGTGGCAGGTGAGAGAGAGAGAGAAGGAGAGAGAGAGAGAGAAAGAGAGAGAGAGAGAAAGAGAGAGCAGTCAGTAGCTATAGATACGCAATCCTCTAGAAACACAACACAGACTAGCAGGGACCTCGGAGCTGGAGAATCCAGCCAAGTCCTTTCCTTTTCTATGCAAGGAACCAGAAAGCTGGAGAAGGGCTGGGGCTTGTCCCGGGTCACACTTAAGGGGCAGAGAGGAGCTGTGGGGCTCAGTCCTCTGGTGTCCCTACCTGAAACATTTTTAAACATGTGGTGTTAACCAATAGGGCAGTCAACACAGGTTGAGCATAGAGAGATTCTTGGAATTCAGTACTTGGATGCAAAATTATGTTTGCTGCAGTGTGGTAAGTGATCAGCGAGAGAAGCCAAAGGGAGCTTGGTAGGGTCTTAGATGGAAGATGATTCATAAAGAAGGAAACTCCCAAGAAGCCTGAGAAAGGCTCAGCAGAACTACAAAGCAGGCAAGTCACACTCAGCCCACAGTCTCTACGGCCTTTTGGCTCTGATGGGTCTGTGCTCATGAAAACTGACTGTTAATTTTAAACGATGCCTCTGGAGATGGGTCTCTCAAGGATGACAGCATCAATCAATTGCTGGGTTCTCTTCTTCAAGCATGGTGGGGGGCTTCTAGGTGTGGGCTCACTAGCAAAGTAGATTCCTAGTTAGGGGGATTTCACCTAAGTCAGCCCCGAGCATCTCGAGAATCAAAGATAATGAGAGCTTCAAGGATGCTTAGAGACCAGATAGTATATAACCCTCCCTTCAAGGGGAAACTGAGGCCCAGAGCCAGAAAGACTACCCAAGGAGTTTCAGGGCTAGATCATGAACAAACCAGGGCGTTCCCTCAGATTTTAGGGAGAGGCAAGCTTCATTTCTAATCCTCATGCTTTCCGTGTGTCTTACATTCAGAGAGCTAGAAGAGGATGCCTCAAAGAGGCAGGTGTGAAATCTTAGCTGCACCCCCAAATTGACTAAATTGGTGTCATTCCTAAATCAAATCTAGGTTCTCTCAAAATGCTTATTTCTTGTTACTCACAACACTCTCCAAGTCCTTTTCTGAAGGCCCATTGAGCAGAGGATGAGAGACACATAGGACTGCATGCCCACAGGGATGAAGCTTGGAAGAGAGACACGACTGACTAATAGCTATGGGCTGCTTAGGAAGTGCTCCCCCATTGGCTAACACCTGCTGTTGTCTCAACAGTAGCAGGGTGTGGCCCCACATTGGGTCACAAGGGTCTATAATTGGCAAGGCTGGGAGGTAAGGGGTTCAAAGGTGGGGACTAGGATATGTGCAAGTAGACATAGGCCAGAGGCTAGCAGAGACAATGGAAGCTGGGATATTTTATGAGAAGAGGACCAACAGGCAGGCAGACAAACCTGAACTGATCTGAGGGAATATAAATGATGTCACAGGAGTCAGAGCTCTCATGAAGCAGCAGTTCACAGACAGCATCCACTGTGACGATGCTCCCGGCTGAGCCATGCTTCTGCAGGCAGGTACAGATCATATGGTGCTTCCTAAAGCTAGATGTGAGGGTCTACTCCTTCTATCCATGGCAGGGGCTTCTTGTGGCATAGTGGGTAAGGATACACCTTACTGCCTGCCATGTCTATCTATGGCTATCCATAGCAGGTGACCCATGCTATCCACAGCAGGTGACCCATGCTATCCACAGCAGGTGACCCATGCTATCCACAGCAGGTGACCCATGCTATCCATAGCCAGTGATCCACTTGCTTTGTAATATGCCTGTGCTTCACAGTTGAGGCCCCATCCAGTGTAAGCCCTGGACTAATGGAGGTACAACTGAATGGCATTCACTAACTCCTGACCCTATGTGCTATGGCTCCTATGGCTACAGAAGGTGAATAATGATGACAATGGCTGTCTCATACATATTTGGGGGAAGTTAAAATTAAGTAATGTGAAAGACTGGCCAGTACTGATATATTATTTATGTATTTATATGTATTTATGTGCATTGGTGTTTTGTCTGTATGTGAGGGTGTCAAGCCCCTTAGAACAGTTACAGACAGTTGTGCTGGGAATTAGACCCAGGTCCTCTGGAAGAGCAGCCAGTGCTCTTAACCACTGAGCTATCTCTCCAGCAGCACTGATATATTAAATATTCCCAAGTGATAGCTTCCCACTGTTCTATCATCAGATAAGATACATTTTAGCAGGAGGCCAGTCATTCAAAATGTGAGTAACAGAAAAAAGTTAACCAAATATGTTTTAGAATCCAAGAAACGCAGATACACAAAGATGAAATGAGTTAATCCCTGAAGGTAAGTGCGCAGTGGTCCCCTCAAGGGGCTTGTAGGGATTTTCATCTCCATAAAGGGTTTCATCATTCTTTCTGGTTTGTTTGATTTATTATTCCTTTTTTTTTAAAAGCAGGGTCTCATTCTGTAGCCAAGTGAGGTCTCCAATTTGCCATCCTCCTTCTTCAGCCCCCTTAATACTACAATTACAGAGGTGTGCCACCCCACCAGGGTACCATAGAGGATTTTAATGGCAGGAAGGTATTGGGGCTCAGTATTGTAATGAAAGAAACCCACGAGGTTGGAAAGGGGCTTCAATCTCTCATCACCTTCAGATCTTGCTGCCAGAGGTCCCTGGCTTAGCTGGGGGCAGTTTCTCAACCTTGGCATCATGGTGTGCTGATCGGAACAACAGGGTCGAGGCAACTGCTCTGATGCACTGGTAGCAGTCGCTCTGGTTTCTACCCCAGGCCAGCAGCACCGTGACACCAAAACCCACCTCCAAACACTACTGAGTCTTCTCTGGGGGAGCCCTGCCCTGGCTCAGAACATTAAACCAAAGACATAGACTTTGGGAGGAGAGATGTTTTTAATGTGTGTAAGAATATTCATTATATAACACATTAAACCACGGCTTCATCAAATTAAGTATTTAATGAAAGAAGTTGAGTTTTGAAAAACCAAAATTTCAAAAGTATTTTCTAGTAATTCTTAGCTCATCAGCTTTTTAAAGTACATTGTGACCATGGCAGCCTTATTAGGGCTCGAAGTTTATTTTCTTTCCATTAAAGGCTACATTGAAAAAAGTATCACAGAATCTTCAGTTAAAATCAAAGAGAGTTACATCTTTTAAAACTCTTAGTTATTTATTACTTTAACTTGTTTTCAAAAACAGCATATGACCTCACCGTGTACATAAATATTAACTCACAGAGGATCAAAGACCGAAATGTAAAAGCAAAAACTATAAAATTCTTAGAAGAAAGTGTAGACATAAATCTTGGGGCTCTGGATTAGGCAATGGTTCCTTAGATATGACACAAAACAATGAGAAACAGAAGAAAAAATAAATGCACTGGATGGACTTCACCAAAATTAAAAACATTTGTTCTTCAAAGGACACTGGCAGAGAGACAGAATGGGAGAAATGCTTTTAAATCACATATCTGATAAGAGTACAGCATCCAGAATGCATGGGTTTCTCTTGGGACTCAATAATAGAGGACAAAAACATTCAACAACTTAAAGAATGGTCAAAGAAGCGGAATAGATACTGTTCAAAGAACATCTAAAATTCCCGATGAGGGGGCTGAAGGGATGGCTCAGCCCGTAAAGCACGAGGACCTGAGTTTGATCCTTAGCACGCACATATCGGTGAGCACTTGCAATCCCAGAGCTTGGGCGGTGGAGACAGGGCCCTGGGCCCTGGAGCTTGGGGCTAGACATCTAGCCTAACTGGAGAGCTCCAGATTAAATGGGAGACCCTGTTCCAAAAAGACGGGGTGCATGTGCATATGGGCAGCATTAGTTAGACTCGGGGGATTATTAATAACAAAAATAAAAAGAGGACTTGAGGCTGGGAGAGACGTGGGGGGGGCACTAGGAGGAGTTAGAGGGAGTAGTGGTGGGTTGAGGTGATCAACACACTTGCGTAAATGTGCCGGCCATCCAAAGAACCAAGCATTATTTTAAAAAATAAGGGGGAAAGCAGACAAGGAAGACATGGACCTCTGGTCACCACATGCGCATGCACGAACATGTATACACATGTAAACCCCTACACTCAAAATAAAGAAATTAATGTTTTCATTATAAAACATTCCCGATAAGTGAGGTGTAGTAGCACATACCTTTAATCCCAGCCAAACCTGACAGGACAGAGAGTTTGAAGCCACTCTGGGCTACACAGTGAGACCCTGTCTTAAAAAAAGAAAAGCCAAGCCAAACCAAAAACCTCTCTCAGAGATGTCTGCATAACACATGAGAAGATTCTTAGCACCGCTAGCCATCAACAAAATGGCGCTCACCCTGCACGGGCACAGTACAAAGCACAGATGATAACAAGTGTTGGCAGGAATGTGGTGAAACTGGACCTTGGCTGCTGGCAGGCATGGGGCAATACATGGACTCTTTGGAAAGCAGTCTGGAAGTTTCTAAAAAATCTATCCATAGAATTACCATATGACCCAGAAATTATACTTAGAAATGGAAAAGAATTCAAACCATAGGTTAACCACAAAACTTGTACACAGATGTACATAAAGCATGATTAATAATGGCCAAAAATAAACATGCTAAGTTCCATCAACTGACGGATGGATAAATAAAATATGGTAGATCTGTGCTACTGAGAACTGTCAAACCATGAAAAGGAATAGAGTTCTACAACATGAGTGAACCGGAAAACATGCTAAGTGAAAGAAACTAGATACAAAGGTCGTTATTGTGTGCTGTAATTTAGGTGGTGTAAGCACCAGTGTTGACTTACTGAGCCAGGGTCTCCTGATATGGTCGGTGGAAATTAAAACCAGGTCTGGTTGAGGTGGGGGGGGGGTGTCTCAGCAAGACTGAAGCTGAGACAAGTTTATTGCAAGCAATCGGACATTTTATCTTATCAGAAACAGAACATAATGGAGGTCGCCAGGATCAATACAATTGTAGTTGCCAGGATACAATGATGTTTGCAAGCTATACAGGGCACACAGATTAATTAACATCTAAGACTAATTGTCCAGCCAAGCTTCTATATGCTTCTCTGACTTCTAGGGAACACAGAGACACACAGGTGGCCTGCATGTTCCACTGCCTGAGTGAGTGCCTCAGTGTCTCAGGAACTAAAAGGTACACAGTGCCCTGGATGCCACAGACTCTAACCTGAAAAACCTACAATGCATACCTCTCAAGGCTGCTGGACCAGGCCAGCTCCGTAATTCCCTGCAATGTGATTTCCAAAATAGCCCAGTCTACAAAGACAAAAGGTACCTCAATTGCTGCTCCAGGGCTGGTGCTGCAGATTGAACTCTGTCCCCAACCCCCAAATCACACACTGAGGCCCCAACTCCCACCATGACTGTATCTGGAGATAGGGTCTTTGTGGACATGCCTAAGGATAGCTGAGGTCATGAGGATGGAGCCCTGATCCCACAGGATTAGTGTCCTTCCAACAAGAGACTTCACAGAGCTTGCTGTGTGCCCCTCCTCAGCCACCTGCCACAAGGGGACATCATGAGAAGACAGCCGAACCCAAGTCAGGAAGGGGTCCTTCACAAGAAACCCCCAGACTCCAGACTCTAGCCCGGGGCTTCCAAGCCTCCAGAACTTGGAAAAGATGGTTCTAGTGCATAAGCCCTGTACTCTGCAGTACTTCATCACAACAGCCTGAGCTAAGACAGCTGAGGAGGAGTGGGGCTGAGTGGCAAGTCAAGAAGTTTCTTTCTGAGGTGATGAAAATGTTTTTAAATTGACTGTGGTAGAGGCTGGACAACTGTAAATAGACTTTAAAAACCGAATTGTCTACTTTAAATGGATAAATTGGATGATGTGTGGCTTATATCCAAAAAAAAAGCTGGTTTTTTCCAATGTGAAAAATATTATCAAAATAGCCAAAGCAACAACTAACTCAAGCAGTCTTGGGATGCTGAGAAGGGAGGCTATTGTCAGGCTAGGGCCAGCAGGGATGCTGGGACTGACGAGGTCAGAGTCAGCTCGACCAGAAACGCTGCCGTATCCTACAGCGTAACATGCTGTGGGATAGAAATGGACCATGGGCCGGGCGGTGGTGGCGCACGCCTTTAATCCCAGCACTCGGGAGGCAGAGCCAGGCGGATCTCTGTGAGTTCGAGGCCAGCCTGGGCTACCAAGTGAGTTCCAGGACGGGCGCAAAACTACACAGAGAAACCCTGTCTCGAAAAACCAAAAAAAAAAAAAAGAAATGGACCATGAAGGAGACAGTGGAGAGAAAATGGATCACCTATCAGGTTTGCTTAGAACCAAAACTTGACTCTCAGACCCAGGCTAGCCAACGTGGGGAAGAGTCCCCATCACTATCTTGGTGGCCAGGATACTACTGGGTGGAGCAAAAACATTGGAAGGTGAAGGGGGTGGAACTGATCGTAAAGAGAAACCTCAAGCCCTCGTGGTCCTTCCCTGAATACCTCTTCGTCAACACCCTACCGAGGTCACTCCACTGATCAGTGAAGAGTGATCTGTTACCAGGCTGCATATCACCTGTAGTGGTGGACTCCATGATGCCTGCAGGCAAGCGGAGCCATTTGTCCTCCGAGGACTCTGAGTCCCATTCCCCTGCAAGTGCGTCTAAAGCAAGTCTACCACACAAGCACTCTGGCTTCCCCACAGTGCCCACCATTTTGCCTTAGAAGGGAACGTCCGTGTGGGTTTAAGGAATGGATTTATAGGCACTCTCTGATATCAGCTTAAAATGACGGCTGTGGGACCCTTGGGAGTAGTGCTGACGGTGGCATGTGGCTTTGGAGCCCCGCATTGCCCAGCTCCAGCAAACTGAGGACATGGACAAATGTGGGTGGGCTGATTAAACCTGCTTATTTTAATGTGAACTCTTTTGATTTTAAAACATTGACATATAATCTAAACATTTGCAAAATAACATTCAGGACAATTAAAACACACTTAAAGTGGCCTCAGCCGTGGGCTGCCAGGTTGCTGTGTGTGATCCCAGTTTGCTCTCATACTACAATCCCATAGAGAGGAAGTCAGGACAGCCCTTTGTGTAGTGTTCACTGTCCACTCCTGGCACTGGGCTATGGAAAGAGCTACACCCGTGGGTTTTTAATTAAAAATGTTTGGAAGCCGGGCATGGTGGGGTACGCCTTTAATGTCAGCACTTGGGAGGCAGAGGCAGGCAGCTGTCTGTGAGTTTGAGGCCAGCCTGGTCTTCATAACTAGGACTGTGTAGTGAGACCTTGTCTCAGACAAACGAACAAACAAACAAACAAACAAAAAACACAAACTAAAAAACAAAGAATGTTTTTAAATTACAGAAGCACAAACTTTAATATATTCTTGGAAATAATCATAGAGGGGAAACTAACCACATTTCCTATGGTACTCTAATTTTAAAGAAGTTATTTATTTTTAAGACAAAGTCTTAAATGTATTATATAGCCCAGGTTGGCCTCAAACTAGCAATCTTCCTGCAGCAGCCTTCCAAGTTCCTGGGATTACAGGTGTGTGCCACAACATGGAACTTATTTCCGGCCCTTTAAACATCAACTTCCTGTTACATACTAGACTCAGATGTCCAGCGTCTTAGCTTGACCTTCATACCGCATGCTGGAGTCCAGTCATCCAAGGGACAGCAGAGGTCCACAGGTCCTTACCTGGGGCCTCACAGCCTGCAAACAGGCGTCTACAAGCCCGAGGATGAAGTTTCTACAGCCATCCTGGCTATACTAGTGGGGTTGTGTTAGGAACCACCCAGGCTAGACCACTAAGGGCTTAAGATGTGAACATGCGCACAGCTGTCCAGGCACACAATGTACTGTAACAAAGGACTGTAGACTCCTGAAAACTCTGTGAGGAAATCTAAAAAGATCCTCTGCAGTAATGATTTCGGGCTTAAAAGCTACAAGGCAGGCGGCCCACGTTTGCATACAAATGACACTGTTTATAATGAGTGTGCTCAAGGATCTGCAGACGCTCTGGCAATGGATGGTTAGCCATGCACAGAATGGCCCTTAACCTGATTCTCCATGGTAGCGAAAACAAACTATTATATTACTTTTGCCAAAGAAATTAGTTATGTCTAAAAAAAAATGTGTGTGTGTGGGGGGGGTACACAGCATGCTTCTGTTGGTCTGGGTACTGCTCTTTTTGACTAAGCCCCACAACCCCCCAAATTAAAGGATGGAGCAAGGGAGTACAGCCTCCAGGATAGGTGCTGGAGAACACTGAGAGCCGGGAGGGGACTTCACTGAGGTCCCATGCTGGACAGCCAGGCCTCCCTTGACAAACAGACCATCCTTCCTCACATACCCTGGGCCTACCTCCTGGAAGCCAGGTGGGCCCTGAGGGGAGATCAGAAGCCAGGCTCTATCTACTTCTACTTCCATCAAACGCTGGGTGGTGTGATGATGTGGCTCTCAGTCTCAGAAAGCTTAGAGTTTAGATATTGAACAAATCAAGCACTCAGGTGCAATGAACATTTGTTAGGTCTAAACTGTATGCCAGGCAATAGTCAGGTTCTTTTGCTCTTTTTGTATGTGTGCACATATGTGTTGCTGTATGAATTGTGCGCATGTGTATAAGAGGCCGGAGGCCGATGCGGGCATGTCTTCCTCAGTCACCTCATCTTACTTTTCCAGACATGGCTTCTCATTGAACTTAGAGCTCATCTGGTCAGCTAGCCTAGCTGCCAGCAAGCCCCAGGACCCACCTATACCTGCTCCCCACTCCCCAGGATCAGTATTACAAGTATCCATGGTCAGACATGTGGGTGCTGGGGAACCGAACTCGGATCCTCAGGCTTGCACAGGATGCGCTTTATCTGCTGAGCCATCTTGCTAGCACCCAAGGTCCTTTTGATATAATCATACTTATATCTACATACACATGTGCGTATGTTTGTGCATATGTTCGTTAAGCAAGAAATAAAACCAAAACCTTGTCATACAGAGCAGAAGACAGGCCTGCACATGGAGACATCTATGGCCCAACGGAATACAGAGGTTTGGATTTTTTGGTTTGGTCTTGAGTGTTCCAATTAATTGTCAATGCTTTAAAAACCAAATTTCCTGCGTCTCTCAAAATTTTACCTGGTACAACAATACTGAACCGCCATGCTCATGGGGGCACCAACTGGCAGAGCCAAAAGCAGGTGTCCTTTAGTCAAACTCCCACTTACCCCTAGTCCCTACCGTTCCCTTTTGTTTCTGACTTGGATGCCAAAGCCAGTTACTCCAAGGAATTGTTTTGGGTGTTGCTTTTCTTCCTCAAAGTTTGTGGCACGTGAAATTTCTTTTTCTGTACAGTGAATCTCTTTATACACTGTGGATTTCGTTGTATACAAGTCTTTTCGAAGAGAAGATGAGCCGTGGCGGCCGCGGACTTCTTTCTTTCATCCGCACCCCCACCTGATGCTGTGGGAACCTGGTTTGCTGCCTGAGGGGTAGAAAGTGCTCAGGGGGATGAGGAGAGTTGGAGAGGTTGGCTCCAAGCTTTAGCCACAGGGTTATCTTTTCCCTTTAAGGATGGTATGAGTCAAGGAAGATAAGATTGTAAGATCTGTTCAGCGCGGGCAGTGGGGATGTAGGTATTGCTGTGCACTCCCTCTGCTATTCAATATGTCAAAACAGAAAACAAGCACCCTGTGGAGGAGGTGCCATGCTGCGGGCACTGAGACTCCAGGTGTTGAGGGGGGTTGTCGTCCTGCAGAATGGGAGGATTTTCGATCTAAGATATGAAGGGCTCTGGCTCCAGAGGCAGAAAAAAGGGGCACTGGGAAGCATGGGGAATGGAGAAGGGCGAGGAAGAGGTGTCAGGAGACAGGGTGGGTTGGGGACACTGCAGCCTGGCCTGACTCTCATCCCCGGTTCTGCACACACCGCTGGGTAGTGTTTCTAAGGATGAGAGCCTATTTTTAGAGAGAGATTTATTTCTTTCCATTCCAACTGTTTACTTCTGTCCTGGGCTTGCAATTCTGTCGGTTTGTGTTACAAGGGAGCATCACAGCCCCATGGACCAAACTTGGTTGCTCCTGGGATGGCCAGGCGAGCCCTGTGCCCTACAGAACCTGATCTGGGGCATGGGAGGATGTACCATTCTGCAGAGTTGGACCTGTAGGGAGCCCTGAGGTGTGATAGGAAGGCCCAGGCCCTCCCTATGACCCTGCTGCCGACCCAGGGGTGTGACCTTCTGTGAGCTTTTCCCCTCTCTCAAGTGCAGTCTTGCCATTGTTGATTTTTTCATCACTACAATGGTCGTGAGACTCATGGGACTGGTATGACAGCTTGGTCAAAGACAGTACCAATCAAATAGCATATGTCCAGAAGGATGCCACAGTCAGGGTCTTTCTCCTGTATTTTGTATGCATATTGTAGTGGGTGTGTTTGTGTGTGTGTGTGTGTGTGTGTGTGTATGTGTGTGTGTGTACATGCATATGTGTCTCTCTGTGTGTGCATAATGTATGCGAGCATGCATGTATGTGTATGTGTGTGCCTGTACATATGCATGCAATCATGTATGCATGTATACCCCTTGTTTTCATAACCTTTGACACGTAAGCCCAGAAAGGACCTGCTGGATACGGTCTGCCCTTTAATAACAGTAGGGTTCCCTCACATTACCCTAGCCCCATCTACAGGATGGCATTGACCCTGCCACCATGGGGTTCAATCACAGCGTCTTTGTGGAGATTCATGAGACAATTTCCATGAAATGCAGAACCCCTGGCATGCAAGAGCATGTCTATACAGAGTCATGTTACCTCGGGCCTTGCAGACAGCCTGCTTCTGTTAGCATTTCTGTGGTGATACTCTATCACAAATTCCCAACAGCTGACTTAAAAATCAACTCCAACTCTAATTCCTTTATAAGGTTGGGATTAATCTACCTTCTCCCTTGTAAACAGCCTTTTAAAAATACTCAATTTCTCCTCAAAGTCTCATTAACAAGCGATATTAATAAATTATTTGTTGGCAGACTCTTCATTTTTCTTTATATATTTTAATTGTGTGTGTGTGTGTGTGTGTGTGTGTGTGTGTGTGTGTGTGTGTGTGTACATGCCCATGCTAGTACCCTTGCCTGCCTGTTCCTGTGTATGTAGAAGCCGAAGTATCTTATTTGTTGACACAGGGGCGCTCACTAAATTTGGAGCTCACTGATTGGTCAGACGGCTGGCCAATGAGCTCCAGGAATCCATCTCCGTTTCCCTAGCCTCACCCCTAAGCACTAGGAATTCAAGAGCAAGCCTCTTCTCCTGGCATTTTTATTTGGGCTCTGGGGATCAAAATCAAGTCCTTGTGCCTTTGAGGCACTGAGCTATCATAACCTAACCCTCATTCCTCTAAGCCTCAGTTTCCCCATCTTAAGATGGAGCTAAATGCTGAACCCTCTCGAGGACTGGATGGTCCATGCACACCATCTGACCCGTCAACTGCGAAGGTCTGTGAATGGCGTAAGAGCCACCCACTGTGGCTGGCACACATCACTTGCCTGGCTCGCCATTCCCGAGCTCCTTTCTCCCACTGCCCGGCACAGAGGCGATCTGAGCGAGGAGTTGGCTGGGCTTCAGCGCAGCACCCACTCCACTGCACGGAGAGAAAGGGCGGGGCTCGGAGTCAGTCAACAGCAGACACTTTTAGAGCATGAGGCATTCCTTTCCCGAGGGAGCCCAAGGGCAGCAATCTCATGATAAGCTTGAGTTTTTCCAGAGTGAGAGACACTAAGTTTCGAGGCTTTTTTTTTTTTTTTAAATGTGCACCAGTTCGGAATCCTCTATGGCCAAGCTGCTTTTCAAGTGTTCTACTCAACTCTGTCACATGACACTGGGGCTTAACAGTTGCATAACCCCACACAGCACTCTCTGAAGTGTTTGTTGCCATCAGGTGCCAAGACAGCTAGGAGGGGGTCAGAAAATTACAAGTGGATAGACACCCCCCCCCCGGGGGGGGGGGGGGCTTCCGAGCCATCTGGACCAACTGTTCTACTTCACTAAGGGAACTGAGATCCAAACAGGAAAAAGGCCAGGTCTGAGCCCAGGGCAGAGCAGACCGGACACCACTGTGTCTCCACCTCCTTCCAGAAAGAAAGAGGATGATCTGCAGGTACAGCCTCTGGAACCACAAAGCCACACACATCTGTGGCCCCAACTCTTTTCCTCCCAAGTCCCATGAGGCCTTCAAAATGTGGCTAGGGTGTGAACTCTAGGACAATGTTCGGACTCTGCCACTGCCCACGTATGAGACGTTGGACAAGTAACCTTGACTCTCAGCGTCTTCCTGTGTGGAACCCGGATGACAAGAGCACCTGCCTCCCAGGATCAGGGTGAAATTAAGTGAGCTACGTCTTTCAAGTACTTAGAACAGCATGTGCACGCAGTAAATGCCGCATCAGCACCAGGACACAAAAATAAATGCAGGAGTGTGAGTCTGCCAAGGCGCAATGCCTGGGCACCCAGGTCTCAGGAGCTGCTCTGGTTCTGATGGAAACCTGCCCTAGGGACAGATTCCTTTCCCTCTCTGGACTCTGATTCTGGTCTGTGAAAGGGGGATTGGGCACCTGTTGGGCGCCCCTCCTCCAGGCCTGCATACCTTCGGCCTCTCCCAGAGTCCCGATTACAAAGCTGGGCCCAGGCCCAGTGAAACTGGAGCTGGAATGTTCTGTTCTGGGATGGAGGGAGCCCCATTTGCCTTTCAAAACTCAACTGTTTTGTAAATCAGGTAAGGGAGCCCATCTCAGTGAAGGGGTCCATTGTGTGGCTGGGATACTAACTCTACCACCCCATCATCTCCCCTCCTCTTTGGTTTCTCCTTTCTTCTCCTTGAACTGAGAGAGAGAAAGGAGCCTTTGAAAATAACGTCACTTTTTGAAACCACAGTAGTTGAGAATGGTGGGTTTCAGGTGGCGGGTGTCTGCTTCAGGATCTATGCTTCTCTCCAGAGTGCCTGCAATCTGACTCCTGGCCCCCTAGTTCCCTGACCAGGCCAGCTGGGCAGCAATCTGAACCTCCTGTATCCTCTCCCTCCCTCCTGTGGGTACCCACAGAGTGGCCTCTTCCCTACCACCTTCCAGGTAGAGCAAGCTGCCTGGTACAGAGGCCCCTGGGAACTTCTGCTGAGGCCACACAGCCTGCTATTTGAGTAGGGGACTCTGTGGGAGTTCTTTGTTGGTTTAGGGGTGAAGCAGGGCCCCAGCCAGGGCCTCAGCACAGTCCTTGGAAACTGAAGTCTTGGCTCTGAGAGGCTCCACCCTCCCGGGGCTGACACAGGGTTCTGACCCCTGCCACCACCTGCCCTGTTTGCAGCCACAGCCTCAGCTGACCTGGTCCCCACACTGCAGCTCAGGGTGACGCCAAGAGAGCAAAGGGCCAGACACAGTGGGCAGGCAGGTGTCTGAGGGGGGTGGATGGTCGTACTGCTCCTGGGAGTGGTACAGATTCCACTCCCTAGAGGGTATGTCTGTGGAGAGGGTAGTATCCTTAACTTCAGGAAAAGCATATGCCCAAGGGAGCTCCCAGGATGCAGGGCTCCCATGGGACCCCTTTCATCTCCTCTCTGGCTGGCACTTCCAGGGTTAGCTCCCAAACCACTAAGCCATATGGAATCACCTCCCTTTGAGAAGCTCCCCAGTTCACCTTGCCACCTTAACTCCATTACACATTCCCTTCCTTTTTCTAGTCACATCCAATTTTCCATAGAAACCACACTGAGATTCCTCCTCCCCAGCGAACTCTCACACAGGGAACCACAATCAACTGGAATTCTTTGCTTTTATTCTTGACTTAGAAAACCTGTGGCATGGTTCCAACCTCAGCTGCTCTGTGGAACCTCCCACCAGGAAGAAGCAATCCCCGCCCTGATCTCCATCTGTTCCTAGGATGTAATCTTTTCTGCCCACCTGACATACCTTGAGCTAACCAGAGGCAATATCTGTGCCAGGCCCCAATGACAGCACCTAGCACCAAGTTAAGTGTGGGCAGCCACGTGGCTTGTATTCTCACCCTCAAAAGCAATTCCCTCTTGGACTTCTATAGAACAGCGATCTAGAATAGCTAGGGACTTCTATGGAACAGTGATCTAGAACAGTTAGAGAATTCTTTTTTCCCCCATTATACTGAATTTTATTTGTTCGTTAATTTAGTAGCTGTTTATGTACTTCATTTATTTATTTATTTATTTTTTCCTATTATCAGCTTGATACAGTACAAATTCTTATCCTAATAGTGAAATGTTTCACTGAGGCTTGCCCAGTAATTGAGTAAAACCAGTACTTATTATAAGCACAGGGAATTCTATGGAACAGTGATCTAGAACAGTTAGGGAATTCTATGGAACAGTGATCTAGAATAGTTAGGGACTTCTATGGAACAGGAACAGTGATCTAGAATAGTTAGGAACTTCTACGGAACAGTGATCTAGAATAGTTAGGGACTTCTACGGAACAGTGATCTAGAATAGTTAGGGACTTCTGTGGAACAGTGATCTAGAACAGTTAGGGAAGTCTGTGGAACAGTGATCTAGAACAGTTAGGGAAGTCTATGGAACAGTGATCTAGAATAGTCAGAACAGAAAAGCTCAACCTTTCCTTTGTTTCCTTTGCTGTTTCCCCTAAATGGAGGAGGTGGGGAAGGGGGGCCCTAAGACTCTCACCAAGGCCTTTTGCTAGTCAACATGAGCAGCCCCACTAAGGAACCATCTCATGGTTGGGACGGTTGCCAACGGCAAGATGAGGACATACTACTCAGATGGATGTCGTTGCGGATGGGGGCTGGGACCAGCCCTTCAACACACTAGGAAGAAGCCTAGTCTGCAGATGAAAAGGTGCCTGCCACTGAGCCCTGAAAGGGTCCAACCAACTCCATAATTTCATTGGTGGGACACCAAGGCCTGGAGAAGGACAGACTGCAGCCAGCCCAAGATCACATGTGTCAAAGACAGGGCCCAGGTGGGATGTGGGACTCTAACTCTAGCCTTGTTCACTGTGCCTCAGCAGCAGTGGCCCGTGGGTTAGTAAAACACTACTGAATCGATGTTCTCCTGATGGGCCACTGTTAGGAGAGAGTTGAGCAATGCCTGGCTTTAAAAGGGGCCTGGAGGTTCCATCTTTAATGCCTTCGCTTGTGCTGGGTACCTGGAATACAGTTCCAGGCTGGAAATCTGTCCAGGAGGCTGGTGGGAAAGTCTCCCTTGACCCTGCTCACAGCTCCAGTGGGGCTTGCCAAACAAGACATCCCTGAGGCACCCTGACTACGAAGGAGGACTCTGAGCATTGAAAGAACTTCCTAAATATGCCAAGTGTGAGATTCGCTTATGAAACTTAAAACACACAAGAGGGTTCTTGGTGTTCTCTATTGCTCAATGTATTTCAACCTGTTCTCCACTGTCCAGAGGCAGCAGGGTGTGAAGAGCAGCACAATGGCCCTCTGAAGGCTGCTGCAGGGCTAAGGCAGAAGGCAGGGCCTTGCAGTGCCAGCCAGGAGGAGGGGCCTTGCAATGTCAGCCAGGAGGTAGGGCCTTGCAGTGTCAGCCAGGAGGAGGGGCCTTGCAGTGCTAGCCAGGAGGTGGGGCCTTGCAGTGCTAGCCAGGAGGCGGAGCCTTGCAGTGCCAGACAGGAGGTGGGGCCTTGCAGTGCCAGCCAGGAGGAGGGGCCTTGCAGTGCCAGGCAAGAGGAGGGGCCTTGCAGTGTCAGCCAGGAGGAGGGGCCTTGCTGTGCTCGGGCAAGGCTCCCTAGAAGTGTGCATGTGCTCTGAATCAGGGGCCTCATGTGGTGCTGTTTCCCTCAGAGCCAAGACCCACAGGTCCAGGATTCAAGGCTGGGCACTGGAGTGGTAGCCCACAACATCACCTTTAGCAACTCATTAGCAACCGCTTTTGTATCTATTCCCTGGACCTTCCTGCTTGCCTAGAAGTCTCAGTTCTGAAAGAGCAAAGGTTTTCCTTCACAGGAAGCACAAGGATTCCACTGAGCAGGAGGTTAACACTGCCACCTGGCCTCTGGTGTTCCTCATGGTTCAGAATCAACAGGTGACGAGGGGTGACTGACGCTGACTACCAACAACTATGAATGCTGGTGGGAAGCACCAACAACCTAGCCTGAGAAGAACTGTTCCCAACACCAACCTCTCAGGCATGAGGCTCAGGCTCAGCCCATCAGGTCATGAACCACAGCCAGCAGTGGTGCTTGTCGGAGGCAGAAGCAGTGCAGGATGGGTGACGGAGGGAGGCTGTTCTAAATGCTGGCTACCCCCAACCGTCTGGTTGGAGAAACCAGGGCTACAGCCGTCCTGAGTATTCCCTCCTGCTTCCTGAACATGTGTGAGGGCAGCAGAGCTCACTGTCCCCCTCGCCTCCATCTCGTCACGGAGCATGGGCTGTACTGACATTTTATAGTACTATTTAAGTATTAATTTTCCATCACAGTGTCCGAGTAAACATCACTGGAGATTTTTACCTTCCCTCCTGGAGAAGAGGAATTTTTCTGTCGTACAGAGTATCGTGTTGGGCACAGTGGTGACATGCTGTTGTCTTCGTTTGCTAATAATTACCTCAGGTGTGAAGAGACACACACACACAGGAGCCAAGGTAACCAAGAGGCGGACTTGCCATGGGCAATTTTACCATCAACTTGCTTGAGCCGTGGGCCGCCAGGCGTTTGGTAGGATGTTATTCTACTTGTATCTGGGATGGTGTTTCTGAAGGAGATGAACATTTGCAGAGTCTGCAGACTGAGTCAGGCAGATGGCCTCTGTGACGTGGGAGGGCCGATCCCATCTGTCACAGGTCTAAATAGACCCAAGAAGCTGACCCTCCCCGGGAAGGGAGATTGCCTCCTACCTACCTGCCTCAACTGGACCATGGTTTTTGTTCTGTTATTTTGGACTAACAGCATGAGCTTGCCTAAGTCTTCAGCCTATGAGCATTTTAGGTCAGATTGGCATCATCGGCCCTCCTGGACTCCAGCTTCCCAAATGCAGATCTCAGGACTCGTCAGTCTCCGAAACCATATGAGCCAATTGCTTATAAATCTCTCAGTAGGATATACATTTACTCTGTCTCTCTCTCACACACACACATCTTATTGGTTCTATTTTTCTGGAGAATCATGAGTAATACAACATTTTAAAAATAGCCCTGCCAAGGCAACATCATTCCAACGCACTGTCATATAAGGAGAAAGGCTTTGGTTGCTTTGAGAATGCCCCACCTGCCCCTCCCCGTGTGGCCACCACACTGCCCCTTCACCAAGTTCCTGGGGCATGTGCCCCCAAGACCAGTGTTCCCCTTTCCTGCTACTCACATCAGGATCTAGTTCATCCAGCTCATTTTCCAGCGTCCTGAGCTCCTCCTCCGTGAGGGCCCCCAGGATTTCATCTTCATCCAGGTCTCGGTATTTCTCCAGCTCTCGTCTGTAGGACATTGTGGAAGGGCACGTGTTTGTCTTCTGAACTTGTGTGCTGACTGGTGACCTGCCAGAAAGAGCCAAAACCCTTAAGATAGACCCCTGTCAGATTTTTCTCTCAAGCCACAGGTGGGATGTGTTTAATAGCGGCTAATTTGAATTCATCCTCTGTCCACTTCCCAACAAACGGCAAGTCCTGAAGGCATGGGGTTTAATGAACTGTATTTTATTTCTTTGATATGTATGTGTAATGTGTATGACCGCACCTGTGTGTGTGAGTGTGTGTGTACACACACGTGACAGTCAGAGGATGACCTTGGATGTCAGTCCTTGCTTCCTCCCACCCATGAACCCCAGGTTAGCTGGCCTGGAAGCTTCCAGGGCCGCTCCTGCCTCTGCCACGCTCAGCTCTACTAGGGTTCTGAGGATTTTTAACTCAGGTCCTCCTCATGCTTGTGTGGAAAGTGCTTCACCCACTGAACATATGCCCAGTGCGATTTAATAAGTTTCAGTGGTTGTAATGAGCACTGCCAGTAACTGGAACTAAATGGGTGGCTATCAACGGTTCGCGTACTTGACGACAAATCTATTCTTAGGTAGTTTAATTATTTTCTGGACAATCTTCCCAGTGTCCCAGTGGGAGCCATGAGCGCCAGCAACTGTCAGGTTAGTCTTTTAAAGGGGGTGGAGGGTTACGTGAACACCTGCTGCTTGCAGGCACCTCACCTACCATATTTCAGTCAGTCCTGACAGAAATTGTCCTACAGTGACGGCTTTGATACCACACAGAGCCCCCCATTAAGCACCACACCCGGATTCTCCAACTTAACCTGCCCTTGAGTATTGAGTGTTATCCTCCTCTCCTAGATAAGGACGTTGGGCCGAGAGAGGCTGAATGACTTGTCTAACCCATACCACCAGGAAGTGGTAGGTCCCCGATATGAACTCAGGTCTTGGGGGCCTCTAGCGCCTCTGTGGGAGAGGCTTTTTCATGGAATCACCGAATCCCATGAGGTCAAGAGAACCATGGACTAGACCCCTCATTATAGTCTCCAGGGATCTGCTTCAGAAGGAAGAAGTGACTTCTCCAGGGGAACAGTCTGTGCCCGCCCCTTCCAGGCTGCTCTCCCTGTCGATGGCACCCAACACCCCTAACGCGACCTTTCATACCTGTGAACTCATTCCAGCTGGGGCTTTTAAGTGAGATCATTTCATCACTGAAGAAACTGCAAGATGGCCTTGACTCAGGGTCCCTGACAGCTCTGGGAGTTCCTCCACTGTACCGCATAGCCTCCCTCTGGTCTGAGGGAGACAGCAAGGCCATGAGCCCTGCTGTCCCTTAGCCTGACTAAAATAATAACACGACAAGCATGGCCTATCTGTCACCTCCCTGAGAAGTCCTGGCAACTCCTCATGAACCTGACCTCGTCGTGGTGTCAGGACTGGGTCCATGCCTCTTTGAACAACTTCTCCCATGAGGCCCTTGTTCCTTACCCCCAGGGCCCAGCTTAATAGCAGGAAGCGTCTCACTAAAACCAGCCCAGGATGGTTTCCTACTTGTCTCTGGTTATCCCCAGGAGGCTCTGGGCTCTTCTCTTGGAGAATGCGAGTTGCTGCGGACCCCTGCCTGTGAGTTGCCTCCTTGTCCGAGGCCTCCCCACTACCTGACTCTCTCTACCCTCCATCCTTTCAGAAGCTGATGGGTAGGTAGGTAAGAAAGCAGCTGAATGCCTTAAATGTGGCAGAGTGGAATCTAGTCCTGTGCACACAGCCAGTGTGATGAATCAACACACTGCCTTAAGCTTCCAATGTTGAAGTTTTAATCCCCAGCACATCAGCCACCCAGGAGCACACTACAGGTTAATATGAGCCCTCACTTGAAAGTGGTCCTTACAGGGTTGCTGAGATATGAATAAGTTTAGACAAGGCCGTCCTGGAATCGGATGGGCTGCTATCAAATGTGACTGCTCTTCCTACAGAAAGGGGACATCCAGGCACGAGAATAGTGCCACACACTGCTGTGACAGAGAGTAGGGTGAGACTTTTACAAGGCAAGGCTTGCCAGCAAACCTGGGAAGCCAGAGAAGACACTCTGAGCTTGTTCTTCCTCAGAAGAACCAAAGCAGCGGAGGCATGGTGGCTCCTGCCTTTAATTTAAGCACACAGGAGACAGAGGCAGGCAGATCTCTGAGTTCAAGGCCAGCCTGGTCTACAGAACTAAAACAGCTGGCACGTTGATCTTGGCTTCCAACCTCCAGACATGCATTCACTTAAGCTGTTCAGCTTCCTGGTTTGGGGTACCTTGTTCCAGCACCCCAGCACATCTGCATAATTGCTACCTCCTCTTCACAGCAGTTCTTTCTAAACTCCCAGGCAAACAAAAATCACTCATGGCTCATCTGTGAAATAAATGGAATTTTCCACAGCAGAGAAAAATGAAAACTGAGAGGAGACAACCAATCCACTTAAAGCCCGGGATTTGTTAATTAAGGATAATTGGAGTTCACTAACCACCAGAAAGGGCATCCACTTTGGAGAGCAGGGGCATGTTTCATTAATGCAAATCTGCATGCGTGGGTACACCCACAGGGGAAGGCAGAGTGAGTGACAGCCACCTCCATCAGAAGGAGGAGCTTGCCAAACACAGAACCCAAGTGCTGTCCTGTTCTCTGAGAAAGCCTCAGCTTCAGCTGAAGTCTTCCTTTGACCAGACCCCAAGAACGTCAAGGTCAGACCATAAATGCACCCTCCTACTCATTTCCTTTTGCTTTTGGGTGCCCTTGCACAACAGCCTAATTTGGCACATCCTGAGTGAAGCCAGGAAACATGAGGATCCATGGTCTCCATTACAGGGCCCAGAGGGACTCAAATGCCAGCTTCCAGGAGCTCACAAAGATGTCCAGCATGTCCTCTGACCTAGCATCTCTGAGATGGGCTGCTTTTTTTTTTTGGTTTTTCGAGACAGGGTTTCTCTGTGTAATTTTGGAGCCTGTCCTGGATCTCGCTCTGTAGACCAGGCTGGCCTCGAACTCAGAGAGATCTGCCTGGTTCTGCCTCCCGAGTGCTGGGATTAAAGGCGTGTGCCACCACCGCCCGGCTGAGATGGGCTTCAAAACACACATCTTTGGTGTTTGATGTGGTTTGCATTCCCGAAGGTTCTTGTGCCGGAGTGGATTCTGGAGGTGTCCATGTTCCAGT
Source organism: Peromyscus californicus insignis (assembly GCF_007827085.1). NCBI lineage: Eukaryota > Metazoa > Chordata > Mammalia > Rodentia > Cricetidae > Peromyscus > Peromyscus californicus. Next base: position 101,433,823 of record NW_026294573.1, read on the forward strand.
GGACGGCCCCACACCCAGGGGGATATGGACAACACAAATTGGACTCCATGGGTTATTTTAAGAAGACGGCATGATGTTGGGAACAGGTGGTGGGGGGTAGATCTGGGAGGAGTAGAGAGGTGAATATGATCAAAATACATGGCACGAAATTCTCAAAGAACTAGTAAAAATATATAGTTAAGAAGAGGCAAGGCTTAGTTGGGTTGCCATCTGGAGGGACCAATTCTGGTTTATAGGATGATTTATTTACTAGCAGAAGAGTTGTTACAAAAGAATTCGATTGGCCCTTCCCCTTGGGTTTCTATTGCTGTGATAAAACACCGTGACCAAAAGCAGCTTGGGGAGGAAAGGGTTTGTTTCAGCTTACAACTCTCAGGTCACACTCCATCACTGAGGGAAGACGTCAGGGCAGGAAGCTAGAGGCAGGAGCTGAAGCAGAGGCCATGAAAGGGTGCTGTGCACTCGATTGCTACCCATAGCTTGCTCATCCTGCTTCCTTATACGACTCAGGACCACCTGCCCATGGGAGCACTGCCCACAGTGGGCTGGGCCCTCCTATATCAATCACCAATGAAGAAAATGCCCCACAGGCTTGCCTACAGCCCTCTGTTGGAGGCATTTTCCCAGCTGAGGTTCCTCTTCCCAGATGACTCTAACTTGTGTCAAGTTGACAGAGGAAAGAGCCAGGTCCCTCCCCTTGCTTTCTGGGTCACAGTCTTGGCATGTGATTTCTACTTCCGATGGTCTCTCCCACCGTGTTTCCGTGGCCATGTTATGATGAAGCCGAGAGGGCTCTCACTGAAGGGAACGGATGGGGCTTTGGATTTCCACCTCCAAAACCGTGAGCTAAATAAAGCTCTTTACTTTTAGAAGTACCCAGCCTCGGGTATTTTGTCTTAGCAATAAAGAGTAGGGGTAAGACAGTCCTCAAAGGTTTTAGAGTAGACCAAGTTCCACAAGACATGGATGACAGGACTCCTCAGAACTTTTCTTATACAGCTAGCTACCCAAGAGATGTCTCCAGGAATGGGGTGCAATAGAATCCCCCAAGTCTTTTGTCATGACATTAGCTCTCTAAGACACTTCTCCACCAATTGGAGTCTTGTGAAACAAACTTGAAGACACTGTTTTAGAGTCACTCTAGGTCTTACTGGGGAGCCATCACACAAGAAGAGAAGTCACAGGGACAGAATTCATCGGGACAAAACTTGAGAGTCTCCAGTGTTGAAACCTGCGGGCTTCCTGTGCTTGCTAGTTTTTGCTGGTTGACTCATTTTCTGGGTGATTTTCAGTAAGACTTTAGGAGAAGAACCCTACACATATGAACCCTAGAGAATGGATGAGCCAGAACCTGAGAACGGGGGCCGAGGCACCCACGTGGAAGGCAGCGGGGGCAGAGGTCGTTGGGGAAGAAACCAGTTGAAAGAGGTAGGTGGTAACTCTGGGGCCTGCTGAAGGAGAAATATCAGGCCTGGCAACAAGCCACCGCCAGGATGCCACTTGAAGAGCTGACATCATCCAATTTCCTGAGCAGGTCTCTTCCTGTTGCATCCGGGGAAGTTATACTATGTATCCACTGAGTCATTGCTGAGTCCAAAATCTCTACTTCATAGGGTTTTTAAAGCCCTTTTGAATGTCAAACACCTTGTGGATATTACAGGGGGATGGAGACATTTTGTTAAATAAGCCAATAAGAACAGAGAATTCCCAAGGTAAGCCATAAAGCTGTCAGCCTCCAGCCACACTCCTCTAGTTGGCTCACAGGAAGGTTTCTACAAAGAAGGATTCTCCTGAGTGTGGGGCCTGAGAGGGAACTGGAGGTGGAGGGGAGGCAGAGCCCGAGGGACACAAAACACAGTGCTAATAAGTACCACTACAGGCTCAGTCTTAAAACGGGGCTTGGAAGAAGAGATTGCGTTTTATAACTGTTCGTGCAAGGCCTCTGTTTCCTAACAGAAGAGTTGTTGGGGACGGGGAGCCCCCCATCCGATTGGAGAGCTAGTTTTGATGTTAATTGCCAGAGCAACCATCATTAAGTTCTCGAGGGCTCTGTTTACTCAACCGTCCAATGACAGAATTGGATCACATAGGTGGCTTTGAAACCGTGCCCAGAGAGCTCTGAGAAAGTGTCTCCAGATGCCTGGAGGAGACCAAAGAGAGGGCTCGCCCTGACCCTGCTTGATGTGCAGGCTTAGGGTCATTGAAGAGCTCCCTGAAATGAAAGATCAAATACAAAGCCGAGACTCACTGGACTGTACAGTCGGTGCTGGGACTCAGCCCATAGGATGCTGTAAGAATGAATATTGTCAGGCAGGTAAGAGTGCAGTCTGGGGCTGGAGCACAGTCCATGCAGGCTCACATAGTGCCAGGCACTGTAACTGCTGAGGCCGCAGGAGTCCCCTTCTTCTCTGTTTCCCCCCACATTATCATAATGGCCCTCTGAGGAGACCTGGGCTTTATTTGTCTCTGTGTCCTCACAGCTAACTAAGCCCTGTGCCGGGTGCAGAAGCACCATCAAAGGAACAGAGACAGCACACTTGGGCTCTTGATCTAGCAGCCTTGAACACTCAGGCAAATGCCCTGTCTTAGAGTCTCTGTTTATCCATCTTTACATGGGAAGCCTGGCCTGGGCTAATTGGCATGTGGAACCCTGAAGGAAGAGATGGGCAGGGCGATTCTGCCTCGGCAGTAGCTCCCAACGAGGCCCTCCTGAAGCAGAACAGCTGCTGTTTTACTGGCCTTATAAATTGGGTCCCACCTTAAGTGTCAGTGTGAAGAAGAAGAGGAGCTGAAGAAATTTGAAAGTACCCTCACACACTCAAGCCTCTACAGCCTGGTGCACACCTACAGCAGATCTAGCTAGCCTGGTTCTTTATAGCCCAAACCCCAAGCAGCCGCTAAACATAAAACAATGGATTTACAAGCTGTGGCAGGACATAAAACTCTGCAGAATACACAGTAAAAATTAGTGGGTCAAGGCTAAGGCTATCCATCAGGAAGGGCCGCAGAAACCAAAAGCTCCTAGCAGGGTAGCTCCAGTGACATGGAATGCTGGTTTGCTCCTGTCATGATGGACGGGTGGGCTCTTCTGACAGTGGATCCTCCAGGGTCTGCTATGTGGGGACATGGGGAGGAGGCACCAGGTGACACCATCTTGATTTATGACAGTATCTCCCCAAGTTCAGGAAGGGCTGAGCCACGATTGCAAATGAATATTATCCATTTATGCCGCCTGACTTCCGCCAGGGCACATCTTGAAGATAAATCGACATGTCACCCTCTCATTCTTCGACATGTGAGCCTCTCTTTTGGAAGACACATCAGCTACGGGAGTCTATGCCATGGTTCTTCATGACGAAATCCTGAATCCCAGACTACATGGTTTGTCGTCTTCTCCTGAATCTTCTTCTCTAGCTTTGGGGACACAAGAGCATCTACAGTGTCCTTGTGCCTCCCAAGAGAGTGGTTTCCCTGTGTCCTCCTTCAGGAAAAGTCCTGAAGCAGCCATGTTGCTATCATCTGATACTTCTCTGCTCCCAGCTGAGCCCAGAGTTTAGGACTGGATGGTCAATGGCCTATGCTGTGGCTTAGGATGGAGGAGGAGGAGGAGGAGGAGAAGATGGAGGGGTGGGTGCTCCCGTGATGGTGTCAGCCTCCAGGGATCGGGCACCTGGGTCAGCCCAGCCACTTGTTCCTGCTCCTCCAGCTCCGTCAACCCCCACGCCTGACAGTCTTCTCTTTCTATTGTCCTATTTTCTTGTTACATTGTGGTAAAATATACATCACACGCATTTTTACTGTTTTGGGGGAGTGCGGTGGATGGAGCCTAGGGCTCTGTTCATGCTAGGTGCACCTTTTCCTAATGAGCCACATCCCAGCCTGTCACCATTTTGAAGGGTCCAGTTCTATGGCACTCAGGACAATTCAGTACATTCCCATGCAGCCGCCACCACCATCCACCTCTGGAATTCTTTCATCCATCTCAGCCAAAACTTGGCAACATTAAACACTAGCCCCCTTTCTTCCCCGTGCCCAGCTCCTGTCCGCTTATGACTGCTCTCAAGGGCCCTGCCTGGCTTGGAAGTTCGGTGGAATCGGACACTATTGTCTTTGTGTGACCGGAATCCTGCGTCTTCCAGCATTCGCTCATCTGTCCTCTTTCCTCACAGCCTTTACCCTTTAGTATCTGTGTTACCCCAGCAGCTCGGCCCATCCCTTGGCCTCGGCTCTCCTTCCTTAGGCCACATGCCACGCCTGTGAAAACCATTCTCCTGCAGCCTGTGAGCCTCCATTGCCCCTAACAGCTCCCCCACGCACAGAACAAAAACCCTGGGTAGGGTTTGATGTCAAGACCTGGCGTGCCGGGCACCTTCCCAGCTTCTAATCCCACTTCAAGCCTTCCTCTTCTAGCTGTGCTGACCACCTTCCCCTGGAAATTTCAGTCCTGGGTCAGCTCTCATTTTTCTGCAGCCTGGATTGTTCCTTCCCACACAGGCCCTCCAGGTCTCAGGGAACCCTCAGTGCACAGCTCCTCTGAGTATGCTCCAGGCCCTTTGATTCCCCCACTCCCACACAGCCTGGGGAGGGTGGTTATGTAATCAATGCTCCCCCTGACTCCTGGAAGAGAGTGCATCCCAGGCAGGGCCAGAGGGGAGGGCAGTCACATGTGACATCTCCTCTCAGGTTCAGCCCCAGCCTGGCTCAGAGGAAGAGGACAGTAGCTGCAGGTGGGTCGTCAGTGAGGGACACAGTGCCCAAACGAGCCCCACCTCAGGTCAGCAGCCAGAGAGGGAAGAAAGTCAAGCACCACTCAGCTGGTGTGAAAGGCGGGGACAAGATGATGAGTGTTTGGGGGTGCTGAACTTGGTCGTGTCTGGGGACAAGTTCAAGGTCATAAAATGAGAGGATTGTGACAACAGCCACTCCCTAATGTACAGAGACCTCTGTAGCATCTAAGGAACCACTACTTTCAGGCACAAGTTTCCAGTCCCTGGGGTGCTGTCACTTGTGACTTAGTCCAGAGAGAAAACAGGAATGGGGAAGTTCTCAGAGTAATCAGTGTCCAAATCCCTGTCCTCCTCACACTTCCCAGGAGCCCCCAAATAAGGTGGCCCGGTACCACAAGAGTGGCCATTCCACAAGAGTCTCCCAGGCAGGACTGGTGTGATGGTTAACTGTGACTGTCACCTCGGCAGGATCAAGAATCACGTAGAGAAACCTCGGGCTACGTCTGTGAGGGACTTTCTAGACTGAGTAAGGCTGGAATGGCCACCCTGAATGTAGGTCCTGGACCACATAAAAAGGAGAAAGTGAGCTGAGCACTAACAGTCCTAGGCTGGGGACATGAAGACAGGTGGATCCCTGGGGCTGTTGGCCAGACAGCCAGTTTAATATAATGGGCAAGTGCCATGTTCCAGTGAGAGACCCTGTCTCAAAATCATAGTGGAGGACTCTGAGGAACAACACCTGAGGCTTACCTCTGGCTTCCATGTACACATGCACACAAGTGAATGGACACACACTCGCGCGCACGCACACACACACACACGGACACACGGACACACACATATACATACACACGCACACATATGTGCACACACACTTGCACACAAGCACACACACGTGTGCACACGCATGTGCATGGGCGTGCACACACTCAAAAATGAAAGGCTTAAGTATCTTTGGATGGTGACTGCAGAGCATTTGACCAAACACAGGGTCTTTGCAGAACAAGGGTCTGTGTACCAGCAAGGCTATATACAGAACCCACTTCTGTCCCCTTTCTCTTTCTGTCCCCTTTCTGGAGGGCCTGGGGCCAACGTGGCTTTTTCCCACTTGTGATGACAGCCGTTTTCTTCCCTGGTGACTGCTCACTCTTCACAACCTGTCTGCTCTATTGAGGCTGTTGTGTCCCGGCAGAAGGAACAGTGGAGCAGGAGTCAAGGGCCTGGTCACAATTGGAGTTGCAGGTGTGCAGTGTGACCCTGAGCCAGCTGCTACACTCCTCTGGATCCACAGCCTAGTCCCCAGGGTGTGCAGTGACAGGTCACTATTACAGCAGGGCATTCTGGGCCTTCGTGGGAGAGAGAAAAACTAGAAGGGAGGATAAGGGTCATACAGAGGTCCCTGGGGTGAGATCACACATGACAGTTCTTGGTCCACCATCCTTGGAGGAGGAGTGATGTGTTAAACCCTCAGCTCTTAACAGATGAGGCCTGATCTCAGGCTGTCCTTAAGAGAAGAGAATGCGGACTAGGCCTGGCCCTGGCAGCCTCAGGTATGCAGCACTGAGCATCTCTGAGGTCCTGTGCAAAAGTGAGAACATGCCAGGTACTGTCTGTCCCACGATGGGGACATTGTATCGGGATGACACAGCCCAGATGGCTGGTTTATTTCTCCTTCCTCCAGCTCCCGAGAGGCCCAACAGCCAACTCCGTCAGTCCCGGATAACGACAGCCGAGCAACCGTGAGGATGGGGAGCTCTCCAGTGACCAGGCACCCAGCATAAGTCAGCAGTGTGGGCCACTGAACCCTAAACCATGGTGAAGGCTCAGCCATGTTAATGAAACTGTAGTGGCTCAGACAAGGGTGGTGACATACCGGCTTTGTGATGAAGAACAACTCTGAGCCACCATCATTTCAGTGGGGACACGGATGTTTTTGTCTTTTTCAACAAGGTTACATGCAGTACAGTACAAGTCTTAAGTGTAGAATTCACTGAATTTCCCCAAATATAAACAATACGTAAACACTCAGCTGGCCCCTCACCCTGAAGGCCTATTCCACAACCCTGCTTAGTCTCCCTAGAACATAGCAAGATTCTGACCTTATTACCTGCACTAACAGTTTGTTCTTTTCAGTGCTGTGTAGTATCAGGACCACACAAAACACACCACAACAGACTGATTTATTCTTAAAGAATGCTTAGTTGTTCCCATTACTTGGGAATTACCAACAGGGCCCTGAATGTGTCTTCTGGGAGAAAGAACTACTTACTTTTTGGCCGACGGGGTACAGAATGGGTACACATTGAGTTTCAAAAGATGCTTCCAAACTACAATGGATGCAGTTTTCTGAAGTGATCATACAGTTCTTCATTCCCACCGGAAATGCATGAGCCTTCCCTCGGCTCCAAACCCTCGCCAACACTTGTTAATGTCAGTACTTATCTGTTTAGCCATTCAGGTGGGTGGCAGTAGCATCTCACTGTGCATTTCCCTGGTGGCTGACGATGCCGAGCACACTTCAAAAGCCCGCTGTGGGGCTAGAAAGATGGTTCGGCAGTAAGAGTGCTTGCTGGGAGGGCGAGTCCCAGCACCATGTTGGATGGCTCATGATCCGTAACTCCAGTTCCAGGGGATCCATCCCCCTTTCTGGCATCCTTGGGTGCCCATTCACATGTGGTACATGCCCCCCCCCCTCTCTCTCACACACACACACACACACACACACACACATACACACACACACGCACACACGAATAATAAATTACTTGAGAGTCCATTGGTCATACAGATGAGCTCCACATTGACTGAGTCCAGAGAAGGTGGACTGCTGTCATGTGTAGAACAATCAATGGGTCAGGAAGAGTGAGGTCACAGGGCAACCTCGGATATCATTCCTCAGGCACTGGAGAATGCTGACTGGTGAAGAGAAAACCATGCAGCCTGATGGCTTCCCAGAGTGAAGAAGACACAGCTTTACTGAGGTCAACCGATACATGGATTGTGACCAAGACAAGGAATAATATATGCTGCGCCTGGGCTGACCTGTGGGGTTAGGAGCACCTGTCACTCCAGGCACGTGAGCAGTGATGCCTCTAGAAGAGGCCTTCGGGAGGGAGCTGATGCCTCCGTTCCTGGCGCTGTTGTGGGGCTGATATGGCTGAAGGTCCTCTGGAGTCCAGTTCTATTATGAAAGATGTATTTGCAGTGATGACGGGACGGGGCTCAGCTATCATTAGAAAACGTGTCTTCTGGCTTGTGTGCTTTTCTGTTTGGGGGCTGAGCTCCTTCTGTTAGTCATGCGGGAAAGCACCTTCTAAAAAAGCGACACCACTAAACACAGGGTTTGCCTGTCACTTTCTGCAGCTGCTGTGAATCCTAGCTCAGAGCATGCTGAGCCTCAAAAGTCCACGTAGCCAAAGCAGCTGGGTGGTTTAAATCAGAAAGGTGTACACAAACACACACACACACACACACACACACACACACACACACACACACACACAAACACACACACACCACACGCACACATACAAACACACAAACACATGTACACACACACCACACGCACACACAAACACACACATACAAACACATGTACACACACACACACACACACACACACACACACGGAGTCTCATTTTACATCTCTCAGGGTCATCACAGTGTTGGAGTCACCACACAGTACACACATCCTCATTAGCAGGGCTCCAGGGATTCCAAAGACACCCCCTCCTCCAGCTGCCCACTCCCTGCCCTCAAGTAGCTCTCGGGCTGCCTCCTTCCTTGTCTTTGTACAGCTTCCCTGGTTCTGGCTACCTTGGCTCTGGCCGGGCTCTGTGTGCCTGTTTAGGAGGCTTCCAGAAGCCAAACCTTATAACACAAACAGAAAAAGCTGTCAGGGTTTGTGGGAGTAACTGCATGGGTTTACGGCCCCATCCACGAAAAGGCAAGCCTCCCAAGGCCTATACTAAGCCCTGCACCAGAGAGGCGGGGGTGGAGGGGGTGGATGACAGGCAGGAGAGCTGGGAACGTGGCTCAGTTGGTCATTTGCCTAGCATGCACAAAGACTTGGGTTTTATCCCAGCACCTCATAAACCCAGAGTGGTGTCACACTTACACCTGTAATCCCAGCACTCGGGAGCTGGAGGCAAGAGGATCAGAAATTCCAGGTCATCCTCAGATACATAACAAGTTCAAGGCCAGCCTGGGCTACGGGAGAGCCTATGTGGGGTGTGCCTGTGAATCTGACGGCTGTAAATCACAGAGGAATGAAAGTGAACTTGTAGAGAAGCTCCTTCCCTGGGCTCTTCCTGTCCCCACCTGGCCTCACTGTGGGTGTTCACAGAAAGCAGAGCTTTAAGAAGCACATTTATGTTTTTTGAAAATATGAAAATTAGCCCAAATGAGCAGTGACAAGAGGCAACTTGGGAGGACTATATCTACTGTGCCTTGAACAAAAGGCTAACTTGCTTGATGAAGAGTTCTTATAGCAACAAACAACAAAAATCGGACAGTCCAGAAAGAATGTGGGACGAGGGAAGGCATAGGCAAGTCACATAAAAAGATGGATCATCAACATCTGGATGGAGGATGACACCCCACACTGAAATATATCAGTGCTCACCTGTCGAGGGCCAGGGCTAAAGGCCCAGGCACCACCCACGTGTAGAACCTGAGGAGAGCTGAGTGGCCCTCACAGGACAGGAAGACACTGCTAGGCCTTCCAAAGCCAGGTAACTCCTGCCCTTCAAGCACACATACCCTTGGACTCAGCAATTCCATTTCTAGACATCAACTCTACCAGGGACTCGTGGAATTTTGTAAAGATCTACATACAAATTGTCTTGCTGTCTCAGCCTCAAACCTGCAAACCCCATAAGAGCTCATGAACAGGACTCTGGGTAAGTAGTGTTGAAACACAATGGGAAACTGTTAGTGCCTCATGTCACTGTAGCCTCTCACAGAAAGGATGATGATGATGGTGGTGATCAGTGTGTGCGTGTGGACAAGAGGATGCCCACAGGAGCCAGGAAAGGGCCGGGCATCCGCTGGAGCTGGAGTTACAGTGGTTGGTTGTGAACTGCCCAATATCCGTGCTGGGAACCAAACCTGAGTACTTTGAGAGAGCAGCAAGTACTCTATCTGCTAAGTCAGCTTTCCAGCCACCCTTGACTTTATTTTGGGTTAGGGTTTCCCTAAATTGCCCAGACTGAACTCACACTGTAGCCCAGGAAGGTCTTGAACTTGTAATTTTCCTTTTCAAGTAGCTGAGATAACAGCCTGGGCCAGGCACAGGCTGTTTTTCTTTCTTCCTTTTGTGGTTGGGGGATGAAGTCAGGGGGCCTAGAGCATGCTAGGCAAGCGCTCTACCAGCCACACCCGGCTGACCAGTTTAATTCTTACTCACTGCTCAGAAGCACCTGCCACACCAAGCTCCCTGTGTGGCCTCCTTCTTGCAGTCTTGTTAAGGTAAGTACTTTTATTCTTCTCACTTTATAGGTGAAGAGACTCAGGTGCAGAAAAGCGAAGCAAACCAATTACATCGGCTTTTAAGGGCTGCCACAACAAATGACCAGTTCTACAACAGTCAGAAGGGCAGACATCCTAATTCACGGCACTAGTGAGATTGGTTCCTACTGGGAGAATCTGGGGGTGGGCACAGGGTAGGGGCTTGCCCCTGACTCTCTCTCTCTTCACTTCTGGTGGCTCTGGGGCAATCCCTGGTGTGACAGGCCTGTCCCACCTTCTCCCAGTTTCCAGCTACCTTGCCACATGGCTTCTTCCCTATGCACTCACTTTCCTTATAAGGTCCCACAGCCCATGGGACCACTCTATCTGGTATGACTTCACCTCAACTAACGGTATCTGCAAAGACCGTGTTTCCAAGTCAGGTGCCATCTGGGGTTCCAGGTGGTGTAGATGGGGCGGGTACACTAGCCCAGTATGCTAAACAAGTCCACAGAGCCAGTGCTCAGATCCAGGGAGTCCTCAGGCTGTGCTCACCATCCCGGCTCCCTGCTGCCTTGCCTCAGCATGAGAACTCATGCTAACCTAGCACGGACCATGTCCCAGGTGCCATCCTTAGCATTTTACATGTAACTGATTCAATCCTGACAGCAACCCACTTGATAGATGAGGAAACTCACAGACTGGGTAGGAGTTACCTGAGATCACATAGTCTGTGTTTGTTAGGCTTGAGATGTGAAGCCAAGGAGTTGGACTCCAGAGTCCAAGTTCTTAGCCACTGTGCTAAGCTTCTTAAACTGCTGGTGATGTGTGGCTTTTACAAGAAGCTAGTTTGGTGTGCTGTCATGACAACAGGCTGAGACTCAGGGCTCAGGAAGCTTTTCTGTCTCTAGAAAGACCCATGCCCTTCCTGCGTCAGACAAAGAGGCTGACCTCATCTCCTCAGCTGCCAGCACTAACTGGGAGCTGAGTGTCCAGAAACAGTTGCCCTGTACAGCCAGGACCCTCTCACAGTACTTGCTCCTCCTGTGTTGAGCATTCATGCTTTTGAATGGGTTCCAGGGGTCTCTGCACCACCTGAAATGCTATGTGAGCTACCATATGGATGGATAAGTTTATTTTTCTACAGCAAGGATCCACAGCATTAATCAGATTCTCAAAGAGTGTCATGACTGTGATCTTCCGGGTTTCTGCTGTCTTTAAGAATGCGGGTCTTTGTGAGTTTCCTTGGCCATCTAGGTTCATTGTGAGCCGTCTCAAATGCTTTTACGTAAGCAAGCAGAACTTGATGCCCAAAGCTCACACACAATTGCTCACAGCACTGCCATCCAGAGTTCTGTGATCTGCCTGGATCTGCATGGGGCCGGGGGTGGGGGTGGGGGTCCTGTCTTCATGTCTTCCTCTCTGTCACTTTTCAATCTGCACACCCCTGGGTGTCTGATATTTCAGCATCTCAGCTGTCTCAGGTCCCACCCCAACACTGTCCAAAAGCTTGCTGATACAAAACTTGTAAGCAGTGTGCTGACCAGAAAGAGCCCTTGACGTTGAGCCATTGTGCAAAAGCATTCACCTGCAGATTTTAGAAAACACTAATAAAGTCCGGCAGGAGAAAGCTGCTGTGGGTATGGATGGGACGAAGGTCAGAATCACTTTATTGTGGCTCTAAGAGATGTTGGAGGTAATTAGGCTTATTACTTGATAGGCATGGTCCAGCTTGTTAGAAGCAAGGCGCTCATTGGAAATTCACACTCTCAAGCCCCATCTCACATCTATTGAGCTAGAGTCTGCATATTTACATAAAGAGTCCACATGGTTGAGATGCCCAGTGAAGAGAGAGAAGCATTGGCACAGAATGTGAGGAACCCTTGTTCCTCAAGTTTATAACCCCGGACAGCACCTTGGTATTCTGGAATATGCACCCCAATTCCTGCTGGGGTCTACGGTCTAATTATTAAAAAACAAACAGAAACAACAACAAAAATAAACAGGTTTCTCCTTCACAGGATTGTGGTGAGTTTCAAGTGACCTGGTGGACTGTCTCACCTGCTGCTCAGTGTGATGGGACTGATAGGGGCTGGGCACCTGACAGGAAGCAACCAAGCAGATCTGGTTCCTGGCCCCATGGAGCCGATGGCCTGGTGGATGGGGAAACATGTTAAGTGCCAATTGGTGTGTAGTGTATGCCTGTCATTATGATGACTTAGTCATTCACTCATCTGCCAACCATTTACTAGAACCTATACCACAGCAAACATTTGCGCGGTGACCTAGACACAAAGGATACAGGGCCACCAGCACTGCCCTCCGGCAGCTTCCGGTCTGCCCAGACAGAAGGCAGCAGATGGGTCCAGTGTGAGCACATCGTGCTGGTGCTCTAGGAGTTGGAGGGGAGCACGGACAGGAAACCAAGGAGCTGGTCTCTAAAGGATGTCTACAAGTTCCTTGGCTGAGTACGGGGAGAGCAGCATCCCAGGCAGACGGAGTAGCAAGGCGAAGGCAGGAGACACAAAATGTCGCCACACTTCTGACCACTGGGAAGGCCCATAGAACTGGGGCAGGCCTAGCAGGGATTTCAAAGTACTCTGGGACCAGTTTCTGCTTAATGCTAAGGAATCTCTGGTCTTTAACAGGAAATGGGGAGTCCCCCCAAAAAAGCGTTGAAAAGGCTTTTTCAAAGTTCTGCTTTGGGAAGCCCCCTGAACAGCAGCATAGTCCCTTTTTAGGAGACCCCCCCACCAATAGCCTGGGGTGGAGATGCAGAAGTCCTTGACTGGAGTGGTCCACGTGGACCTAAGAATGGCTAGGAGCTGTAAAGGAAGGTAGAATGGACTTGGTGACCATGTGAAGGGACAGTGAAGGGAATGGAGGCTTGGTACCTGGGTAGACCGTGTCATTGATGACACAGAGGAGGACTGACAGGAGAGCCCAGAGCTCGGTCTGTGGAGGCAGAAACATTTTGGTGACCCATTACTGGCTTTGCCCAGTATGCAGGAGCCTGGAGCTAAGGAGCTTGGATATGTGAACTTGTCAGGTAGGTAAGGAGGTCTGTGAGGAGTGGGGTGAGAGGCCACCTGAGGCAGCAGAAGATGAGTCTATGAAGAAGAGAGAGTGAGGTCTCGAGGCGCCTCATCTTTCCTTGGCTCGCCTAGGCACGGGAGGAAATGTCCAATGGCCAGTGCCACCCTCCACTACAGACATCTCTAGGAACAGCCCTGCAGCACTATCCTAATATCCCAGAGTAAAGGTAGCCAGGGCTAAGGACCCTGGGAGTATGAAAAAGACAGGGCCATAGGGGTGGGACCTGTCCCCTCCCCTCCTTCCCACCTTCTTGGGCACTGTGATACTGACCTTATCCCAAAGCTTATCACCACGAAACGACATGAGGGAAGAAGAAGAGAAATGCTGGCATTTGTTTAGCTTTCTTAGCAGACAAGAACCCAGTGCCTCAGCCCAGAAGACTCCAGACCATGTCCTAGGTTGATTCCAGTGAGCTCATTCTTTCATTATCATCGAGAGCAACTGGGAGTCTGTTGCCATCATAATAAACCAGAGGACTTTACAAAACAAACGGAAAGAGAGGTGGTTCCAGCACCGTGGGACAGAACGCATCCCAAGGAGCAGGCCCCCGGCTTTAAACTGATAATGACTCCTAGTAGCCAAATAATTGATCAAGCTGGTGTTCTGGCTTTAAGGGAAAATGAACTGGCCTCTTTAGAAATGTTGGCAGCCTGGGCTGGTCCATTAGGAAGACTGAAAAATCAAAACACTGTCCGGAAGAAGCCATATGACTGGGCTCAGCAGAAGTCATCAATAGATGACATCATCTCAGAAATAAGCAAGCCAAGATCACGAGGCCCCCACAGCAGGGTCAACTCACCCTTCATGGCTCACTGCCACCCCTCTTTACAGATACTGAAGTCAGTCAGGGGACACGGGGACCTGCTTCATTTTACCCTTTTTTGATCAGTAAAGTCCTGAGGGTTGAAAGCCACATGCAGACCCAGTGACGAGAGGCATGTCCTTAAGGAAGGACCTCCATCTTGCCATGGAAACAGCCCTTAGATTCTCTTGCACTCTGTGGTCACCCCTGGATTCTCTTCTACCTCCTATCACACTCGCCATAAACACGGGCCTCCCCTCTGCCCCAGCTCCTACCACCTTCCATCGCCTCTCTCTTCCTGTCTGAGCTCTGAGAAAGAGTCAGAGTTGTCTCTACTTAAACTCCTGCCTCGGCCTAGCTTAGCACATCTCCACAAGGTGCCAGGCTAGCTCTAAGCTCAAGGTTTGCCCACCAACACTCCCTTCCACAGCCTGAATGAAGTGGCTACAACTGTTAGCCCTGCTGCATGCAGGGGAAACTGAAGTGAGACAAGCTGGCTCCCCGGCAGAGCCTAGTTTTGAATGCTCTGCCATGTTGCAACTAAGTCCCCCGAGCCGGTTAATTCTGATGGCTTCTCCCCAGTTCTCAACCACTCTACTCCTGTGTGGTAACTGCCATTGCCCACATCTCCACTCAGCTCTTGGAAAGCCACTTCCCCCCACTCCTGGGTCCTCATCCTAAGATGCGATGCGTGCCCCAGACCTCCTCCCTGCATTTCCTTTTGCTCATGCTAGGAGGCTTCCGGAAGAACTCCAGTCCTCTGCACTCCAGCTCCGCTAAAGACCATCTTGTCCACCAGGTCGTCTCTCAAGGTCGCACTGGGTGGGTAACAGAGCTGGGACTGGAGCCAGGGGCCTGTCTGAACTCCAGTCCCATCCCCCTTCATGACTAGAGCCGACACCACCTAGTCCCTGTTTTCTGCAGTTAAGTTGCAGCAAACAGCCTGCCCAAGAGGAGGGAGAAGGTGCGAGACTCTGATAAGGTGGGCTGAGGCTATTTTTAGAGGACTCTAGCCTTCCACTTAGGATGCTAGGCACCCAAGGGCCAATTGCTGTCTAAACGGTGGACTGTGAGGCTAGCTCATTAGAGATAAGATGCCAGAGTGACAGGTCCCTTGTCTTCACTCTGCCTGTTCGTGGTGAGGTTTGAAGTCGGTGGGAATCTGTGAAGCACAGAGAGAGCCTTAGAGGAAACGGAGGAACCTTCGAGATCTAGAACTAGAATCTTCACACTGTTACTCCAGCCTGGGAAAGTCCCAGCCATCGACAGATCACAAAAGAGGGGCTCAGAGAGTCCCCAGACCTCTCCGGAAGGGTCTTAGGAAACAGGAAAGACAGGCAGACTGCAGCAGGGGATGCAAGACCTCCAGCAAGGGGCTCTGAGGCCCTTCACAGTCAACAATGGTGGTGACCTAGGGAGAAAGATCAGCTTTTTGGTCTCCCCCCTCAAGAACCCAGGGTCTGCGTTTAGGGTCCGGCTCTGTTGGGGCCAGGTGGTCTTCAGGAGTCTCACTGGGGAAGGTGAGCACCAGCTGAAAGAGGAGAATTAAGGAGAGAGCAGGGCTGCATGGTTAAGGGAGTATCGCAGGTGCCAGTCAGGGAACTGAATTCCCGGAGCCTGCCCAGTTCATTTGGTCACTTGTTTTGACAAGCTACTCAGGCTAGAGATGTCCCAAAGCACCCCAGGCACATTTCCCAGGCTATTCCGAGGGCCCTAGTGGGTCCTAGGCCAGGATCTGAGCTCCAAGAGTCACCCAAGTCTCTGACTTCTGCAGCTGTGTCCCCAGCATCCCTAGTCCGAAACCGGAGAACAGGTGCAGGGAGTGTGGGCAGTTCAGAGCATGCCTGGCGGCTCTCATGGCCTCGAGCCCCATCCCCTCGAAGGACCCCAACTTCACCCTACAAATGGGAAATCGAGGTCCAGGGGAAAAAGCAAGATTGCCTAGGCCACCCCCGAGATGGCGACAGCCAGTGGCCTCCAGCTTCCAGGCTCGCTCCCGTCCCACCTGGCTGCGCAACGCAAGTGCGGCTGGTGCTTTAAATCTCTCTAGCTCTAGCAGTTTGGGAAACTTTTCCCGGACGCGCCAGATCGGTGCGATCGAGGCTCAGCGTCCTCCGAGCGCGGACTCCCTTCCTCCCCAGATTCCACCGAGGGCTCGTGCCCAGTTCGCCCCGTGCTGATGCCCGCGGGGGCGCCCCGGGCGGCTCCCAAGGTCCCTGGGCGACCTGGTCTAGAGCTCGGGCACCCTGATCAGAGCCGCGCGCGCCAGGCTGCCGGGACTCGAGCGCCAGTGAGCCGATCGCCAGGCTGGGGAACCGGACCCCCAGGCCCCCTAGCCCCGAAGGCCACCCGAGGCGGCGGCTATTTATAGAGGGAACCACGCTCAGTCCCTTCTCGGCGCTGGCGACAGCTGAATATTTTGCCCAGATATGGCTGCGCCCCGGTGAGGCGGCAGGGAGCCCCGTGAGGCCGAGGGGGACCTAGGGCTGGCGGGCGGGGGGTCTTACCGGGACGCGAGGCGGCGCGAGCGCGGGCGGTGGCAATGAGCAGAACCCGGGGCTGGGCGAGTTCCCTGGCGGCCGCGGGTGGGAGCCGGGGGCGGGCCCTGCTCGGCTGTCACCGCGCCCCGCCCCACCCCGCCGCCCTCCCCGCCCTCCCGCTCCACCAGGGGCGCCGGGGTGCAAAGCAGTCTCCCGGCTGGGGAGCGACACTCGCTGGGAGGATCGCGAGCCACCGGCCAAGCCATCCGGAGTCCGGAGCCAGATGAATGTGTCGCTCCCTGCCTTGGCCTCAGTTTCCCCAACTTGTCTCGGGAAGATTTTAAGCAGCATTGGAGGTATCTGAACAAAGATGGGCAGGTCTTTTTTCTCACGGGGTCTAGAATGTTCCAGTAAAATCAAGCCCGGCTACACCTTGCTTCCTTTGAAGAGGCAACCTGTCCCCTCTCCCCAGTAGGCCGGCCATGTCTGGCAGGGGCCCAGGTCTTAATAACCATCATCCGTGGACGCACAATTCCAACGCAGAATCGAACGCCTTCTCCCACACAGGGCTGAGAGAATGGAGCGTCTGAAATCACCACTTAAAATAACCGGAACAAAAGTTCTGCTTTCTTAAAAGGCTAATGTGTTCTCCAGAACAAACCACTTACACCCAAACCAAAGCCAGTAAGTGTTTCAAAAAACAAATGGCTCATACCAAAGAATCCAAACAGACACAGGGAAACGTCTCAGTTGGACTGTCTCAACGCTTTTGGTGAGGGGAACCCTAATTCTGCTGTAGATACCTAAAGAGAAACGCTGGAAAGTACTAAAAGTATTTTCCCAAAGCATTTTTGTATTATAAAACCCTCACACTATTAAGAATGCTTTCAGGGGTTAAGTGGCGTGTATTTTTAAACAAAGCAGGGACTCACCATTCCCAATAAAGTATTTTTAAGCATTTTTGTTGTAGGTGTAAACATTTTCAGGGAACACCTTAGTGTGTAGCTTCCTGAATTTTTACAGTAAGAACACCTGTTCAAGCCAACCACCAGCCTGTCTCCCCACCCCACCCCCCTAAGATGCCTGCTTCCTGGACCCTCCCAGGCATCATGCCTTTCCTGCCAGGCTGGTGACTGCCGCTCACCGCTGAGGTTCATTTGTGATGCATTGTTTTTTCTCACTGTTCAATTTATAGGTTTCATACTGAGTGAATTGCCATATGAACATAACAAATATGGTATTTCCATATGAATACACCCTATTTTAAAAGTCCACTATTAATGAAAATTTGGGATATTACAGTGTGGCTGAGATCATTTTCAGTGTCCTGTATAGGTGCACACATGGCTGTGGGAAGTTCAGGGTCAGAGTGCCCATGCTCTGCTCTAGGAGAGATGAGCACTGGGCTCAATGCTATCTACAAGTTTAACAAGAACTGCTACATTGTAGCCACTCTGGCAGAGAGTAATGGCAACCATTGAGATTGTGATCTGCACTGCCCCATGTCCACAGGTGTGGACAGATTTTCATTTATTGGCCAGTTAAGACTTTTTTTTAATGAAATGTTTGTTCAAATTTCTTGCCCACTTTTACTGAACATATTCAATATATCAACTTATGTATCAACAGTGTTCGGTTACATTTGCCACATACATAATATACAACAGCGTATATATTCCTCCTCCTGCCCCCCCCTCTTCTGAGGATGCTGTCCTTGTGCTCTGCCAGCTGTGTCCTGCTTAGGGACTCTCATGTAAAGGGGTTCTGTGTAACTTCCTTCCTCAGCCTCTCACCCTCGGGTCCTAACCCATCTGGAACTGACTCTGGACTTGAGCAGTACAGGGCAGGGGCCAAATGCACCCATGTGTCCAGCTACCTCACATCACATTAATTTTATCACTACACCAACAAATGTAATTGCTTTAAGAATGGAAATATTTCTCACATAAATGAAACAGAAAAGTCTTCCTTTGGCTGCATACAATTCAAGGATTTGTGTTCTTTCTGTTGTCAGAGAGAGATCACTTTAAGAACATTAACACTGCCTTAATTCACTTGAACATTTATGTTTGGAAAAAAATTATTTCATCATAATTACTCTAATCAGTGGCATAAATATTCTTAAATCTTGCTATTCTGGAAGAATTTTTATTTCATAATCAGTTGTTTTAGAATTTAGCTTATTTTTATTTCAGAATCAATTGTTTTAGTATTTAGCATAAGTATTCATGACAATTTTAAATATACTTTTTTTCTTAAAACTAGAATACGTTTTACATGTTTAAGATGAAAAACCTTTTAAAACCTGGTCTTTTCTTTTTCTATTATTCTTTTCCCTAGATTTTCTCAAATAAAAATAAATGACTTTAAGACAGTTTATTTTCGGCCTGGATTTCTCCCGAAGCCCACTCACTTCACATTTCCAATGGCCTATGAGCACCTTCCCAGCAACCTACTAGCTCAAAAGCAACTGTCATCTTCTGCTCACACTGGGTAAGGAGCACCATCCTGTCATCTTCCGCTCACACTGGGTAAGGAGCACCATCCTGTCATCTTCCCCTCACACTGGGTAAGGAGCACCATCCTGTCATCTTCCCCTCACACTGGGTAAGGAGCACCGTCCTCTGTCATCTTCCGCTCACACTGGGTAAGGAGCACCATCCTCTGTCATCTTCCGCTCACACTGGGTAAGGAGCACCATCCTGTCATCTTCCGCTCACACTGGGTAAGGAGCACCGTCCTCTGTCATCTTCTGCTCACACTGGGTAAAGGGCACTGTCCTCTGTCATCTTCCGCTCACACTGGGTAAGGGCACCATCCTTTGGCTTGCTTTCCGGCCTGCTGTGCCTATGCTGTCTATCCTAATATTCTAATTGACGATGTCAAGATGTCTTCAGTGTGTTTTATTCCAGTGCTCTGCCCTTTGTCTGGGACTTCTCCACCTCATCTTACCCACAGCTAACACTTACCATCCATCCATTTGTCCATCTGTCTGCCCACCAGCAGACATGTGCCCAGCCAGCACATGCTGAACTGTCCACGGTGTCATTTTGTCTATGTGGGGGACACAGGAAGTGATCACACAACAGTTACAAAAGCTAATGCGGTGCAGGCAGTGACGTCACGGGGTTAGCCAGCAATCAGCAAGGTGGGAGTGTGGGCTGCAGACATATTGTCAGGCAGTCCAACTCAAGGCTCATCTGCTCATGAGCAGCAGCAGCTGTTAACTATCCACGGCGTGCTACCGGATGTGCTAAGAGATGGCTAGGATTTGTCCCAAGGGACAGTCATACCTGATATGACTGGGACAGACAACTGGCTAGCTGTCTACTGTCAGGTGCAGTGAGATAGGGCATCGGGAGGGGCATGCTCAAACTACACTGGTGTAATCCCAGTACCTTGGAAGCAGGAGGATCTCAAGTTTGAAGTTAGCCTGGACTACATAGCAACTTTCTTTGAGACAAAAACAAAACCAAACACAAGCCAAGAACAAGGTACAGTGGAGTAGAGGGAACACCAGGGAAGGTTTCATGGTCAGCCCAGAGGTGAGAAAGGGCACTAACAAGAAAACCGGAGGGCAGAACGGATCACAGGCCGAGAGTGGAGCAGGCAGTTTAGAGGGAACCGAATCTTGTTTGAAATGTCAGCAGTCTTGGGTGAAGTGGGTCCAGGCTCCAGATAAAGGCCCACGTGGCTGGACACAGGCGTAGAAGACAGGGCTGGGAGGGAGATTACAGAAAGCCTGAGTGCTGGCTCTGGACTCTTGACAACGAGAAGCCACACAAGACATGGGGAGAGAGCTGGCAAGAAGGCGAATCAGGTAAAGGGACTTGTTGCCAAACTAATGACCTGATTTCAATTCCTGAGCATGATGGAAGGATCATGAACCAACTCCCAGAAGTCTTCCTCGATTCCATGTGTGCTGAAATACACATGCAGGCACACACATATGTAATTTTTTTTTTTTTTTTTTTTTTTAAGATTTGGCAAGGGGGCTGGAGAGATGGCTCAGAGGTTAAGAGCACTGGCTGCTCTTCCAGAGGTCCTGAGTTCAATTCCCAGCGACCACATGGTGGCTCACAACCATCAATAATGAGATCTGGTGCCCTCTTCTGGCCTGCAGGCATACTATATACATAATAAATAAATTAAAAAAAAAAGATTTGGCAAGGAGCGTACTGCTGTGTTGGCCGCTCCTGTATCACTACTGAATACCAGACACTTGGGGTAGTCTTCTGCTTTAGGGTCACTTGCCTTAGGCCCATCACTACACCAGCATGGACCAGAGTTAAATCATTACATTCTCCACTTACTGAAGAAGACCCCAACACTGTAACGCAGAAGACATCAGTGGCAACGGATGCTCCACCTCAGGATCAGAATATCTAGCAACTGCAGGGTAGTCAGCTACGCTGGTTAGTGTGCCACCTTGACACACTAATGTCATCTGAAAAGAAGGGGCCTCGATTGAGAAAATGTCTCCGTCAGACCGGCCTGTAGGCAGGGCTACAGAGCATTTTCTTGATGATTGATGTGGGAGGGCCCAGCCCCAGCCCATTGTGGTCAGGGACACCCCTGGGTCTGTGGTCCTGGGAGGTCTAAGAAAGCAGACTAAGCAAGCCACGGGGCACAAGTCAGGAAGCAGCACTTCTCCATGGCCTCTGCTTCAGTTCCTGCTTGAGTTCCTTCCTTGGCCTCCCCTGATGACGGGCTGTGATCTGTGAGCCAAATAAACTCTTTTTCCCCAAATTTCTTTTGGTCATGGTGTTTACCACAGCAATAGAAAAGCAAACTAAGACATCAGGTTTCACATTGCTAAACATTTATTCTAATATATTAATAATTCAAGTGCAATTTTCTTTGCGAAGTCAACTGTGTTAAACAAAACTTGTTAAATATCTTTCATCAAACAAAGCATATTCTTTTCAATCCTCCACAACAGTCAGAGCCATGTAGTAAAAACACGATGTTTTGAGAACCTACCACACATTTTGTGTTATTGCTGAGGGAACAATGTGCATTAGCTATCATGTCTCAAGCAGTGATTAATTCACTTTGGAAAGCTCCACCAGATACTGTGACATAAAGTCGTGAATCCAGGTGTCAGTGTCTGGCAGCGATGTATCTACCAGATAGACCACGACTTTCCGGTCCCAGGGGTTAGTGTGTTCAATAACTGTCTGCACCAATGCCACCAGGGGTTTCTTCTCCACGTGATTTCGGAACACCATCGAGGCCTCCTCCGACCACTGGCTGCACTTCACTCCTAGGAGAAAGACAGGGAGCGAGGGGGCAGTGAGTGGCCACTCTTGCCTTTCCCTGAGCCAACAGGAGGGAGAACGATTTGATCAGTTCCAAAGCAGTTTACGTATTCCAGGTTAGACCTGCTTATGCCAGAAGAACAGCTGATCAACGTTCCCTGGCTTACAGCTTTTCTCTCCTGAATGGAGTCATTTCCGTAAGCCTTTACCTGCAGACAGATCCTCTGAGATGCCCACGCTGTTTACCAAGGGACGTAGTGATGACCACACCCATTTCCTACACCTAATCTGTAAACTGCTAAACTGAGATAGCCAGGGGGAATGGCATCGGTCCAATACTGATGACATTTTTCTTCATGGTTTCCCCACCACAGTGGGTTAAAAGTTAACAGAAAAGACTGGCCGGATGATCTGTGTGCATTTTTTTTGCAACATAGAGTCATAAAAAGAGCACAACGTTTCATGTGAGCCCATGGATCCAAGAGCTGCTCAGCTCTTACACAGGCCCCTCCTGCCTACAGTCATCCTGCTCCCCTCAAGGGGGACTCCGGAGAGGCAGTAAAATTTACAGTCCAGGGGCACAGGTTCACCCCAGACTCATGGTGGGACCTGGTTATGGGACTACAGACACCCCCGGTCCCAAACACCTCACACTACACCACTGAGGGCCTGTTCAGAATGCCTTTTACCCAGGTGCCATGTTCACTTCCACCAAAACAAGCGATATTAAAGCCAAGGCTACGGTCTGAGGAGACTGAACAACCCTCAGAATCAGTCAGTATGGCAGGAATGCTAGAGCCCAGAGCAGGAATTTAAAGAAGCGTGAGTGACAAGTGAGGGTTTCAGTGGAGGAGACAGACTACACTCAACAATGGAGGATGATGCTGAGGTACCCTGAAGAGGGGAAGTGCTTGTTTAGCATACCTGGGGCCCGCCCGGGTCTATCCTCAGCACCAAAAGGAGACAATGCATGATTTAAGCAGAAATATGGAAATTTTAAGAAAAGAGGAAAGAATAAAAAGAAAGAAAGAAAGACCAGAACTGCTGGGAACAAGAAAGAAAACAGTGAAGAGAAAAGAACTCACTGCTGAGCTCCAGGGCAGGCCCGTGGGGCCAAGGAAAGCATCTCCAATCTCAAGGGCGTGAGAGCAGAAGGAGACCCAGAACGGAACAGCGAAGAACCCGACAACTAGGAAGGTGTGAAGCTGAGTGTGGTGGGAACCAGGGGAAGGGAGATGGGGGCAGAAGGTGTGAAGGTGAGTGTGGTGGGAACCAGGGGAAGGGAGATGGGGGCAGAAGGTGTGAAGCTGAGTGTGGTGGGAACCAGGGGAAGGAAGATGGGGGCAGAAGGTGTGAAGGTGAGTGTGGTGGGAACCAGAAGGAAGATGGGGGCAGAAGGTGTGAAGGTGAGTGTGGTGGGAACCAGAAGGAAGATGGGGGCAGAAGGTGTGAAGGTGAGTGTGGTGGGAACCAGAAGGAAGATGGGGGCAGAAGCAGCTCCTGGGCAGTAGTGACTGACAACCTCCAGTCAGGGTCACACCAACACAGCTGCACATCACACCCGACTTCAGAAAAGCACAAACAGCAGAAGTGGTGAGAAGCCCAGGGGAGGACAGCACCCCAGGACAGGACAAAGAGCCGACTTACACCGACACCAGAACCACAGAGGCACGGAGAATGAAGGGCTACCAAGAAGCAGCAACTCTCCAGCCAGCGCTGCACACCCCGCTCCAGCAGCCCTCCAACACGCATGAGCGGCTCAGAGCCGGTGCTTCCCAGGCACGCAAGGCTCCTGGTCAATCCAAAGAGTGGGGGCAGGGCGTGGAGTATGGTGATATTTTATTTGTATTAAAATGTTATTTGTATGTTAATAGATAAAGTTGCCCGGGGGTCAGAGCTATTAGCAAGCCATAGGAAAGCAGGGCAGTGGTAGCGTACGCTTGTAATTCCAGCACTTGGTAGGCAGAGCTGGGTAAGTCTCTGTGTGTTCAGGGATACAGCCATTATTGGATACACATGCCTTTAATCTTAATACCAATCATGGAAAACCTGGAGGCCTATACAGACAGGCCGTGAGGAGGCGGTCATGTGGTTGGGTTTACAACCAATGAGAAGGCAGGACAGGAACTCTATATAAAGACTTTAACACAGGGGTAGCTCTGGTTCGGAGAGGTAGGACCACCGCAGGAGGAAGGGTAAGGTTTTAGCTCTTAGCTCTGACCTCTTGGCTTTCTTCTTTGCATTGGTTCTGTGTTTCTTATTTAATAAGAAGGTTGGATACATCTACAGTGGAGGGAGAGAAAAGAAAACCAAGAGAGGAGAAGGCGAAGGAGACTCTCGGACAAACAAAACTGGTGAAGTGTGCTGTCAGTAGGCTGCCGCAGGAGGATGAGGGAGACCTTCAGAAGAAAAGGAAATGAAACGGGTCTAAGCAAAGACAGGAAAGCCTCAGAGAGTGAGTGGAGGCAAAATGCACTCTTCTGTTATCTGCCTTTGAGACTATGTCTCACTCTGCAGCCCAGGTTGGCTTCAGACTCATAATCCTCCTGCCTCAGCCTCCCTAGTGCTGGAATGCAGGCCTTCTCTGGAGCTGATCTAGTGGTCAGTGCATCTGAATCACTAGCACTGAAGTGTTTGATTGTGCAAACTAGTATACATAAGCAAAACAAACGGCTGCAGTAACCATGGGGAAGAGGAAGAAACCATTTTGCTCCAGGATTACTTCGTTTTATGAAGTTTATAAGGTATTAGTATTGACTGAAGGAGAATAGCATGACTTAAAATTAGCCCCGAAGGCTGGGAGACAGCCCTTGGTAAAGGACCTACCACACAGGAAGGAGAACCCGAGCCTGTACCTCAGCACTGATTCGAAAGCCCAGTGTGGTGGTGCACTTGTGGAATCCCAACACTGGGGAGATGGACAGGTGGACAGATCCTTGGAGTTTGCGGGTTAGCCAGCCTAGCACAATCACTTAGCTCCAGGTTCAGTCAGAGCTCATCTTAAAAGACAAGGTGGAGGGTGACTGAGAAGACACCTGACATTGTCTTCTGGTTGACATATGCAATCTGCATTCCTGCGCACGCGCGCGCGCGCGCACACACACACACACACACACACACACACACAGGAGCTGAAGCTGGCATATGGGCATATACCTGTAATCCTTGCACTTGGGAGGTAAAGGAAAAAGGATTAAAGAAGTTCAAGGTTATCCTCAGCTACGAAGTGAGTTCTAGGGTAGCCTGAGCTACAAATGAGATCCTATCTCAACACACACATACACACACCTGAATTAGCTGTAGATATGCGTGCCAAACCCTAGGACAACCACTAACAGGGTTCCCCCCTTTTCACGTGTGTACAGATGCACAAACACGCACGTGTATATAAACACAGAGGCCAACAGTTCATGTAAGTTGTATTCCTCAGTCATTCTCCACCCTGTTTACCGAGGCAGAGTCTCTCACTGAACCTAGAGTCAGTCCACTGATTCGATTAGTCTAACTTCCCAGGGTTCGGTGTCTCTGTTTCTGAAGTGCTGGGACCACAGGTGGGCCATCAAGCACACCAGGCTTCCATGTGAGTTCTGGGAACCGAACTCTGGTCCTCAGGCTTGCATGGATGTGCTTTATCCACTGAGCCATCTTCTCTGACTAAAAGCAGTTTTAAGAAAAGGAAATACGATTGATGTATTAAGGCAAGAATATGAACTCCTATAAAATGTTTAACTAAAACACAGAAATCAGCTAGGCATGGTGGTATGCACTTGCAATCCCAGCACTGGGGATTTGAAGACAGGAATATCAGGAGTTCAAGGTCAGCCTGGGCTACATAAGGACTTTGAGGCCAGCATGGGTTATGGGCAACCCTGTCTCGAAATACAGACAGACAGACAGACAGATGAGTATGAAACACAAAAATAAGAATGATGAACAAGAACAAATAGAAAACTAGTAAATGTGGTGGCCGTTAATCTAGCTATATTAATAATGACATTGTATGTATCAGTACCCATGTACACGCAGGCATATCTGCATGTGTGTGACTGTTACATGGAGGTCAGAGGATACAACATTGGGTACTGTTCCTCAGCAGCCATCTGGCTCTTGGTTTTTGAGACAAGGTTTCTCCCTGGCTTGAAACTTGCTGAGTGTGCTGGGCTATCTGGCCAGGAACCCTCAGGAGCCGCCTGACTCAGCCTCAATGCTGGGGTTACGAAGATGAAGCCACCAAGCCCAGAATTTTTGTACATGGGTTTTGGGGATCAAACTTGTGCTGGCATGGCAAATAATTTACCAACTGACCTACCTCCCCAGCCCTTAATAATCACTTTAAACATCACTGGCCTAAACACATGAATGAAAAGAGATCATCAGAGTGGATAAAAAATAAGGCCTGGTTATATGCATGTAATCCCAGGTACTGGAGTGGAGACAGTTAGGCCATGATGACAATAATCATGCAGGGACATTCATCCGAGAAAGAACAGGCTTCAATGTGAGAAAAGTTACAGGGAGGGAGAACCAGGATACAACGGCAAAGGCTCCTTTTCCAAAAGAATCCATGGTCCTCAGAATCAATGGTCCTCAATGTGAACAAACCCAACTTCACACCACTGACTCACTCCAGGCAAAACTGGCTGGAGCTGCGGGAAGAAACAGCTGAACCCACCCATCGCAGCTGAGACTCTACACTCCCTGCAGGAACAGACGCCCGGGCTGGCGAGGTGGCTCAGTGGGCAGCACACAAGCACGCGGATTTCAGTTCAATCCCAGGCACTCAGGAAAATCCCTCACATGATGATGCATGTCAGTGATTCCAGTGGTGGAGGGAGACAGGAGGACCTGGGGCTTGCTGACCAGTCAATCTAGCCAGTTAGTGAAAAGACCTTGTCTCCAGACACCAAGTCCAGAGCAAAACAGGAGGGGCTGACATTGACTTCTGTTGTCCACATGAGCACCAACAGGTATGGGCACCAGCACCTGTTCTCCCTGTAAACATACCACACGCATACATGCATATGCACACACACACCACACACACGGACACACTCCTCCCCACATATGCATATCCACCACATAGTCCCCTCCCCTCATATACACCACAGGCACAACACACACACACACACACACAGCACATAGCTCCAGGATACACTGAACTCAACACTATAAATCTACTAGATTTAAGTGACATCTACAGGCCACGTCATCCAGTAACAGCAGACTATAATTCTTCTCAAGCTTTCATGGAGTCATATTCTGGGACATCAAACACACCAAAACAATTCAAAACAACAGAAGTCACAACAGAGTTACACTGGAGATCAACAGAGAGCTAGCAGGAAAATCCCACAACACCAAGAAGAAATAACACAATTCTAATTAACATATAGGCCGAGAAGAAACTCTTAAAGGGATTTAAAAATATTTTGAGCTAGATGAAAATGAAAACTCAAAATAAAAATATCTGGAGCTAAATGAAACTAAAGGTGTGGTGCATGGCAAAAGCTGTGCTTCTGGAGGCATCTACAGCACCATGGCTGACTCCGAAAGCCCTCCGAGGCCGCTGGAGGTCCTCCCTGGCAGCAGGGACACTGGGTGCTCACCCTCAGAGAATCCTCCTGGCAGTGAGACGACGTATGTGACAAAATGTGCTGTCAGCTAAACTGGGCATTCAAAGTGGAAATGAAGAAAGAGTAACATTAAATCTAAAAAAACCAACTACAATGCCCAGTCCAAAGCCGACCGACTAGTGACCATGCCACATACCCAGCGCTGCTTTTGCCTTAGAGTCAGTCATCACGGGAAGCTGCTTTGAATCCTAGCAGACGGGCAGAGAGAATGTCAAGAGGTTCACACCGAGACACTGCCCAGCCCCCACTAGAGCCAGGATTCATACGTGCCCTGGTCTGCCCCACTTTCTCTGACTGTCCCATGTTGTTTGGGGTAGGCCAGGCCAAGGCCTCAGGCAGCAGCAAAAGGGTCAAGTGGAACAGGGTGGCTGCAAGGCCAAATATCCCAGCACAGAGAGCAGGGAAAGCAGGAGAGAGCGAGCCCAGGGGAGCACAGGTGTCTGCTGGTCTCTACACCCTCTGCTCAAACTAAGGGGTCCCAGCAGCTGATGACAGGGAAGTCACACCTGAACTGCTTCTCAAAAGAGCAAAGGGAGACCTCATTCGATGACACTAAAGGCAGTGTCACCGTAGAGCTACTAGCTAAGCACGTCAATGTCAGTACATGGTGAAGTTACGTTTTTGTACGCTGTGCTGTGACGCACAGAGCGCACGCACCTGCCCTTACGTT
Organism: Peromyscus californicus insignis; assembly: GCF_007827085.1. Taxonomy (NCBI): domain Eukaryota; kingdom Metazoa; phylum Chordata; class Mammalia; order Rodentia; family Cricetidae; genus Peromyscus; species Peromyscus californicus. The sequence continues at coordinate 101,461,940 of NW_026294573.1, forward strand.
CTGTGACTGTGTAATGTTCCACTGTGTGTACCTGTAGTTTATGCAGTAACTTTGGCATAAAAACAACTACATTTTCTGCTTATTAGTTATTTAGGTTGAAAGTTTCCATGGCTTTTTGCTTGTCTTTATTACTGTTCACAGGGAAATACTGTTTTACTACTGTTTACAGGGAAATACTGATTCAATGGAACACTTTATACCCATCAAAATAATTAGCAGAGGCTAGGGGTAGCTCAGTTATAGACCTGTGCCTAAGCATTCATACAAATGAGATCCTGTGTTCATTCTACAACTCTGGGGGGTCGGAGTGACAACTAGCCCATCTAGGACATTATATCCCCCAAATGGGAAAACTGTGAATGAGGAAAACCAGGATGCCATGCTCGATCTGGCCCAGGAGTGCAGCTTTAGAAATATGTCAGGCAAGCAACCAGAGTCAGACAGCAGAGGGGAGAACAGACTGCTGATCATTAAGATGATTTCCAAAATGGACAGGATGTTATTAGCATTAAAAAGCCAAAACAACGTGCAGTAGGCTAACTAGTGATCCTGCACTTGCTAAGAACCTAAAAGGAGAGTTTAGACTCCACTGCAGCTGAGCCACACTGCAGAAATTACCTGCAAGTTGAGCGGTGACCGCCTGGAATGGCAGCTTTCGGAACACATCCACTAGGGGCTGCACTTTCCTTATGTTGACTAGCTCGTGCTTGCCGTAGTCCAACTCATACACAGACACCAGCCCATTGGTCAGGATTCCTTTCAAAAGCACCCTGTACCACCTAGAAGCACATTGGATTAAAGAGAGAAAACAGCCAAAGTCAACAGCCATTCCAAAGAGAGCAAGCATTATATGGTACATAGAAAAATCAGTCCTGGATGTCTGGAAGCAACTATGGCCGCTCTCTTCAGCGGACCCCACGACCTGCTGTGCCAGTGGCTCCTCTCATACACTCTGCTCATTCTAGAGCTTTAGAGGCCTCGGGGGAAGGCAGAAACTCTTGCACTGCTAACCATCCGTAGGCTGAAACAGATGCCATGGGGGTGGTCAGGACAAGGCAAGGGATCCCTTCATCCTGGGGAGATACAAGATGGCCATGTCTGTACATGGTCCACGTCTGCAAGATGGAAAGGAAGATGCAGGTAGGATGTGTGGAAGCCAGAAAGTTGCTTGAGTTAAGAACAGAGCAGAGCTGAGAGGACGTGGCGGCCTGGAGAGCAGACAGTCCGCTGAGGCTAGACTAGGGGATGATGCAGGCACAGAGGACATGGCGGCAGGTTGGGGAGGGATTGAAACTTTGAACAAAGAACATTTTAGGGTATTCCTCCTTGGATCCCTCCCATTCTCAGTTCTCTCTTATCCTCAACAAATCTCTGTTTGCTCTGTTTAAAATGAAAACAATTTGGTGCACCGGGGCTCTCCCAAATGACCTGGGTCCAATTCCCAGCGCCCACATGGCAGCTCATGCCTGTCTTTAAGTTCAGTTCCAGGGGACCCAATGCCCTCTCTGGTCTCTGCAGGAACAGATATACATGCAGGTAAAACATGCATACACTTAAATTTTAAACATTTAAAAAAGAAATGGAAAGAAAAATAGATGATTTAATTCCTCGTGAAAAATGTTAAAAACCAAACAACCCCACAGAATCCAGCTTGTCCCTAAGATAAATAACCTGAGAAGGGTAAAGGGCATGGGGAAGCACCCCAGTTTGGTCGGTCAACATGGGTATGTTTTCTTCAGTGGGTCTATGTCAGCAGTTAAAATGGTAAAACCAAAACAAAACAGACTTCAAGGTGAACCTACGAAGGACCAGTTTAGTCAATGGTCTCAACCGTAGGAGGAGGGCAGCTCATCACAGCTCAAGGTAAACTATCAACAGATGTCTTAGCAACTGACTGGCCTGCTGGACTTGCCCTCTGGTGGCAGGGCCTGGCATTCTCTACAAGTTTACCGGCCAGAAGCCTACAGCAGCCCCAAGGAGAAAACACAGCTGGAAGGCTGCAATGAGGCCAGCTTTATCCTCTATGTGAGTGTGGACTGCTCAGGGAAGGCAGAAACCTCGAGGCTGACTCAAGGTGCAGAAGGCAAGAATGTGCAAGCCTCATAGACAACGGGACACAGAAAGGACTCCCAGTAAGTACCTGGGGTTGGGAAGCCAAGCGCACCTGAATGCGAATCCCCCTGGCCATTGTCCTGTGTTGTCACTCTGGCCTGAGCCTCAGTTAGTCATGTGTAATGTTGTATTTTGTTGTTGTTGTTGGAAGCATCTAGCCCAACACTTGGCATTACAACAGGCACTTAGCAAGTGACAGCCACCATCTGAGGATAAGCTGAATGAAAACCGCAGAGCAGACTGGAGGGGATGTTTCCTGGGTGGAAACGCCAGGCTGCAGGCTGCCCATTTGTGGAAGAGACAAAAAGGGGTGCAATAAATACATGTGGTTTCCACCAACAGCATCATCTCTAAGCTACAGGGGACAAGTGATGGTGGGCCGTGTTTCCAGTCCACTGAATACAGAGCAGTGAAAGAGCAGGGAGAAAGTGGTGGTTTCTGCTGAGTTGAACTCTGAAGCCAGGTGCTTACACAAAAGCCTGGTTTGGACTAGACGTCAATTTCAGAGCAAACATGACCCACAGTGTAGAAACACAGATACTGGACCTTTCCCCGAGGGTCAGACTCGGGCTGGGTGAGAAAGGAGAATCGGGGCTTTCAATGTGTTTCCAGGGGATTCTCATTAAGAGATTTGGAGACCATGACAATTTAAAAACCGTGTCAATTCCTATGTATTAGCTTATCACAGTTGGAATGAGGTTCAACAGTCCCAAGTCTTAAGTAAGATAGAAGCTTTGAACACTTAACACTGATTAACTCACGACACTTAAGGAAATCATTAATATACCCTTATTTATAGACTATCTACTATCGCTGAACAATTAGCTGGTTAAAACCCCCAAGTCCCAGGGCAGAGCTGAGCCAGCAGGCACAGCCGGAGGGCAGGTGGGGAGGCAATTCCCTCCCTCAGGCAGGTCTTCCCAACACTACCCATCACCGCCCCCCACTCCCTACCCCCACCCCCCACGGCAGCTAACATGAGGGTGGTTTTGACTATAAATACATTATCCTGTGTAGAGTTCTTACTGAGACAGATTTCTACAGAGCCAAGCCCACTCATGCTTAGCGTTGTAAATAAAAAGTGACACAATAAAAATGGCTTTTACAGATGAAAAGCTTTATGACACAGGCTCACGCTTTTCAAAATGAGCACCATTACTCTTTTCACATTTTGGAGTTAAAAACTGGTTTTTTCTCCCATAAAAATGACATTTTCTATATGTCTATGTTTAATATCTTAAGAAAGAAGTATTTTGTGTAAAAAATTTAGCAGTTTGATCTTTTAAACTATGACAGAGGGGAGAGAGGGAGAGAGACAGACAGACAGACAGACAGAGATATCTTGGCGTTCAGCATTCAGAAGCTTGCCCCCCTACGGTGGCTCTTCACTTCCTAGGACGCCATGGCAGAAGGGCAGAGTGGGGAGCCTGTGCTCCTGCACAGGGCAGACCCAGCACACCCTGATGGGTCAGGGGAAGGAGGTGTGACCTGAGGGCCCAGGGGCGGTGAGACCAACAGGAAAAGGTTCTACAACTAGCAGGAGGCAAGTGACAGCACAGGCCGGGATCTGTGCATCCTTCAACCAGAGCGGTTCTTCCCAAAGACTGTCTATTAGATAATCGGAGGTGGAGACAGTGGTTTGTCATTTATAGTAATACCTATTACTACTTGTACACTCAAGGATCGGGGGAACCTACCTAACTAAAGAGAATGCTAACTATGCTTCCCCACAAGACAGATTATCACTCAGCCATAAACTGTTACTGAGAGATTTCTAGCACAGAATATTAGTTCTGAAAAAGCAAGTACAACTTGATAACAGCGTATCAATGATACAAATACATAAACAAAACTGGAAAAATTACAGAAGTGGCTGAACAACTATTATGTCTGGAAGGCTAGTTTTAGTTTCTTAAATGTTTTGTTCTCTAAGTCTTCCATAATAAACAATTTAAAAATAAGTCATTAAGTGAAAACAAGAATTATTTTCTGAATAAAAACATTTTCTCTAATAGGAAAATAGGGTAAACACTTAAGACTTCATGTTATGTATAAAACTCTTAACAGGAAAATGGTTAGTAGAGTTTTATATAATGTTAGCATTTTAAACATGAAAAATTCTCACAAGTCCTCAAATCCATGTTTCTCTCAAAATTCTCATTTGTGCAGATCAAGTCTCCCAGACACTAAGGACCCTCATGACCAGTCTACAGATTCTTAGCAGAGGAACCGGGGCTTGGCCAGGACCTACTTATTCTCCACTTTGGCAGCGTACACTTGGTCTCGCTCCACCGCTATGTGGCGCTCCTCGCACACACTGTAGTACAGGATCATCTCTTCCATCAGCACTTCCAGCTTATGGATCTCCTGCCAAGGCTGGATGACAAAATGGCCTGGGTGACAGGCCACGGGCACATACACATCCATGTGTTCCCCTGACTTTGACAGGTGGACTGGAGGGGGCAGTTCCTCCAAGGAGAAAGAGCTGGTGTGGTCCAGCAGGGACTTTCTGAGGACCTCTGGGTGGCTCTTCCTGAGACCCTCTCCAGGGCTGCTGGGTGCAGGTGTGCTGCTGTTCCTGTTGCCAGGTGAGCTGACCGCCCCAGACACGGCACTCAGGAACACATCTTTCTGGTGCTTCCACAGGTCTGCGTTTGTGATCTGCCGGTTAATGCTGCGATGAGGGTCGGGGAAGTTCTTAGGAGTAAATAAGTACACATATGCGACCCCCTTGGTTTCATCCACTTTTGTAACCTTTGGAAAGCGTAAAAAAGCAATTCAGAAAATCCATGTTGACACCAGATTCTGAGAAGTGGTTATAATATTAACCTTAAATATCAAAGCAGAGAATTCTGTAAAACAATTATCTGTGGTAAGATGAATTACCTCTCACAGCCCAATAGGCACTGAGACAAAACATCTATAAAACACCAGCAAATCGTATGGAAATCGCAACTGAAAAATAACGCTGTAATGTAAGACATGGCTGCTGCCCTGAGGGAAAGGAGTGGTGAAGGCAGCATGATTCATCTTTAAATTAATGACATTCCAGAACCCACACAGAACCAAACAGTGCGCTTCCCTGCACCTGCCCCCAGGCTGGCAATCCCCTGGGACCTCAGGTCCTAATTCTGTGTTGGTCCCAGTCTCTGTCTTCCCTTCCCAGTCACAGGGAGCAGCCGGGGGAGAAGAGGAGAAGGACAACGCCACCAAATGAGAGACCTTCCCACTCCCACCCGCTCCTCCTGCCAGGGAGTGTCCACGTGGGAATAGCATGCAGTGGTCATGTGACTGCCCCATGGGTGTCTGGAAGTCTGGGTGACTTAGTGATTCCCATCAGCTCCTCCAGTTTGTCTTAAGGACAAAAATGGGACACTACGTCTATCATCCATCAAAGAGGACACAAAATGGAAGACAGGGACACAGGTAGAAGAGGGTAGCAGCCCATCTAGGACAGTTTCCTTTGAGAGTGTCCTCCCTCAGTGAGACGCATCTCTATAACCCATCCTTTAATGTCTACTGAAATACTGACTAATTCATTTTGATGTTTATGATACAGGAGTACCATTAAAATTAACCAATAAAAGTACTTTTAAGCTAAGAGTGATGGCACGAGCTAATAACAGTAGCACTTCAGGGCCTAAGGCAAGAGGATTATTGCAAGTCCCAGTCCAGCCAGGGCTACAAAGCAAGACACTCTCCCAAAAGGAAAAACAAGAAGTATTTTTAGTATGTACCCAAAACTTTGTCTTTATGAGTAGGTGAAAAAAAAAATACTATCTATCATGTAACAAATGAAGCCCATAAAAGAGGCATAATTAAACTGTGTGGAGCATGCAATGCGCATGTTCCACAGCAGCAGCAGCAGCAGCCTGGACTCCACATGCACAGAGACAGGAGGGTCAGGGCTGGGGGAAATGATTCAGATCTCTGGGAAGCTATGGCTCAAGCATTTCAGCTTCAGGTTTACATACAACACTGTCTGCTTGGGTTTAGGAGCTGAGAGAGGTGCCTAAAGTTCTTCATCCTAGAAATTCGAGCAACAAGCTAAAAAGCTTCAGAAAAAAATGGGAAAACACTGGGATTAGCATTGGATGAATTGTTCACAATCACCAGGGCTAGCAGTGGATGGCCTGTTCACAATCACCAGGGTTAGCAGTGGATGGCCTGTTCACAATCACCAGGGTTAGCAGTGGATGGCCTGTTCACAATCACCAGGGTTAGCAGTGGATGGCCTGTTCACAATCCACTCTATTTTAGGAAAAGATAGTTATTGTCTTAAAAAACATTTATTCAGAGATATGATCACATATCAACTGACTTGATCACAAGTCAGTTTAATTCTTTTTCACTTAGCAAGAAAGACTTCAGTAGAGAACTAAGTACCTCTGTTACCTTATTAATAATAGGAAAAGGGAGTTGTAATAATACAGGAGATGGGGTAACTCTTTAAATAGAAATCAGCCATGAAATATCTTACAGCTACATGTATAATTCATCTCTTGGAAGTAAAAACATGTCTGGTGTGAAGGTGTCCATTTACAACAGTGAGGTAAAATTCATCCATGTGAACCCCAAGCTCCAGCTCTTCCCAGACATCCCAGAACCAGGAAGATAACTAACCTTAATGCTACAGTCAGAGCAATTCAAAACAGAATCTCTTAGCCAAAGGACAGCATCTGGTGTCCACATGCCAATGGACTGCGGAAGATCAGCCAAACAGCACTTTATAGCCTGAAAAACAAAACAAAACACACTATCTTAAAATAGGTAGGACATGTAACGTCTACTTCCCTAAAGCCAGACGCTGCAGCAGATGACGGCAGTCAGCCCGTGGTCTGCCTGTCTGCCATGCTGTCTATTTATGTCACTACTGGCTTTTTATTTGACTTTTTCAATCCTCCCAGGGGCCAGGGGGCTTATACCAGACACTGTGTCACCCCACAATCCTTCCGGTCTAACATATTCCGGGCTCCATTGTATGGATGGTGTCAAGAGCAGCCTGTGGCAGGTCACAGAGAGGAACAGATAGGACACCTGCAACAACCTGGTTTCACAGCAGGAGTCTCAAAGGAAGCTTATCTACTTCACCCAGAATCTCCTGAGAGACCCATGGGTGCTGAGCACTTGTGCTCACCTCCTGAAGGAGGCAGAGACAAGAATTAAAGACAAAATGCCTTAAAGCTGCAGGTACCCAAATGCATCACTCCCTCAGTGCTCTCTTACTTCCCAAGCTACTTCAGAATGCCACAGGAGGGAGACTGACTTCAGGGACTCCCTCAGTCACATGTGGGTCTCGAACTGAGGGAGGAAATCTCGTGACAGACATGAAAGCTACCCCACACTCTTCCTTAGATTCCTCTTATGCTAAGTACCTGCCATGCCCTGGAAAAGCTGCAGGTGATGACCAGGCCATTCAGAGTGGAGAGAGCACTCTGCAGGGCCTGTGGGCAGAGGAAACAGGGGGGAAGACTCTAATAGACGAATAGACTGGTGCACAGCTAAGATAGGCTCTGCTGGCAGGAAAGACCCCAGAATGCCCAGCAGCTCTGCCACCAAAAGAGGGCACTTAATATAATCAGATTTTCTAAATGATTAAAATTGATGCTAGAAATAAGCTCTTTACTGAGAGAAAAATACTATTTTTTAATCCTGGCAATCTACTCACATTTAAAATATCTTAAAATGAAGAGCTGAATACAACCTTTATGGGTTTGCTTCTGTGACTTAGACCTCTTGGGGAGACAGACGTTAACTAGGGGCTGGGCAAGCTGGCCTTAAGGACCTGTAATGAGTAGTCATCACACTTATCAAAGAAGGAATCTAGCTGACATTAGCAGGAAGAAAAAAGATGTTTAATGTCTGTTACCACACCACTGCAGCATAAAGAAGGGAGTGGTATGTGACTTTCAGAGAAGCAGGAGGAAGCCTGAAGTCCTCTCTCCAGCCAGGGAGACCTTGTCAATATGATACGGGCCTTAGGTGGACATGGCCACGAGGAGACAGAAAGGGCAGAGCTGTGTCACAGCAACAGTAGCACTCCCAGGGCTGTGGACTTCCGGTATTATGGCTGCACATCAACAGGGTATAAGAGATTCTGAAAACAGGCTTGCACGAGAGCCAAATTCTTCTCCGTAACTGTCTGTGTCAGGAAAGGCAATGGAGACTTGAGAGAAACTCTACAGCCATGCTAGTCACAGCAAACCATGCTTTCCACGCTGGTCCTGATGGTGAGGGTGACTTCTGGAGAAGTCAAGGGGCATCATGCAGTCCTTTTTTGTTTGTTGTTTCCTGAGACCAGGTCTCAAGGAATCCAGGCGAACCTTAAACTCACTGTGTAGCCAAAGATGACCATGAACTCTTGACCCTTTTGACTCTACCTCCCTAGGGCTGGGATTTTAGAAGCATGCCCACCATGACTGATGCAAATGAATATTTAATAGAACGTAATACTCAATTAATCATATTAATTTACATAGTAAATATTTATATTTTCACATAGATTATGTATCTATAAATATTTAATAGAATATAGTCAGTATATTAACATTTTAATAGAATATTAAATATTTAATAGACTATGACCATTAATATTTAAAAGAACACAGTAATTAATTATATATTATTTATGTTATACACTAATTACTTATATATAAATATTTAATAGAATATAATATTTACTAGAATATATATTATATTCCTATAAAAATCCTCTATTTTCTCTCAAGGTAGTCAGTGCTTCTTAACAAGACCGACAGGTTTATAATGATTCACAACTGTCATCTGAATGCTCTGTAAGAGGACAGGCTATGGTTAATGTTATCACTCCCATTTCTCATATGGGAGAAATTCTTACAGGAAAATGAGTATATATAAACACATTTCCAAAAGAATGGCAAGCCAAATAAACAGCAGCCCTGGGAATAAACCCTTACATACACCACCCTAAAGGCTGGCTAGTTAGATGTCAGAACTGGCATGTGATTATTACAATGGCACCTCTACTTGAGTAACAACATAATGACTCAGTGTTCTTGAAAACAAGCGTTTACTAAACAGTGGTCTGTAAATGTGACTGGACTTCTTCTGTAGACGGTCAGATTCACTTCTGTAAATATCCACTCTGCAATCTGCTTACAAACTGAGACTGTGCTCATGAGCACGATCAGGACGGCACGGCTGATCAACAGGCAGAAGCTCTCTGCAGACCTCCAGGCCAAGACAGGTCGTACCTGAGGGGGGATGGCGAGCATTTCCTGCAGGAAGCGAGGGGGGATCTCTCTGAGCTCTGAAACTTTCACGGATGTTGCATTGCCAGAGTCCAGGAAGTGAACGTCAAGTGCCCGGCTGCTGTGAACGTTCGTGATCTGCAATGAGAGGAGCCCTGGCTCACTACTATCACAGGGGAGGATGACACACTGCCACCCTCACCCCCCACATAGCGCGCAGGGTCAGGAAAACACCCCAACTATCAGTTAATATTCTAGACTACAGCATGGAGCCTTTCTTCTAAGTCACTCGACAGTCAGAAAACAGAACTGACCAGCAAATCACTGTAAGGCCACCAGTGTCTACTATTTCTCTTATTCTCCAAATACTGCTAATTAGATGATGTTATTTTTAAAATATTAAAATGTGTTGGAAAACTCTTATATCCTAATAAAGAACATCAATAATTCAAGATGGAATTTTACTTGTAGAGGGAAAATGCTTTGAAAATAACATATTTTACAATTTTACTATAAAACTTAGTGATTTTTAATCATTTCTGCCAACTGAAAAAAATCTGAAGCTCAAAAAGTCAGAGGGATAAAAGAAAGCCCAAATTACTGTTCAGCAATGGGGAACTCCACAGAGCCCAGCAATTCTTGGAGAACTGTCAAGAACAAAGACATCATTTAAACAATTGCTATCAAAGTATTTGTACACACACTAAGAAACACTTTTTTCCCCCAAAATACAAAGCAGAAACTTAGATACAAATCTCAATTTGAAAGAGAATTTACAAAATGGCACTACTCTTTAGAGTCATTAAAAACGAAGACCAACTAGTAGCATGTCGGAGGGTTTAGAGGAAACATGAAGGTAAATCCAACGGGGCATCCAGACTGGATCCCAGGGCAGAAAAGAACACAGTGGAACAATATGAGAAACGAGGGAAATCCTGCACATCAGTTACTTCTATTAATGTTCATCTCCTGGTTTGGGAATCGAGACCGATTACACAAGATGTTAACAGGCTAAGTGGGGCCTCTTTATATTACTCTTGTTAACTCTTTAGAGAGTCTTGAATTATTTTTTAAATTAAAAACAGATCTGTAGATCTACATATTATCAACTAAACAACAGAGCTTTAAGAGCTCAATAATACCATGCTGAGCACGTGACACGTGACCTGTGGTCACATACCCGACATCTCAGCCTTCTGGGAACTAAGTCACATCAAAGGCAGTAACCACTCTAGAATTGCTGCTTTCATTCGGCTAGGATGGCTGAGCCTTACTGAAGGGAAGGTCAGGACAGTCAATCTGTTGAAACACTTAAATGACGTTTCCTGTCTTCTAGGGTTGGTTTCCTGTGATTCTTAGAAATACTGCACACAGGAAGTTCACAGTGGCAACAAAACCACAAATACTCATTGGGAGAGTGGTGGGATAGTGGTGGACTCTTCCTCTTGCTACATTACACAGCACGGAAACAGACTACTACAGCACCAGAACTGAGTCTCACAATGAGTGAAAGGCATGCTTCAGAAGATTAATGCATTGATGCTTATTTACGTAAGATTTAAAGAAGTTTATTTTATCATTCACGTGTGTGTGTGTATACACGTGTGAGAGCACAAATGTGCACACGCATGTAGAGGCCAGAGGTTGGTGAGAATATTCTTCCATTACTCTATACCTTGTTTTTTAAACAGGGTCTTTCAATGAATGCACAGCTCACTAATTCAAGTGCATCAACTCAGCAAGGCTGCCCCAGGGTTCCTCTGCCTCCCGAGCTGGGATCACAGGGACTTGCTGCAGTGCCTGGCTCTTTACGTGGGGTCCTCATGCTTGTTCAGCAAGCACTTTATTGACGGAGCCATCTCCCTAGTCCTATTTTTTTTCTCCCAAGACAGGATTTCTCTGTGTAACAGCCTGGCTGTGCCTGTCCTGGAACTCACTCTGGAGACAAGGCTGGCCTCGAACTCACAGAGATCTGCCTGCCTCTGCCTCCCGAGTGCTGGGATTAAAGGTGTGCATCACCACCACCCTGTCTACTTTTTTTTTTACTATGAATATTCTAAATATATATTTATTTCTATAGTTCTAGTATACATATATATATTCTATTGTATATGTAATACATAGCAAAGTCATGTGTAGAGTTATAAATATACTAAAAACATAAAGAAATTCAGCTGTTGGCTTCCTCAGAGCAGAAGCAGGAGGATGAGAATAGGGCTCAAACCATATGGCCATCTTGGCTGTCAGAAACTGGTGATAAGTGCAAGCATGGTTACTGTACTATTGAGAAAATTTGTTTGTATATATGAAACACTTCACAATAATCTTTACAAATCAAGGGGCTGATCTTACCTCCACTCGTAACCATTTTCCTTTGCAATGGAAGAGGCAGATCTTCCCACAGAAGGGGAGCGAGATGAAGTACTCAGAGGTCATGTGCTATGAAACAGAAAATCAAGGAACAGTTCTTACTCTTGGCAAGTATGGCTGCAGCCCTGGAGCAGCGTGGAGGCATGGACTGTTTACCCACAGGCAGTCAGACTTCTCTCCTCCCAAGAACAGCTGCAGTAGGCACAGCAAGCTTACCAGGTGCTACAGACTCAGCCTTCTTCTGTCCTGCTTGCTAGTACCAGTTCACTCACTCGCACGCATGGCTCCCAGACTGACACAGTGTCTACAATGTTGGCAGGGTCAGTGGGGGGGCTCACATGGGCTCTGGCTCTACTAGTTACACAGGAAAAGGGCTGCTTGATCCGACCCAAGCAGAGAGCAGATGAAGTCAGGAGACTGAGTCAGCCATGAAGGCCTCTTCCTTCCGCCTTTTAACATTTAACTTCATGTTACTGGTTAATTCTTTTTCATCCAAACTAAGAAGTATTATCACCACAGACATCGGTGCCTGAGATGCTAACAAATGGCAGGTTCTCCCCAGCCCCTCTTCTGCCCCAACCTGCACTTAGAGCCTTCCCAGGGCTTGCTGTTCTGGTGACTGTTGCTAGTCTCTATGGACAAGGACTCCCCTTGGGTGGCATAGCACGAGGAAATGTCAAGTACTCTATAGCATCCTGGGTTATTAGGACAAATGAATCCTCACAAAGTTAGTCTCTCTGGGGGTATCCTATTTTCCCAAACTCAATCAGCAAATGAAACTTTACATACATACACACTATACATGTATATATAAACATATATTACATATAATAATGTAATTTATAATATATATTTTATGATATATTGTATTTATATAATTTATAGTTTACGTGTTATTTTTAATTATTTCATTTTAAATGTATATACATGTAATATATTTATAATTATAAAATTAAATATGTATGAATATAATATACTGTATACATAATAAATATATATGACATCTCTAACATAAAGGAGTAAAGTTATGTATCTGATGCCTCCACTCCAGACAGCATGAGTAAGAGTTCAAGTTATTCAACACCCATTTCAGACTACACATTCTATGTACAAAACTAAATAAGGAATGGAGAAAACTGACAACTGTCTCTACCCCAGTGCTTCTCAACTCATGGGTCATGACCCCCATGGAGACCACAAATCAGATATTTACATTACAATTCAAAACTAGCAAAGTTACAGATATCAAGTAGCAACAAATAATTTTATGGTTGGGGTCACCACAACATGAACTGTATTAAAGGGTCACAGCATCAGGAACATTGAGAACCACTGCTCTACCATAAGGCAGGGAGTAGCCAAGTAGCCAAAACATAAAGCTGAACAGAGTAAGTTGAGGTGTTAGCCATCCTTTGTGGTAAAAGAAAAGGGTTCCCTTCCAGGGGTGACAGGACAGGGCTGAAGCAAGAGATTGGTTATCTGGAAACCACAGCACATTGTGGATTACAAGTATGTAATCCAGAGGTAAGGAAATCCTATTAGTGACTTAAAACCTCTGCATGTCCTGATTCAGGATGAAAGGAAGGAGGGAAGGGAAGAGGGAGAGGAGGAGGAAGGGGCCCACACAACTGAGCCATAGAACCACATTGATGGGCTGTCTCTCCTCAGCAGAGAGCTGGAGGGGGATGTCTGACAAGCTGGCTCCTGAGGACAGTCACAGGCAGTGTGCTTAGGACGCATCAGCTGCCTACAGTAAGTAACTAAGTATTGCATTGCTGAATGCTTCCTACATGCCAGGCACTGCAACTATCTCCGTGGTTACTTCACTGGAACACACTGCTGCACCTGCATGTTACAAAGCAGGAGCAGGAGTTTTCCCCCAAAGCTCTGCAACCTGGGTTTTCTACCCACCGTTTTGAAACATCAGCCACTACTTATTAAACAATTATTCACCCTAACGCATCCTGAGCCCCCTGCTTGCAGTCTGAGGCTGATCTTAGAAGGTGGTGCTCCACCATACCTTGCAGTGGAAGTAGTCCTCTGTCTTATGCAGAAGGTCACTGAGTTTGTTCAGACCCTTGCAGGGCACCTGACAGTAGAGTGTTCCGTCAGAGCAAATGTTAGTCACTTTGACGTTGGTGTACATGGCATCCACCTGGAACAAGTAAACAGGGAGCCTGTCTGAGGACAAATGCTTCCCTAGACCTCTCTAGGCAGTTCCCTGCACAGCCCATCACATCACATACTTGTGGTGGTTAACAGTCACTCCCAACTTGACAACCCTGAGAGCCACAATACCTCTGAAGTATGCATGAGGGTGTTTCTAGAAAGGTTAAAATGAGTGAATACCTGGCATCAGTGTGGGTGGCATCATCCCACAGGCTGGATTCCTTCATTTCTGCTTCCTGGCTACAGAAGTAGGTGATGGGTACCCCACCTGCCCACAATCACAGCTCCCCTGCCATGGTGGACCACATCCCCTCACAGCACAGGCCTGTAAACCCTTCTTCCTTCCAGTTGCTTCTGTCACGTATGGTCACAGTAACAAGAAAATGAACTAATGCAACCTTTTTAAATTCTGTAAGTTCAAATACATCTCAGCAGAAGAAAATTTACAACTTAAATGATACAGGTGTTAACTGTGTCAGGTACAAAAGAGACATTTTCTACATGGCCCATCATCTGGAAGGCTGAGTGTGTTCTGAACCGGCTTATTGTCTCTCCAAGAATAAAAAGTATTCCAAAATCATACTTTTTTTTTTTTTTTGGTTTTTCGAGACAGGGTTTCTCTGTGTAGCTTTGCGCCTTTCCTGGAACTCGCTTTGGAGACCAGGCTGGCCTCGAACTCACAGAGATCCACCTGGCTCTGCCTCCCGAGTGCTGGGATTAAAGGCGTGCGCCACCACCGCCCGGCTCAAAATCATACTTTTACAAGATTAACAGAAGGGTTTTTGTAGGCGGGCTTTTCTTTGGGCCGCCAGCTCACAAATAATGACACGGAAACTTATTGTTGTTTTTAAATCTCAAAAAGTCCATTCCATTACCAGTCTTCTGTGTCTGTTAGATGTCTGTTGGTGTGATAAACACTGGCCAAAGCAACTTGGGGAGGAAAGGGTTTACTTCACCTTGCAAGATTATAGTCTATCACTGAGAGAAGTCAGCAAAGGAACTAAAGGCAGGAACTGAAGCAGAGGCCATGGAGGAGCGCTGCTTATAGGCTTGCTCTTCATGGCTTGCTGTTTTACACACCCCAGGAACACCTGCTTAGGGGTGGTGCCACCCACAGTGAGCAGGGCTCTGCCACAACATCATCAAGCAAGAAAATACCCTATAGGATAATCTGATGGGGGTGTTTTCTCAATTGAGATCCCCTCTTCCCAAAAGACTCGAGCTTGTGCCAAATTGACATAAAACTAGCCTGCACAATGGGCTACATGAATTTTAATGATTCTCAAAAACTATAATCGACATAAAGTTTAATCTTAGCCATTTTTGGGGTCAAGTCACAATATAAAAAAAAAATTCATAGTTCTATTTGTTAAAAGCCCCTTTCCCTAAATGTTTTTATCAAGTCTTTAAAATGGTAAGTCTGGCCAGTCAGCCGTGGCGCAAACCTTTATTCCCAGCACTCGGGAGGCAGAGGCAGGCGGGTCTCTATGAGTTCGAGTCCAGCCTGGTCTACAGAGCGAGATCCAGGACAGGTACCAAAACTACACGGAGAAACCCTGTTCTTTAGCACCCACTCTATTCTTTCAGTTGAATATTCTATAATTTATTAGTTCACTCATTTGGAGCACTTACGTCCTACAGATATAAAAAAAATATTCAAGCTAACAATAAATATTCTCATGGATAGAAGTTTTCCTTGTGTTTTTAAATCTTTACAGGAAAATTTCATATAAAATTATTTCCACCTCAGAAACCAGAAAATAATAAAGTGAATCCCTGTGAAATAATTAAGACTGGCTTGTCATCTGCATTTACTCCTCCTCCTCCTCCTCCTCCTCCTCCTCGTTTTTCCCCAGTAAGGAGCTGTAGTAAGGAGCTGTAGTAAGGAGCTGTCACTTCTCCTTCTACCCCATCCTTGTTTTTCTACTTATGTGGTATCAGTTATTTGCCTAAAATCTCTAACTTTCTTTTCTGATGATTTTCTTCTCAGCTCCCTTCCTTCACTCTTTTTTCCTTTTTTTTTAAGTGCATGTGTGTGTACACATGTGCCTGCATGTATGTTTTCATATGTAGACTAGAGGTCGATGCCCAGTACTTCCCTCAACCACTTCCATCTTACCTTTTGAGACAAGGGCTCTTGCTGGATGGACGACATCACCCTGCCTCTGTTCCCAAGAGCTGGGATTACAGACACATGCCCCTGCAGCAGGCTTTGTTGCTCTTGTTCTACAGTACGTGCATGCTCGGATGGAACTCCTCAAAAGGTAAGATGGCCGCAATGTTTGCAGAGGACCCCCACTCCACCCCCATACTTCACTCTAAACAGTGACCACAGTGGTACCTGGAGATGAACTTCTAGAGATTTGTCACATATGGCCTTCAGGCAGGTGGCATTGATGTTGATATCATCTTCTCCTGAGGTGTCATACAGAACCACTAAGGGGATATCTGACTTGTCCAGTATCTCCACAGCAAAGATCTTCCCACATGTTAATGATTCGACCACCTTCACAAGGTCAGGGTCATCGTTCAGAATCTCCAACCCTGGAAAACAGCAACTGCTCTCATTTCTACTTAGACAAAAGCATCGTGGATGGACAACTTCATGTCTATTTGACCACCCACTAATGGTGCACTTTTAAATGGAAGCTTCATCTCACAATCTTCTTTACCTTATACAGCTGGAGATAAAGGTCATGAGGTGAACACCTCTTTAAGAGACGCATCAGAGCAGGCATTCTTAACATAAGGAGACTGATTGATGACCAGCCAGACCTTAACCACAGAAGAAGCAGCCTTCAAGACATGTGCAAATGTGTGCGTAAAACAAGAGACTAACATGATCAAGAACCTGTCAATCATGTCACTGTCTTCTCTTTCCTACATCTCTTTTGTTCAATTCAACTTGTATACCTACTTTTCTTATAAAATTAATACCTATTATTGAAAATTGAAATCCTCCCTCCCTCCCGATTCATCACCGACTGAGGATACCACAGAACCTCTGATTTATCAAAAGAAACTGATGTTGCATCCAACACAGGCCTCAGG
The DNA here is from genome assembly GCF_007827085.1 of Peromyscus californicus insignis. Classification (NCBI taxonomy): domain Eukaryota; kingdom Metazoa; phylum Chordata; class Mammalia; order Rodentia; family Cricetidae; genus Peromyscus; species Peromyscus californicus. The sequence goes on from NW_026294573.1 coordinate 101,478,871, forward strand.
TGCAATGTTGCAAATTAATTACTCTTTCAGGTCTTTGGGAACTGGAATTCAACATAACACGTAGATGGCACCTCTAAGTTCATCTACTGAACTAAAACAAGCATGCCATTTCCTGCAGTCAGACTAGAGGCCCTTTTTCCGTTTCTCTTTGAATGTGAGTTACAAGGCAGATTCCTCCTACTCTACCCGTTCTCAAGACTCAGTGTTGGAACTATTCTCATACCTTTGACTCAGCATCTGGACTTTTGTTCTGCACTTTTGATGCATCCTTTCAAAAGTAAAACCAATTTCACAATTTTTGATTGGCTCTTAAAAGCTCACTGGGCTTGTCTCAGATTCAGGCCCTTCAGGGACATAAGGTCTCATCCTTATTGATGGGGACACTGCCCAAACCCTTTATTCTGTTTTGAGACAGGGTCTCACTCTGTAAGTCCACACTGGCCTAGAACTGACTATGTACCCTGGGCCAGCCTCCAATTCATGGTCTTAAGACTCTGAAATGCTGACGTCAGATGTGTGAGGTGCATACTCAGCTTAAGGGGTTTCTGTAGGGGGCTCCTTTTCATGTAAGAACTATGATCTGAGGACTGGAGAGGTGGCCCAGCGGTTAGCAGAGCTCCCCACCCTTCCACCTATACTGGGAGGCTCACAACTGCTGGTAACTCCAAGTACATAGGAGCTGATGCCTCTGGCCTCCACAGGCACCTGTATACACGAATATATACATTTTGTATGTGTGTGTGTGTGTGTGTGTGTGTGTGTGTGTGTGTGTGTGTGTACACGTACATACAGAGAGAGAGAGACAGACAGAGACAGAGAAAAAGCGAGAATCAACCCACAGTCACACTCAGCTTGGGTGCACAAGGTTTGCTAGCGGAGTGCATCTCCACAGTCCGTCTCCAGGGGAGGCCTGAGGGTCCCTCCTAATACTTGAAGCAACAGGAGTGAGTCCTATGATACAGGGTTGTATGGGCTTTTACTAAGACCAAACACGACAAACATAAACCCTTTCAATTGGCTAGATGAACTTTTTATAATAAAATACAATGAGCTATGTTCTATATAATAAGTATAACAAAAATATTGTCACATTTTAATCATTACTACATCTTAGACAGAACACCTTACATATGAATTCATTCACTGAACCTTTCAAGAAAAACATTAAAGTTAGGAGCTGGGTGTGGCAGGCCACCCCTGTAACACCAGCACTGAGGAGGTGAGGAGGGAGGAGTTCGAGGCCCGTCTGGGCTACACAGCGAGCATTTGCAAGTTGAACAGCTGGATTGGTAACAAGGGTTTTTCTAAGAAGCCCACTTACCTGCTAGCTTGCACTTGGTAGCTTGGAAGGACAGAGAGCAGAAGCGTGGGTTCAGTCTGTAAGCTTTGCTCTTCTCGACATTTTCACAAAAGCCATAGTCCACATAGCACACCTAAGTACAAAGCAAAGCCAGTCATGTCTGTGCTCAGTCTTTATCCTTATTAAAAACTGGAACACAGCCGGGCGGTGGTGGCGCACGCCTTTAATCCCAGCACTCGGGAGGCAGAGCCAGGCGGATCTCTGTGAGTTCGAGGCCAGCCTGGGCTACCAAGTGAGTCCCAGGAAAGGTGCAAAGCTACACAGAGAAACCCTGTCTCGAAAAACAAACAAACAAACAAACAAAAAAAACAAAAAACTGGAACACATTTAAGTGGATTCACTTTATTCCATAACCACCAAGTACCTCAGCTGTCTCCTCAAAGCCAAAGGAAAGGCTCCCTGATGCACCCAGAAGACGACAGCAGGCTGGGCCTCAGGGTCCCATGTTCCAGGCCCTGGTCTGCTACCTCGCCCCTTAGTCACCAGGAAGAGCAAGGCCAGACTCGGAGGCCTCACCTAGGCCTCCAGTGCTGCTGCTTCTCCCCATCTTCATCCAATGCTTGTCCTCCCACCACACATCCTCTCCATTCTGAGAGGCAGTAGATGTTTCCAGAGAAGTCATCAGTCCTGTGATACTGGCCACATGCTAGAATCCCAAAGCAGCACTTGTGACAGTCTGCTCTCGGCCACTGTGCTACTAGGGGCTGACATGTTTCTGTTGGGGGCAACAATGATGTCAGGTTGGACAATACAGAACTCTACTTTTAAAAAAAAACCAGTGTTTTCTTCCAGTGCACAAAGCTAGATTATGTCTTCATGCACCTTAGCAAAGGCCTGGCTCTCAGATAAAGCTGGCACTGGACATTCTTGTCACCTTTATATAACCTGGAATCACCTGGGAGTGTCTCGGTGAGCCTACATCAGGGTAGCCTGTAGAATGTCTGTGGGGACTATCTCAATTGCCTCAAATGACACAAGACGACCTAGGCTCCAAGTGGGCAGCACCATGCCCTGGACTGTATAAAAGCAGAGGAATCTGCTGAGCACCAAGTGTGCATGCATTCATTCTCCCTGTTCTTGCCTCAGACGGACTAACTGCTCTGTTCCTGCCTTAGCTCTCTTGCAGTGCAGGACTACAGCCCAAATAAACCCTTTCTCCTGAGTTGTCTCTTGTCAGGATACTTCATTACAGCCACACAAGTGTGACTGGAACACACGACATTAGCACAGAGATGACTTCCACAACACACACAACTCTGCTGAAAAGTCCTAAAAACCACAGAGTCTCCCCCTCTATTTTCTAAGACAAGGTCTCACTATCTAACCTGACTTGCCTGGGACTCATTTAAACAGGCCAGGTTGGAGATCTGCCTACCTCTGCCTCCCAAGCTATGAAAGCTTTTTTTTTTTTTTTCTTAGTAACTAGAAACTAAGTTTTACCATCATGGGTTTAGAATAACTAAGAATCTGACACTTTTGAAAACCTACTACGTTCCCTTAATGAAAGCACATGATAGTTATTAAACATAAAATACAAAGCTAACAACAAAGGGCAGGCAGAGAGTTGGCTGGAAAATACTCGTCAACAGAGGCAGGTCCCTGTGTCTTCAGCAGAAAATGAGGTACATGTGCTAGCAGGAAATGAAGATAAATTCCTCCACAGCAGAGTGTGAGGAAGGAAAGGGGCAAAGAGCCCTCCAACTCCAGAGCACGTGGTAAGTGTGCCTGGCTGCTGTGGCAAAGCCTCCCTCTTAGGAAATTATGCTGGACCCAGGTAGCTAGCGGAGTCCAAAGGGTCAGCTGTTGGCCACTTCAGTGCACAAGTCCACCTTCCCACACTTCATTTCTTCCTCTCACAGGCCTCAAGATTCTCAGGCAGCTTTCATTTTCATTAACAGCAAGCTACAACTGCAACTTGGATTTGTTCTTCCTGAACCCATAGTATACACTCTGAAGACAGGATGTAGGGTGTGAGAGATCCAGACTCCAGAGAGAGTCAGGCCATATTGTTAGCCGACCAACAGACTACTCTGGAGGGCTCCAAAGTCTTCCAGGGTTTGTCTGCAGCTGCCTTCTTTATTGATCACCACACTGTATTTTTGCTGTGGTGGTAGTAGTGGTGGAGTTTTGTTTGTTCTGTGGTACTGGAGACTGAACTTGAGGCCTAATGCATCCCAGGCAGGTACTTTATCACTGAGTTACATCCTGTAACTGAGATAGGTTCTCACAAAGTTGTTGCCCAGGCTGGCCTTGAAATTGTTCTCTCCTGCCTCTGCCTCTCAAGTAGCTGGATTACAGACCTACACCACCAGGTCCAGCTGGTAATATGTATTTATTTATATGGCAACCACAATTCACAAAACACTTGTCCCTGGATAGGGCCATGACTCATCCACCTCACTCTGTGTTCTTTGCTCTAGGAGAGCAGAGCAAGCATTTCAGCTGGTGATCGCCACCAGCGATCAGGCACCCAGCACTTCCATTTCTGGTTCTCTGGCACCATCAAGTGGCCACAGATCTCACCGTCACCTGAGTATTTGTGCCGGCACACTCCTCCTAGCTTCCAGAAGTCCTGGAGCCTGGTGATGGGACAGGACAAGGACTCAAGAGGATTGAGGGTGACCCTGGGAGCAGCCCAGCTCAGGCTAAGACACTGAGAGGAAGAACAGCAGCTCTCTGCGGGGGCTGCTTCCTCGGGAAAAGCCTGCTTGAAGCTGCTCCCAGAGCTCCTCAGTGCTGAGCGTAGGGAAATGCCTTTCTGATTAGATTTGAGTCCCAACCCCTCCCAGAGGACTTTAGATTTGCTCTTTTGTGACTTTAGAGATATCATGACTACCACTGACATAAAAGCTGATGGGGAGAGATTCTACAGACACCATCTTTGAATTTCTGGTGAAGTCACACAGGATATGGAAGGACAATGAAAAGCCAACAATCCTATGTGAAAGCCGGGAATGTATCTACCTCATGCTAGACAAAACTGAGCTTGCCTTTATCTTGTTCTCGTCCGTGGAGATGATCTGTGCACGTAACCAGGCATCCTCCTCTGCGTTGACCGCCAGCAGCTGCCCCACGTGCACACTCTGGATTGGTGTGACTTTGGGGTTCTTACTGTAATACTCCTTCATCTCATCCTCCATCAGTTCCTGAGCGGCTGAGTAGTCTTTACCTACATACCTGGATTGACGAGACCCATTAGGCGTCTAGTGCTTCTGCCTCCCCTGCAGCCATCCCTCCGTCCAGTTTCACAGCTGCTCACACCAGCAGGGTAGGAACTGTGCTTAGGGAAGATCACTCTAAGTGCAGGAAGACAGGACTCTGGAGATCACCTGCCTAACGTGGCAGTCTGAGAATGGGGGCGGGGGGGGGGGGGGCATGAAAAGCAGGCACAGGAGGACCCAGGGAGGGAGGAGGGAAGGTACATGGAGACACCACAGGAGGCCAGATGAGCCCTCCAGAGATTGATTGAGGCTGCTGAGATCTGTATGGACTACTGAAAAAAAGAATCCAGCAGATAGTTTGACCCTGGCCGAGGCTGCACCTCAGAATTCTCAACCTTTCAAAGTCAGGGAAACTACCAAAAAAGAACAAAATGAGGTTGAGGGGTGTATGTGGCAGAGCAATTCCCTAGCCTGTGCCAGGCCCTGGGCTGCATCTCTAGCCCTGCAAGACAGACAAACACTGCAATGCAATGCCCCCAAAAAAACTTCAAAAATTTGAGCAAATTACAACAAAATGTTGAGCTAATATCTCAGAGACGACATGCTCTGGCTGGCTGCCTCTGAAATGTCTACCCTGAGAAGTATTCTTTTCAAACACACCCCAGTCTTTTCTAAACATTTCTACTGCTGATGTGCAGTCCTTTGATCCAGTGTGTTTTCAAAACACATTTCTATCTTGTCTGCCGTGAACAGGCTGTTTTCTTGCCTTCCTTAAGGGCCTCATTCCAGGATGCTAGATCTGGAAAAGCAAGTCTGGCTCATAAAATTAGAACATCTCAACCACACGATGAAGCCTGTCAGCTGCACGAGCCCCCAGTCACCCAGTCAAGGAGGTGAGGGAGCCACAAGAACCCTGTTTCTTGTATTGCTCCAGTTTTTACCCAGGGCCTCAGGTGATTTGAGGAAACTCTAAGAAACTGCTCCATGTGGTCTTCGTAACTATCAGCAGGACAGAAGATGGCCCAGCCAACCTTCCTGTTACTAGAGACAAGGGTGAAAGCTAGAAAGCAATTTTACACAAAATGCAAAGAATGCATCTTTGGAGACAATGGCTATTTTTAAGATGAAACTCTCTACATGCACTCTTTGTCCCTGAACTGTGAAAAACTTTGTCAAACTCCATCACTTACATTTACTGAGTGCAGCAAATGTTAAAGAGAGGCTGAATGTATTCCTCCACTGGGCTCTAGTCTCCTGGGAGCCTGGGACCTGGTAAGAGTGCCTACTTGAGGGCCTAAACTGAGGTGGTGATGGAGTCTGCTCAGTACAAACGCCTGGCAGGGCTCTCAAGAACAGCCAGTAGAGAAGGATGGCTGCACTTCTGGGTGAGAACAAGGGAGGGTGCTACAACTGGGTGAGAGTGGGCAGGAGCAAGCACCGGTTTGTACACTGTCTCCAAATTACCTGAGGGAGGGGACAGAGAACGAGTACAGGTCAACCTCAGCATGCCACCAATACAAAGCTTCACCTGCATCCAATACCCCATATAAACCACAGCCCTCTAAAGACCCTTCCTGGTGGCGGAGCCAGGAGACTAGCCAGGTCTGGTTGCCTCCTCAGCCTCGGCTTTCTTGAGTCCTGGAGCTTTAATGCTGTCAAGCTCTTTCTTCTGGAATGACTTTGATTTGGGCGTTCTCTGGGCTTTCCTAGCTCAGCTATGGGTCCTGGACAGTTCAAACCAGGGAGCTGTTTGAAGTGGGGGGACTGAGTTCTGTTTGGTTTCCATGTTCTCCCCCTCCTCCCAGCCCCAGGTCAACACTGATGGTGATCCAAGACTTCACTGATACAGATTCCCACGGCAGGAAGCAGCAAATTGCAATCTTTCCACATTTTCTGTGTGTGTCATAGTTTTCCTAAAAATCTAATACAAGAATTCAGAGTTAAGCTGATGTTTTCAGTTCTAGCTATATCATTAGTTAGGTGACGGCCAGCTACTCGTTCCACACAATGACATCTAAAGACTCAAGTCAGCAGGGCACCTCTAGGTCAGGGGGCTCATCTGAGACATATGGTGAAGTTAGCTACCCTGACTTGTTAGGACTGCTGCACAGTCCTAGATCGATGGCATAACCTGGTCTGAAGGGTGCTTGCTGCTTACAGGTTGCATAGAAATGTCATATTTTTGATACGGTTGCCTTGTGTTTATGACATGATTTTTCTAAGTTTATATCATCATTCCAATTTTAAGAACTATGAGTCCTATTTAATACATATTAGTACATTACTGCACTTCACTACAACCCTAAGGATGGCATCCATGCAAACAGCATCCATGCAAAGAATGGTCAAGAGACAACACCACACGAGCACCCTAACGGCCAGGAATGCCAACTTGCCTGATAACCACGTCATTGGTGTTGCTCAGCTCAACCACCAACACAGACGGGGAGGCCTCGGTAGGAATCACCAGGGGCGGCACGGTGACATCCTCCACAAAGTCATCAGCATTTTCAGCCATGTTTTTTTCTATCTGCAAATACTCTTGTTCAATCATGGACTTGATATCACAATCTCCTTGTGCCTGCCCTTCATCCTTTAAGATCTGGTCAGCGGGCAGTGGGAGTTTCGCATAGAGAATTGCCTTCTGAGCATTTCCAGAAATGTAGCTTATGGTGCACACGTCAGAGAGGGAGGCAAGATTTTTTAAGGCATCCTCCGGGAATTTGACTTTGTACGTGTCCTCAAATGCTTTGGGGAGTGCACTTGCCCAAAGGCCACTTGAGTACTTCACCAGCAGCTCTGCCACCTTCTGCTTGACATCTGGCATCACTGCTGGGCTCCCTTTCGATGGCACCTCCTGCTTGGGAGCAGGCGGTGGGGATGGGAGCTCCTTCTCAGGGTCCTGTTCACTTCTCAAGGGCTGCTCTCTCTTGGCAGGATAAAGAAGTAAATCTTGACCACCACCACAAGGTTTTTCCACCTAAAAATTTTAAAGAAAGCAAATGACAGATATTTCAGTGGCTAAGAGAAACCTGAAAACACAGTAATATATTTTATATTTGAGAAAAGCACTGTTTCAATTTCATGATGCAACAAAGTGTCAATGTTCTTTTGAATGCATCACCTAACAAATGACATGAGCCAGAGTTCAGAAACAACCAGGGAAAGGAAAGGCATCATTTCACTCAGCAGACAGTTAAGACTTAAACCTCCACAGGGGATCGTGAGGCTTCTGCCCTGGTTGTGTTTCTCTGCCAAACTCAGAGCCAAGCTTGCAAAAACCACTCGATCCAGGGTGAGATGACGTTATGTCAGGAATACACCATGGGAGGAACCAAGGACTATCTCAGCATAGCAGGAGTCCTGCCTTCCCATGTGGGTTCTTAGTAAAGATGCCCCAGAGATAAGGTAGTCTGAGCACTCACCACAGCAGAAAGGGAACTGAAAGCATTGACGTCCTGAGGAGCTAGCAGGGAAAAGACCATAAGGTATCATCCAGCCTCTGACTTTACAGGCCTGAAGAGGCACGCCCCAGGAACTGATGACCTCCAATTCTAAGCCCTTCCACTGACAGACCAGAGTTGGCAACTGCCAGCCTCCTGCCCAGTGAAGTTCCCAACTCGTGAGCTAAGATTGGCTTTTAGAGTTTAAATGGCTGACAAATTAGAAGAATCATTTCATGTGTGAATGTCCTTATGAGATTCAGTGATCATGAAGCCTCCCCGGCTTATGTAACCTACGGCTGCTTCACACTATAATGGCAAAGTCACAACAGGCCAGGTGCCAGTCATGCAGCGCTGCAGCATTTCTGAGCCTCCAAAGCCTAGACACACACTATTTAGCCTTTCATAAAACCAGATTCCTCACCTTACCCTGACTTCAGATTCACGGCCTTCTGGAACGATCCCTGTTATCAGTTGCATCTGGCTATTCCTCAACTACAATTTAAATCCTTAGAAGAATCTACTAGGGTGTTAATAAGTTTATAGGAAACCACCTAAGACAACAGATTGCTTCCTGTGTTACTGTTGTTTGCTTCTTGCATTTTGCTTTTAGATGGGGCTACTTGCAGCCCAGGCTGGCCCTGAACTCATTAGATAGCATAAACTGGCTTTAAACTCTTGATTTTTCCTCCCTTCCTCCCTCCATCCACCCCTCACCCCCTTCTCTTTGGAGACAGGGTCTCTCTACATAGTTCCAGTTGTCCTGGAACTATGTAGACCAGGTTGGCCTCAAACTCAGAGATCCACCTGCCTCTGCCTTTCTAGTGCTAGGATTATAGGCATGAGTCACCATACATGCCAGGCCCTCTGATCCTCCATTTCTTAAGAGTTGGGATTACAGAACACTTCTGCCGACTGGCCGGCCAGCTTACTGATGAAGAACATGAGTTCATTTACCTCACTTTTACACACAGTTTAGGAAGACAGATCATAGATGTGTATGCACAAAGACACTGCCAGAGAAAACCTTTAATAAATCAAGACATGGTCAATATGACATTAAAAGATTCCTTTTGGAGCTAGGCATTGGGGCATTCATTTCTAATCTAAGCATTTTGGTGGTGCAGGTTGGAAGAGTTCAGAGTTATCTTCAGCTACATACTAAGTTTATACTGCCAGCCTGGGCTATAGGAGATTGGATCTCAAAAAACAAAACAAGCAAAAACCCCAAGATTCCTTTTGTCTGATTACATATTCCTCATGATGCAAAGGTAAGTGGGGAACACTGACCCAAGTATAAAGCCTTGGTTTTCTTCCCCATTCTCCGGCCAATGCGTGCTTAAATTTCAAGGACTCAAGAAAACTCCCAGACTTTGAAAAGCCCAAGAAGTGATGCACTGCATGTGTACCTGCTGCAGGCATTTCCTGTGTGGTCCCCTGCTACAATTTGTATACCGTGGCTCATCAACTTCTTACATCTGAATTCTTATTTTTCTCTAATTGTCTTTCCAGTGCTGGGGAAGGAATTAGCGCAAGTCTTTTAGCATTAAGCAGCACTCTCAGCCCTTCTCCATTCTGAGACAGGGTCTGCTATGCAGCCTGAGCTGGCTGGCCTTGGATGTGTCATCTTCCTGCCTCAACCTCTGAAGAAGCAAGGATCACAAGCACCATCATGCCTGGCTTTGAATCTGCACTTTTAAAATGTCAGTCTGTGCTGTGCCTTAGCATGCTGCATAACATATCAGAATGTATGCTGAGCATCCAGGGAAGATTGGAAAATATACTTCCTGGACAAGTGAAAAAAGACAAAAACAATGCTGTGAGTGCTTCACGTGTATACGATTCCAGCTGGTGTAACTCGAGACACGGCAGTCTTCCATACCCAAAGGCAGAGGAGGCTGCTGGTCGCCTGCAAACTCTCTTTAGCCTTCACCCACCAACCTCTCCTCAATCCCTTCTCTCAAGTGCATGGTGGGCCAGCTAGTTCAGCAGAGAAGAGGACATAAGCCTCAGTCCACAACTGCATGTGTCCCCATATAGCCCCTAAAAGGACAGTTTTCAGTTTTATGATGCTTTTATTTCCAAGGAAGTTACCTGAAAATATAGGACACTTCTACATTTACTTGGTCCCCGTCCCCCACCTGCTCCCATGCCAAGCCTCTACTTCTCCCTGTGTGTTAAGTATGATGAGAAGTGATGACCTACAGTACAATGGTCTGTGCACAGTCTTTGCACACAGCCAGTGGAGTGAGCTCTTCGAAGCAGGAACCCGTTTTTGACAGAAGTTATGGACAACTTATCCACTTGGTAGAAGTTGGTCTAAGGCAAAACCACAATCCTATTTTCTCTAGTTTTTATTCAAAAATAATCTGTGGTTTTCAGATAGTTTCATGTAGCCCAGACTGGCATGAAACTTGCTATCCATCTGATGACCTTGAACTCCTGACCCTACCTCTACTTCTCAAGTGCTAAGACTATGGGTGTGCACTAATTCCAGAATAATCTTAAAAGTATCCAGAACAGTGTACTTGTCTGTAGCATCAAACTTTGCCAGTTGGCATACAAAGTGAATAGCAAAAATGGACCCAAAGTCCAGGCAACAGTCAGGAAGTGACCTGGACTAGTAGATGGCTCCTTCAGCAGTCTGTGCTTTTGTCTAAAGTGACCACTCCCCGTTCCATGACTTTCTTTAGTGTAAGCTCCAGCGAAATTGTAGTGGGTTCTTCCTTATTTCAGATAAGCCTGGGTGTGTTCAGGGAGCTATGGCTGTAGACTGCTTCCTTATTTCAAAAGGAAGTTGAAGGCCTGAACTCATCTCTTCTTCAACTGTCTGACCTGTTGACCTAACTTTAGGAACACCCCGACCTAGCTACAGTTAATCAGACAGCATTCAACATTTCAGGCAAATATATTCCCTGCTAAGTTTGGTGACATGGAAAACATGCTTGGACCAATACTTCCATTAACCAACCTTTGGAGAATGGCTTAAGGCAATGGTTCTCAACCTTCCTAACACTGCGACCCTTTCATTCAGTTCCTCGGGTTGTGGTGACCCCAATCATAAAATCAGTTCATTGCTACTTCATAACTGTAATTCTGCTACTGTAATATATTGTAATGTAAATATCTGTGTTTTCAGGTGGTTCTTAGGTGACCCCTGTGGATGGGTCTTTGACCCCTAAAGGGGTTGAGATCTACAGGATGAGAACCACTGGCTTAAGGGTTTCTCAGTTCAAAGGGGAACATACATGAAAGACATTATTTAGACTTAAAAAATTAAAACATAAAATTTTTAGCTCATTTGTTTTCAAATGTCCTACAGATGGAAACTTGCTTTTCCTGGCTCTCTCCTCTGACTGCTGTCTCCCACAAAGCATGGCATCTCTAATTCTCTGGCAATGGGCTTACAAAGGAGACCTAGTTCTCTCCCCCTACCCTCCAAGTCTCCCTAAAGCTAAGGAACCACGGTTATACTGGGTGTGTGACGTCTGCTCTTTCTTCTACTCTGGCCCATGTCACAGGGCTTAGAATTTACACATGGGCTCCTATCTCAGCTCCCAACACAGAAACATGTCTTTTTACAATTTCCTGCACATGACAGCTGGGAAGCCACTTCTAATAAATTTCCCAGGAGAGGACTTTTACAACTTCTGGTTCCTCTGGCCCACCCAATTCAGGCACATCCCTGGGAAGGAATCAAAAGCTCCCTTCCCACACCGTGGGCAAAGACTCAGCATCTGAACAGTACTTTTGTCACCTTTTTGTCTTGTAGCTTTGACTCTGGATGTCCACCCTTCATCAGGCTAGTGATGGGACCTGTCATGGCCTGTACCTCCACATAAGATGCCCCTCAACCTCCCTACAGGAGAGACCAATGATGTAAAGACATTGACACTCTATACCACAGAGAGAAGCCACCTTCTGTGGTGACCCAGAAGATTCTATGTCAAATATGCCTTACGTCTGCTATGCTAACAAGCTCATTCTACTCAGCTTCATTTCTGCCTCATTTGGAATCACAGCTCGCCAGGTTTCAGTAAGCTTCCAGGAGATACATCAGGTTTGGTGGGTGTAGGTCCAAAGACAAACCATCAACTTTCTTGGACAGCTGTGTGTTCATACAAATGAGGGAGGACTCATCCTCTGCACCCTGACTGGTTCCTCCTGAAGCAGGAGAGTCTTCTTTCCTTCTGGTTTGACCTGGGAACCTAGTCTTTAGAAGCTCACCTGCCAAGAGCACAGTAGAGGCCTCTGAGGTTAAGTTTACTGTTTCTATGGAATTAGAATTTTCTTTAGGGTTCTAGAAGAATCTAGTAACAGCCAATTAAACTGAGACTTCCCACACCATCTATATGGGTGCAGCTCTGTTGCCATGGAGTAGTAGTTTCACGTTGATGCTTCATGTAATGTTCCAAACTTTATCTTATATGGCTATCATTCAGTTGAAACTCCAAATGGTGTAATACATGCCTTTATTCATCTATACATCTACTTTCTAGCCCTCCAAACATTCAGCAATGGTTATGGGCTCAAAATGAATCAACACTAACAAAAAAAAAAACACTTTAAAAAATTAAGTCTGACCTTGGTAGCAAAGGAAAGACCCTTAAGTGCCTTTCCTCGACAATGACAATCTGCCACTGGTCACAAGTCTGCCCCCTATGCTCACTTCACAGGAAGCCTGGTCAACTGATTCCCTAACAGACAGCCTCTCTGTGCTAAATGAAGCTGGACGGAAGTCTGAGCTGAGACGAGGAAAGAGCCAGTGGTGTCCCTGAGGCACAATGACGACAGACAGACAATGAGAAGCAGGTGGTGCTGTGAGCGGAGGGAGGTACTGTGTTCAAGGAGAGCCAGAGAGCAGCTGATCCAGCACAGTGCAGCCCACACCGGACAGCCCACACATCTCTGAAGCAGCACCCACACTAACTACCACAGCCAGGCTGCTGAAAGGAGCGGGTCTTCCCAGTGGGATCTGTTTAAGAAGCATGGCTGGTGGCATGTCCCACAGGAACTTAGGGTGATGTCCGCTCTCTGCTGCCGAAACCTCTGGCCATCCACAAGCCACCTGTCCAGAGAACCTTTCTCCACGGCCCTGAAGGTGGCTGTAGAGACAGAGCCTCCGCCGCTGTCAACTCTCTCACCTGCTTGTCTACCTGATGCTTCTCACCGATGCTCTCTCTAGACACACACTGGCACCATTTCAGCAAGGATAAACTCCGTGGAGTCTTGGCCCAAACTCAAGCCACTTGCTCACACATTTAGAAGATGATGGAGTCTTCCAGATACATCTATAGAACTTTCTGGAATGCTTCTGACTAGGAGCTGGGACTCTCACTGTGCACTGGGCTTTTCTCTTGCTCTCATTACCTGTGGCAGGGGTGAGGAAAGGAGAGGAATCCTTTTCAAGGTGGCACCAATGTTCATATTAGAGTTGCGGTCCCTGCTTCCTCATCTGGAACCTTCTCCACTTAGTACCATCTCCTGCTTTCATTGAAGTAACTTCCTCTGTAGGACTTGTTTCAGCATTGGCTTTGTCTGCCGAAAGGCTGCACTGCGGTTTCTGATGCTCTGCTAAGAGCTGCTTTCTGTAATTTATCTCATTTAATTCTCACAACAACCCTATGACATGTAGAATCAGTTATCTCACTGAACAGATTAGGGCTTTAGAGGGTGGTGTGTAGGCCAGAAGTTATACAGCTAAGAAACAACACCCCTAAATGTGCAGCAGAGGCCCCAGAGATTGTTTACTGTCTCTATGGAATTAGAATTTTCTCTAAGATTCTGTAAGAATGTAGTATTCAATTAAGTCAAGATACTTTCCAACGCATCAGTATAGGCGCAGTTCTGTTTCCATGGAGTAGCAATTTTGTGTTGAGGCTTTAAATCACATTCCAACTCAATTGTGATCTAACCTGTTCTGCATCCTTCAGGCCTGTGGGTAGCTCATGGATAGACACAGATGGCACACCATTGCTCACCTTCTCTGTTCATTCTGCCATGTGCCAGTTCATCTTTCATCTAGCCAAAGGTCTGCTGAGACTTAGAAGTTGTACCAATGTGTTCACCAGGACTTCCTTCAGTGATGAAAAACTGGAAACCAGACTGCATTTCTAAAGATTATGGTGGACACTGCCAAGCCGTCCATTTCCCTTTCACTACTGCTTCTGCTGGCAATATATATGGGTTGTGTCTGACACTGGAAGGGTGGGCAGTGACGGTATTCACACTGTTCATGCTCCACTTCCCAAGGGGTCCACATTTGTTTATGAACAGGCTTTTTTTTAAGGCAACCCATTTTGCATGGGCTGAAGGGAATTTTATTCTATCCAGCAATGAATTCTACAATTACGTTAACACAGATTTCTGCACACAAGAGCACAAACCGTGCTGTGCCACTTATGAGGAGGAAACTGTTGCTGCCTCTGCTTTCTCAGACACTGTACAGATGGTAGGAATGCTTCCAGGTCAGAGGTCTTGCAGTGCTAACTAACAGTCAGTGATTTCATGGGTTAGAAAAAGATACCCAACAGAAATGCATGGGAGCTGTTAATAATTTATGTCATCAGGCATTTCCAACTACACATGGCATCTTATATTCAGTAATATTATGTTGCCAGTCACAACATATCACTAAGGCTGGGTGTGCCACCGAACAGGACTACTTCTCTTGGTGGTTCCAAAGCTGTCTTCCAGCAGGTGTGGAGGCTGTGGGTACATCTGCTCTGGCTCAAAAGTCTACCCTCTCAGCTCTCCACCCAGGTCTCAGCAGGTTTCAGTCCAATCCCCTGACTATTCAACAGTCCCTACTGCAAGAACTGCAAGTCAGTCAGAGGCCAGGATCCTGGCGACCTCAGAGCAGGGACACACCACTGCCACTGGTGATGGTGACTCTCTATGAAGCTAGCTGACTTCTGCTCAGTTCTTCAGCCTCCTCTTGAGCCACTGTCTTCTTAAATTTCCTGAAAACAGTGTTTCCTGGTCTCTGACTTGGTATGAGCTGTTCCTTTGGTCTCCATCACTCAATGTTAGGTTCTCACTTAACAGCAGCCTCCCTCTGAGTCCCTTTCTTCACCTGCCACCCCACACGGAGTCCTTCTGTTTACTCCCTTCCTCGATGGCCATCCTAACTAGTGCAGGCCTAGCACTGTCTGTCCAAACGAGGAGTTTCCTCATTGGACAGGAAGTTCCATGGTGGCAAAGATGTGTGTGTGTGTGTGTGTGTGTGTGTGTGTGTGTGTGTGTGTGTGTGTGAGAGAGAGAGAGAGAGAGAGAGAGAGAGAGTCCTGTTTTCTATTTTATCCTCAGCACCTAGGTCAGTGGCTGGCAGAGTGCTTGGTAACTGCCAGTCAGGTCCAACATTTAGAGAGCATCTCGTCTAGAGCAGCCAGGGGACGTTACTGCCCTTCCCCTAGGCCCTGATGGGGACTCCCCACAGCTAAGACAAGTACTTCTCCACCATTTCTATTTCCCTCCCAACTGTCTAAAACCACGAACTTGTCACCACTGTGACTTTTCAGTCTCTCTAGCCTAGCACACCCTCTGCTACTCAGTGACCCGAAAGGTTAAATGTTATGCAACCCAGCATCGGAGTCTTACTAGAATCCTAGCACTCAAGGAGCTGAGGCAGGAGGACTGCTGTGAGCTCAAGGCTAGCCTGGGCTACAAAGTGATATCAATATCCTGTCTACAAATAAAAACATCCGTAAGAATGTAGAACTACAGGATATTTATATTTTTTTAAATGCAGAGTTGGGATTTATTAGGAGAAAGATAACACATGCTTAAAATGTGGGTAGACAAGACAAGAAACGCCTAAGTATCTTAGCACTAGCTAAATATATATGACTTAGTGACTTTTGAAGTTATATTGTTGAAAGTATGTAATACATAATCAAGTTCAAAGCTTAAGCAAAGTTTTAAAATTAAGTAGAATTTAGAAAGTAAAATATGGCCCAGGTATGGTAGCAAGAATATTTGTATTTTTGTAACTTGATTTTTAATATTTTTCATATAGTGTTTTATACAGCTGGAGAATTTTTTTTAAAAACTAAGAAATATAATGCACTTAGATTTGTTCTTCAGTCATGGTGAGCCACAGAGCAAGGGCCTGTTTCTAAACCCAGATTCCTGCCTTGCCTTTGAGTCTGATGTTGGTTGTGCTTCTACAACCCCAGGCATGCGGTCAGTGCGTCTGCTCTTCATGGAGGTGAGAATAAGGGCAAGAAAGGGACTATAAGCATGGTGCAACTGTTTAAAGCCAGGGAGAAACGACCACGGAATAACTGAAACAGTTCAAAGTACTCCAAAGCTAAAAACTAGCTATGAAAAGTATCAACAGACACCCAAAGGACTGGCAGTCTGTGGTATCTAGACCCACTGTCTTCCACCAGCACCTCACACTGGCAGTCCTACTCAGTCTAGACAGACAGACAGTCCTACTCAGTCTAGACAGACAGTCCTACTCAGTCTAGACAGTCCTACTCAGTCTAGACAGACAGTCCTACTCAGTCTAGACAGTCCTACTCAGTCTAGACAGACAGTCCTACTCAGTCTAGACAGTCCTACTCAGTCTAGACAGACAGTCCTACTCAGTCTAGACAGTTCTACTCAGTCTAGACAGACAGTCCTACTCAGTCTAGACAGACGACAGTCCTACTCAGTCTAGACAGTCCTACTCAGTCTAGACAGTCCTACTCAGTCTAGACAGTCCTACTCAGTCTAGACAGACAGTCCTACTCAATCTAGACAGACAGTCCTACTCAGTCTAGACAGACGACAGTCCTACTCAGTCTAGACAGTCCTACTCAGTCTAGACAGTCCTACTCAGTCTAGACAGTCCTACTCAGTCTAGACAGTCCTACTCAGTCTAGACAAACAGTCCTACTCAGTCTAGACAGTCCTACTCAGTCTAGACAGTCCTACTCAGTCTAGACAGTCCTACTCAGTCTAGACAGTCCTACTCAGTCTAGACAGTCCTACTCAGTCTAGACAAACAGTCCTACTCAGTCTAGACAGTCCTACTCAGTCTAGACAGTCCTACTCAGTCTAGACAGACGACAGTCCTACTCAGTCTAGACAGTCCTACTCAGTCTAGACAGTCCTACTCAGTCTAGACAGTCCTACTCAGTCTAGACAAACAGTCCTACTCAATCTAGACAGACAGTCCTACTCAGTCTAGACAGTCCTACTCAGTCTAGACAGACGACAGTCCTACTCAGTCTAGACAGTCCTACTCAGTCTAGACAGTCCTACTCAGTCTAGACAAACAGTCCTACTCAGTCTAGACAGTCCTACTCAGTCTAGACAGTCCTACTCAGTCTAGACAGTCCTACTCAGTCTAGACAGTCCTACTCAGTCTAGACAGTCCTACTCAGTCTAGACAAACAGTCCTACTCAATCTAGACAGTCCTACTCAGTCTAGACAGTCCTACTCAGTCTAGACAGTCCTACTCAGTCTAGACAAACAGTCCTACTCAATCTAGACAGACAGTCCTACTCAGTCTAGACAGTCCTACTCAGTCTAGACAGTCCTACTCAGTCTAGACAAACAGTCCTACTCAGTCTAGACAGTCCTACTCAGTCTAGACAGTCCTACTCAGTCTAGACAGTCCTACTCAGTCTAGACAGACAGTCCTACTCAGTCTAGACAGTCCTACTCAGTCTAGACAGTCCTACTCAGTCTAGACAGACAGTCCTACTCAGTCTAGACAGTCCTACTCAGTCTAGACAGACAGTCCTACTCAGTCTAGACAGTCCTACTCAGTCTAGACAAACAGTCCTACTCAGTCTAGACAGTCCTACTCAGTCTAGACAGTCCTACTCAGTCTAGACAGTCCTACTCAGTCTAGACAAACAGTCCTACTCAATCTAGACAGACAGTCCTACTCAGTCTAGACAGTCCTACTCAAAGCCAAGAGAGGTACTGGTAGGGAGTGAATTCTATGGTTCTGCTTCATGCTGACCACTCCTGACTGGGCACGAAATGATCATGAGGTGCAGATGGATCCAAGTGCTGAAAACATAACAAAAAAGTTGGTTGCTTTAGTAACCTAAAATTTAAGAGGAAACCATTCATTTTAGGTAACAGCCTAACATCAACAGGACAGATACTCTTGCCAGGCAGAATTTGGGTCGGGGTCTCTGTGGACATGCAGAGCAGCAAAGATGAAAATTTCTCCAGAAGTAATAAACTGAGCTACACAAATGCTAATAATTATCATTAAGTATAAAGCAACCAAAAAGACAACACACGGTTTATTCTTTCCTTAAACATATGCTGTAAAGAATTCCTTATCCAAATCCAGCAGGCAAGTTGTTTATGTACCTTGACCATGAAAAGCTCTACAGCCATTAAAAATTTACTATAAAGTACATGATTATCAATGGATTTTTTTTAAAATCAAGGGATGGTATGCAACCGAGACGGACTGAAACTCAGGCCAACAAACTGCTAACAAGTTCCTCAGGAGTAAGGTAGCTGAGAGGACATCAATACCAACATACCACATTCAGGGAGACTCTTCCCCAAATGAAGGGAAACAAAATTTCCATCTTAAGAACAAGCTCTGTATTTTAAACACCACAGGCAACGTTCTCCAGAGCATTTGTTACTCCTGCACTTCTGGGAAACGGAGCACAGTCTCCAGAGCTTGACATTTCTTGTTCCCCTACCTCACATGGAGTATTCTAACACTGGTCACTCTGCCCTAACCATATTTTCCCAGAGCTATTTACCTCACCAGACTTAATCTCCATGCTTCCAGCCCTAGGGAAGTGACTGGCAAGGCAGTGTGGTGTGAATGGAGAGGGAGCAAGCAGGATGGAGGGATGGATGGATGGCTTCTGCCTGGAACTGGGCATTAGACTCAGAGGCAACAACAGTCTACGGGGGAAAAATAGTGACAAAAACACATGCTTTTCTGAGGTCAGGTGCTTCAAGGATGAGGCAACCTGTACTTTCCCCAGTGGGCCTGGGGCCAAAATGTATGTTAAAGAAAGTCCTCTTTCAAAACAAACATACGCCTCAAGAAATTGATTCTTCAAACAGAGAATCAAGTGTTAATGCTGTTATGTAGGACAGCTGCATTTTGAACAGACTATCTTCATCACTAAGAAACATCTAGAAGTACTTGGGTGTAAGAGTCTAGCTGTCTCTATCTCTGGCTGGACTAAGTTTCTAACAAACTGTCCTGATCCACCCTCTTATTATAATCCCTAACTCCGAGCAGAGGAGGCTAGAGAGAACTTTCAGTCTAAAGCTTCTACCATGAGGGGAGTCTGGATAGGTCTCAAATGTGAGTATAGTAACCGTTCCAAACAAAGTTCTATGTAAAAACAATGAGCACAAATAACACAAATTTGTTCCACCTGAAAGTCTTGAAAAATGCTCAAGAATAAGCATGTACAAACTGAGACTAACACAAACTGTTACCAATAAGTGCTAAAATGGCAGAGCAGTCCATGTTTATTGGCAGAGGTTCAATCAACACACAGTAGTACACAGACTAGATGATCAACTACTAAACGCATCTAGAATGAAGACAGTTGGTAAAGCACTTCCGACCTCAGCCTCTTTCTCGAAGGATTAAGAGGCCACGTGTATTGATCTTGGAGACAGAGCAGTGCAGCGGCACCCGTGAAGCACTCTGCTCCCGTGACTAGGGACTTGGGACCTGCAGGCTGGGCAGGGAGGGACGGGCATAAGAAGGGAAGAAGAAGGGAAACACGTACCGTGCAAATGTGAGGCCAGTGGTCAAACTGCTGTAAAACTCCTTGGTTAAGGTCTTCTTTATAAAACTCTTTGTAAAAATGTGGAAGCTTAGATATCCAAATGCCATTGTTATGCTTGTCTAATATTTCCTTTATGCGGTTTTGAACCTCATCCATCTTATTAGTGTAAGAGGCAGGAGGCGTGACATTTGGTTTCTCAACAGTCTGATTTAAATTATCTTTAAATTAAAAGAATGATAGCATTAATAGATTATTCCCATTACCTAGCATTTGTGTCTCTGACTTTGCTATGCTATGGGCTTATGGGGCCATGGATTTTAGAAGACTGTGGGATTAAGCTGAGCAGCACTGAGGACCACCTCACCCTATTACCCCTGAATTTTATCAGCAGAGCCAAGACACCTCCAACAAGGGAACTTACCCCTTCATTTTGCAAGGGTGCTTTATACTTTACTTTGAACACAGGGCAATCTTGCTGGGTAAATATGTTTTACATTTAATGCTTTTCTAACTGCAACTAAGGGATGCAACATTTTAGATAATATAAATGTGCAGTGCTCAACTGAAAGTTATAGTAAGTTATGATTTTGTTCCATAAGGCACAAAAATGCCTTAGTAGGAAGAGTGAAGGATATTTTATGAAAGATAAAAGGATGTCCAGTTTTTCTGATTATAATGAACTTTCTCTTTTACTAAGGAAAACAATTTAGCAATCCACAGAAGCCCTAAAACTATAAATACAATCCCAGTTAGTTTATGAATATCCATAACAGGTCTGGCATCCAGACACCACCAACACGGACTGGCTTTTACTTCTCCAATATTTATATTTCATGAAGTTGTAGCTAGCTTCTTTCACTCCTGTTTATTTTTTATTTAAAACTCAGAGTGTCTGAGTTTACATAATAAGTGAGAGAAACCTGTGTTTCTGTGACCATTCTGTATTTTAACTGAGGAAATATTGTCAAACCTATTTAGAATTCTACAGGATATATATCAAAGTATTAAAAATCTAACACCTACATGAATAATGTGTTTATAATTTAATCAGATACCTTTTCTGCTAAGTATAGTAATTTCTATTTTGTTTTTAACTAATTAATAGAGATATAAGTATAGTCTGGGGACAGTAGTCTCTAAGGATGCCAGGTCCCAAAGGGAGTTTTCCTTGAGGATACTTGGAGCTGATGCCTCTCTTCTCACTAGAAGACACGATGATGTGTCTCTGATACTCTTAGACTGACACAGAGAGCAGAAGGGTCCAGGATACCCATATACATCTCCTATTAAGGAAATAACTTACTCTATTTTAAACTCTTAAAAGGGGTATACAACTTTACTGAGTATTCATGGCTTAGAAAATGAGTATGTGAAAATAATTCTTATATACAAAAGTCATACTATTCATTTTCATAAGCAATACTGGAAGAACATTCCTATGGAAAAGGAATCTGAACTCAGTAAAAGGCATAGTGCAAGCAGCCAATCCTGTCCAGTCACACTTACACTGAGCACATGGTGAGCACTCTGCAAACCTGCTCTTGCTGAAAGTACTCAGTGGACTTGTATACTGCCTGCACAGGACAAGTTTGTGAGTGGTGCATGCTAAGCATCGGCTTCCTTGACTTTATTAACTACCCTATTGTTTTCTTAATGGTCCTTTTGGATTTTATAATCAATAATTACTCGTACTTAGCTGTCACCTCACAGTTTAAAAATAATGTTAATCTTTGTTTTTATTTTATGTGTATGGCTGTTTTGAGTGCATGTATGTCTGTGCACCAGCACATGTGTGTGATGCCTGCAGAAGTCAGAAGAGGGTGTCAGATACTCTGGGACTGAAATTACAGATGATTGTAAGCCAACCATGTGGGTTCTGGGAATCCAACTCAGGTCTTCTGGAAGAGCAGTCAGTACTCTTAACTTCTGAGCCATTCCTCCAGGCCCCACACCTCACAGTTTATAGTGCCAACTTTTACTAGTAGAGTATCTAAGTCTCTCTTAGGAGTTTAAGCCCCACATTATGACCTTGAAATAGAGCCTGTAGTTTCCTTAGAGTGAGGCTGCTAAGCACCAAGTCTTGAAAGTTTACCCTCTAATTAGGGAGAGGATGAGGAAAACATGGGTAACTCTGCAAGGGCCATATGGACATGGAGCAGAATGGGTCTGGTGTGATGAAGGCCTCACGTCATGCTGGCAATCGCACTGGAAGCATTATTTTTTTCTAAAGGTCACTTCAATGCATGAGATTAAAGTGAGAAATGGAGGGAGGGAGATAAACTTCATGCAGGAGAAGGTGAATGCACAGGTCAAAAGCCACCATTAGGTAATTCTCTTGGGGCCCAAGACTCCTGACACATCTGGAAACATACCATCCACTTCCTTAGCGCAGGTTCTTGAGAAGTTCGTCTGGCAAGGTGCTGGCAGGGATGACTTTGGACTAAACCTAAGGTGTGAAAGAACGGCAAGTTTTAGACACTTTACTTTTCATTTAAGGTCCCAGCAAACTGACCAGCAAACTAACTTATGAAAATATTCCAAACCATTAAAATAAATCTGGCATCGTATTTCATATTTACTCAGAGAAAGTATGTTAAAAGCTAAACTTAAACTTGAAAAGCCTCTTTCAAAACCTGCGAGTCAGAGTTTCAACTAATCATCCTTAAAGGATAAATAACTAAAAGCCCACATAGAATGAACACTTGAATAAAGACTATTACAGACTATAAACCCCCCCCCCCAAATGAAAGGTTAGCAGCACCACAGATTGGGACAAGTCACTAAGTCACCATTTAAAACAGGCGGACAGATGAGTGGAAGAGTACAGATCTTAGAGACCTGACATTTACCCTCTAGCTTGGCTCTAATGAAAGTCGTGTTTCAAAGTAGCAGAAAGGCTGCTCAAATAACTACATGGAAAAAAAGAACACAGGCACCTGCCTACCTTGTGTCCTTTCCAAAATAATTTACTGTCAACTATTGAACTCACATAGGGAGATGTTTCTAAATATGAGGATGAACAAACCACACCCACCCACCCATATATCCACATGCATGCATGTATACACACACACCTACATACATACACACAGGTATGCACACACCTACTCCCATGCATGTACACACACCCACACACATCCACATGCACTTCCCCACATGCACATACCCCAAGACACACACACATACATCTATGTCCTTGTATTTGTCCCAGTTCTTTTTTTTTTTTTTTTTTTTTTTTTTTTTGGTTTTTCGAGACAGGGTTTCTCTGTGTAGCTTTGCGCCTTTTCCTGGAACTCACTTGGTAGCCCAGGCTGGCCTCGAACTCACAGAGATCCGCCTGGCTCTGCCTCCCGAGTGCTGGGATTAAAGGCATGCGCCACCACTGCCCGGCTGTCCCAGTTCTTGAGTAATGCTTAGTATTTGCAAAAGAGTGAGTGTTTTAAGAAAGGCTGAATGAACCATGATCAAAGGAATTGGTGGCTCCATTTTTTCATTAGGAGAGGCAATCACAATTTTGAGCAGCACAGAAGACTTAAAAACTAAAGTGCTTCAAATGAAGCCTATTTCCTAGTGGTACTTTAATTCTAAAAGAAGCAGACTGTCGGGCTTTGAGCACATGCAACTGCCAGAGTTCCATGCCTCTACACTGACCCAAGTGAAGGCTTAACAGAAAATTCTGAAGCAAACCTTTCTGCCAAACTATTTTTTTTAAAATTATTTCTTCTTAAATACTCTAGTATCTGGAGGGAAAGCTTCTGAGGAAAAACTGACCTTTACTCCCAAATAGACACTGATTCAAATGGATATGGTATCACAAATTTGCAAAAAGGCACAATTTTTCAACTTGGAAGGAAGATGGGATGCTGATTCATCTCTATTAGGGCCAGCATGTGTTTCCTTTCAGGAGGCCAACGGGATAGACCCCAGGCTCTGCACAACCACCCAACCCTGCCCCACAGTACAGAACAGCACAGGCAATACATGAACAGGATATGGCCATGTGCCTGTAACACAGTGTTTACAAAAATAGGCAGGGGGCTTTAGACTGTAGCCCATGGACTGTAGTTTGCTGACCTCTGGGTGACTTCATAAAACCTTAGCATTTAAAACAGAAATCTTTCCGAAATCAGCTACTTGTACGTTTTTACTGGACAAGCAAGGAAATCATCCCATAACATAAAATAATGAGCTCACTGTTAGCTGGCTCAGGCAGGGCCACCCCAAGCTAGGGCTAGGAGCGTCTCCTTACCAGTTCAGTTCCGGGGTACAAATGTGCCAGGTGCCCTTGCACTATAATTCAACACTACTGCATAACTGTGGGTAATCATTGGAGCAAAGGAGTACACAGCTAGGTGAGATTTTAGCTGACTCTTACTAATTGTAAGAACAATTTTGTTTGAAAAAAAAATCTGAAAAGTATGTAACATGGCGTCTTAGAACGACCTAGAGTGTGCACAGCCAATAGGACAAGGGCAGATCAGTCACAACAGCTAGAGGGAACAGGACGGGAGCTCAGGTGATGTCACTGTGCAGAGGAGGACCTAGTGATAACGAAGGGGCCAATGTGCACTTCTCAATAAGAACATACACTTCCAACAGCTGTCACCCCAGCTCGCCAAGCTTCTCCTTTAAGTCAGATAAAGCTCAGGTACCTGCTGTTAGGAGACATGCTCACATGCCTCTGCACTGGAATAACTGGGTAAGGTGGCATGTCCACATCAGCCTTAACTCCCAGGGTGCTTCCTTTGTCTCGTAACAGCGCTGGATTAGGTTTCTTGCTGATCGAATAGTCTGAGGCAAATCCTGGTTGTCTGAGGGTTGCCTTTGGTTTCCCTATAAAACAGGCAGACACAACATAATCAGCTGACCTCTTCAAACTGTAGTCTCATTATGCTGCTCCCCTGACCAGGTATTTCTGTGGAACACACTTGTCAGAACCAGTTGGAAGAAAACAAAGAGGGGACCATGGCAGGGTGGTGAGCAGGGGATGAGGCCAGGGGTCAGTTGTGGATGAGGGTCCTGCCTGCCTCACTGGCCAGAACTTCCCTCTGCTCGTCACTGAGGGCTTCCCAAGCAGTCACCAGTCGGTGTGAAGCCAGCACTGTCCTCCGTCTTCATCAGGAAGCCCACCCTCCTCACTCACAGTGATGGCTGTCTTTTCTAAAATGCTGTTTCTGCCATGTAGTCATCTAATA
The DNA here is from genome assembly GCF_007827085.1 of Peromyscus californicus insignis. NCBI lineage: Eukaryota > Metazoa > Chordata > Mammalia > Rodentia > Cricetidae > Peromyscus > Peromyscus californicus. The sequence goes on from NW_026294573.1 coordinate 101,503,763, forward strand.
TTTCACATCACTGTTGAACTACTGCTTGAGAATTTGGTTTTAGAATTTACTATAACCTCCTAGAGATAAGCGTTCAGGAAATAAAGCTGTCTACCATGTTTTCAGGCCATGTAAGTCATATTTCTCTGAAAAATAAATGTCTTAAAACCCAAAGACATAATCACATCACAGGTTCTTGGTTCATCCAACATTCTGGATGAGGATTCTTGTCAAATACCCTAGAAAGGTAATACTCTACTCAGCCACCCCCACAGTCCCATCTGCTGCACTGGTCCTCACGGGGACCACTGAATTTTGTGAGTCACATTCATCTGCACTTCACTGTTTCAAAAGAAATCCCAGCCGCAGGATTTTTCTTCTGACATATGGGTATCAGCAAATTATTCAATTAGCAGTTATCAGGAACAAAGGTAGTATTTCCATAAGTCCTTATGACAATCAACTCAGGGACGGAAATCTGTATGTGAAAAGCCCTACCTTCTAGAAAGAATGGCATGGTTTTTTTCACTCTCATCTGACAATTAATTTGCCGCCCCATTTTCCTTTTAGAGGTCCTCTGACGAGCCACAAGCTGAGCGATCCTTGCGGTTTCTGTGCAGGCTACAGCATAGCAGATGATCTGTGAGCAGCAGAGCAACAATAAGACATCCTGAGAGCCAGTTTGCAGAGGCTGGGAGCAAGTGAGCCTATATACCCCAAAGCCAGGTGGGTGCAATTCTGAGGGGCTCTCTCCCAATTCTGCAGGACCAAAATTATATTTAACACAAAAGGAATCACAACTCATCTAGTACGCTTTCTCCAACTTGAGATTTTCATTTATTCTTTAAATAGGCATTTATTAAGAATCAACAGTAAAGCAGGTATTGTGGGTTGGCAAATAAGCCAAAAGCATCCTCTGCTCTACATGTACCAGCTCAGAGACACACAGCACATCTTTTCCCCACTTACACTAGGAAAAGCAGTGGGGGCACCGGAAGCTAAGCTCCTAACTCACACAGTGAGGCTATCTCTCTGAGGCCAAAGTATATTAATTTTTAAAATTACATTTGTTTGTTCATGTGAGACTCTCAGTTGAAATCAAGAACAGGGCTCTATGCCACAGCCAGATCACACTCCTACTCTTTGGGCCAGTGCATCTATACTTGAGATACATCACAATGTAAGTCAAAAGAAAAAAAGTTACCTGCCTCAGTATGTTCAGAAGGGGCTATTAAATAGTCAAAACCCTGGAAACATTTTTAAATGCCCAAAATAGAGGAGAAAAGAATTAAAAGTAAAACATATTTCAGAAACTGTATGAAGCACTATTAGTTCATTCATTCATTTGGATATTTGATCATTCAAGCATTCAACACAATTTTATGAAGTATTGATTATGAAGAGAGAAAAGGTAAATCTTTCACTTTCAGAAACTCTTTTTATAAAGAGAGAAAAGAAGTTGAGAACTCTATAATGAGTGCTATAAGGAACAGCAGATGAAGGCTTAAACCTGGGAGGCTGTGGGATGCCAGCACACACTGCACTACTGATATCAACTGTAATTAACTTGTGTCTTCCCTTACACAAGTTCCTACAGATGAGCTGCCCCTCTGACCGCTCTCTTGATCCTGGCTCCCTTTTCTTCTTTGCTTATCCCCCCCCACACACACACCACACATACACACACACAAAGAGAATCAAACATAGTAAGCTTGGTGGAAAACATCCCAGATGTTCAAGTAAGGAAAGGGTGCCCAGAAAGCTGCACATTTGAGGCAGGGAGCACAGGGGTTAATCCTGTCTCTCTCTATTATACTGAAAACAGGCAGGTACTGCTAAGTGAGGCTGCTGACACACAGAGTGAGCACCATCGCCTACTGCAACCACACCACACTAATGCCCGCCCAGAGAAGCTGGAGGGTTCACAGTGATCACACTCCCATGAAGGAGGAGCTGGAGGTTCACAGTGATCAATCACACTCCTATGAGGAGAAGCTGGAGGGTTCACAGTGATCACACTCCCATGAAGGAGGAGCTGGAGGGTTCACAGTGATCACACTCCCATGAAGGAGAAGCTGGAGGGTTCACAGTGATCACACTCCCATGAAGGAGGAGCTGGAGGGTTCACAGTGATCACACTCCCATGAAGGAGGAGCTGGAGGGTTCACAGTGATCACACTCCTATGAGGAGAAGCTGGAGGGTTTACAGTGATCACACTCCCATGAAGGAGGAGCTGGAGGGTTCACAGTGATCACACTCCCATGAAGGAGGAGCTGGAGGGTTCACAGTGATCACACTCCCATGAAGGAGGAGCTGGAGGGTTTAGAGTGATCACACTCCCATGAAGGAGGAGCTGGAGGGTTCACAGTGATCACACTCCCATGAAGGAGGAGCTGGAGGGTTCACAGTGATCACACTCCCATGAAGGAGGAGCTGGAGGTTCACAGTGATCACACTCCCATGGAGGAGGAGCTGGAGGGTTCACAGTGATCACACTCCCATGAAGGAGGAGCTGGAGGGTTTAGAGTGATCACACTCCCATGAAGGAGGAGCTGGAGGGTTTACAGTGATCACACTCCCATGAAGGAGGAGCTGGAGGGTTTACAGTGATCACACTCCCATGAAGGAGGAGCTGGAGGGTTTAGAGTGATCACACTCCCATGAAGGAGGAGCTGGAGGGTTCACAGTGATCACACTCCCATGAAGGAGGAGCTGGAGGGTTTACAGTGATCACACTCCCATGAAGGAGGAGCTGGAGGGTTCACAGTGATCACACTCCCATGAAGGAGAAGCTGGAGGGTTTACAGTGATCACATTCCTATGAGGAGAAGCTGGAGGGTTCACAGTGATCACACTCCTATGAGGAGAAGCTGGAGGGTTCACAGTGATCACACTCCCATGAAGGAGAAGCTGGAGGGTTCACAGTGATCACACTCCCATGAAGGAGGAGCTGGAGGGTTTAGAGTGATCACACTCCCATGGAGGAGGAGCTGGAGGGTTCACAGTGATCACACTCCCATGAAGGAGGAGCTGGAGGGTTCACAGTGATCACACTCCTATGAAGGAGGAGCTGGAGGGTTCACAGTGATCACACTCCCATGAAGGAGGAGCTGGAGGGTTTACAGTGATCACACTCCCATGAAGGAGGAGCTGGAGGGTTTACAGTGATCACACTCCCATGAAGGAGGAGCTGGAGGGTTCACAGTGATCACACTCCCATGAAGGAGGAGCTGGAGGGTTTAGAGTGATCACACTCCCATGAAGGAGGAGCTGGAGGGTTTACAGTGATCACACTCCCATGAAGGAGGAGCTGGAGGGTTTACAGTGATCACACTCCCATGAAGGAGGAGCTGGAGGGTTCACAGTGATCACACTCCCATGAAGGAGGAGCTGGAGGGTTCACAGTGATCACACTCCCATGAAGGAGGAGCTGGAGGGTTCACAGTGATCACACTCCTATAGGAGGAGCTGGAGGGTTTAGAGTGATCACACTCCCATGAAGGAGGAGCTGGAGGGTTTACAGTGATCACACTCCCATGAAGGAGGAGCTGGAGGGTTTAGAGTGATCACACTCCCATGAAGGAGGAGCTGGAGGGTTCACAGTGATCACACTCCCATGAAGGAGGAGCTGGAGGGTTTACAGTGATCACACTCCCATGAAGGAGGAGCTGGAGGGTTCACAGTGATCACACTCCCATGAAGGAGGAGCTGGAGGGTTCACAGTGATCACACTCCCATGAAGGAGGAGCTGGAGGGTTTAGAGTGATCACACTCCCATGAAGGAGGAGCTGGAGGGTTCACAGTGATCACACTCCCATGAAGGAGGAGCTGGAGGGTTTACAGTGATCACACTCCCATGAAGGAGGAGCTGGAGGGTTTACAGTGATCACACTCCCATGAAGGAAGAGCTGGCTGCTGAAGGAAGGAAACTGCAGCACAGCTTTGGCAGAGAGGCTCCTGCCATGAGGGACCAACCAACTGGGAAAAAGCCAGGTCCAGAGAGCAGGAGTTGGCATGAGTGTGGTCAATGGTGACAATTTTAAACTGCCCATTAGATCTAGTGATCAGATCATTAGTGACCTTGCAAACACTTTCAACAGGGCTGGTGACACGGCTCAACAGGTAAAGGCACTTGCTGCCACGTCTGATGACCCAAGTTCAATCCCCAGGGCCCCCAGGGTGGAAAGACAGAACAAACTTCTGACCTCCACATGTGTACTAAGGCACATATGAGTGTACACACACACACACACACGCACGCACGCACACAAAGTACATGTGTAATAAAAAACTGCAACAGTTGCCCAGGTTTGCAGTGAGCGGATACGGCTATTTCAGGCTTCTTGTACAGTTACTCTGTTTAGACACTGGACTGGATAACTGTCACCAACACTCTGAGGCACGACATTACATGAGACATCAGAGTGTGGGCTGCACCTTCTGTGTGCTGTCACTACAGCTCCAAGCTACTCAGTGCTTTCACTTGGACCACAAGTATGAGGTCAGAAGCACCAGGGAGAGGACTTCGACTCTCGTGTGAGAATTCTGACAGGCAAGATGCCCTCTTACCTCTCCAGATCTGCTAGTCTCTATCCTGACCACCGCTGGCACACTTCTCAGGTAGGCTTCTAGAGTAGGGTAACCCAGCTGCTTGAAGGGGATCCAGTCTCCAGTCAAAGATCGGTACTCTCCTTGGAGCCGGGGTAATGCTATCCCGTTCTTGTGAGACTGCAGGACAGCCCTTAGCATCTTTGAAACCAGATCTGCCTCCAGCATCTTCGCCTGTAAGAACACAGAAGAAGGTTACTATATTATGACTCATCAGTCTGTGAATGGGAAGAGATTTTCAGAGTTGAAGCTTTTTAGACTGTGCCACAAACGAGTGCTGAATGTCTCCTACGTGGGAATAATATAGGGAAATACAGATAGTGATATGGACTACCATGAGAATGCGGGGTAAGTCTGAAAGGTACAAGAGGAGGGCTGATGGTTGGGACAGGAGGAAAACGAGGTTGTGGGGCAGGGAGAACGCAAAGACAGAGGTGTGGAGGTGGGAGAGCAGGGCATAGGAGTGCTCTGAGAACTCCAGGGAGCCACGTGACTGACAGGACTGGAGGAGAATCCAAGCTGGAGAGGGAGAGCCCCGCCAACTGAGGGAACCAAAGGATACTAATGACTACATTTGTTAAAGTAATGCATCACTGAAGGGAGATCGCAGCAAATGAGGGAAATAAAGTGGTCAGTTCTGATGGTTGAAAGGTCACTACTCAGCCTTGGGAAAGCTAACTGGAAGGATTTTCAGATGGGAGAATGCTTGGAAATGTGGAGAACTTGAAAATAAGGCCTGAGAAATTAAAAAACAAGCTAAAAGTAGTCAGGATGCAGAAGCCACAGTGAGGGATCCAAATATCTGGCTAAGGCACGCAGGGTAGTAACCACTCATAGTCATGGGTTGGAAGCAGGTTTGCAAGAGAGGATGTCCAAGGGCAGCCACATAGATATATTTACTAGGAACTCAAGTTAGAGGCCTGAGCTGGTAGATTCCCTGGTCTTCGGCATCCAGATATAGAAAACGACAAGGCTAAAGATGGATTTCTGTAGAAGGTAGTCATGTAAGTACAGAAAAAAGAACTACAAAGACTGACAAAAATGAGGAAGAGGTAAGGAAAGGGAGATGGAAAGAAGAGGTAGGAGGGAGGGGAGAGAAGAGGAGGAGACAAGTATGGTGATATCTTATTTGTGCTGAAATGTGATTTCATTTGTATGTTAATAAAGAAAGTTGCCTGGGGGTCAGAGTTAATAGCAAGCCATAGGGGAGGCTGGGCGGTGGTGGTGCACACCTTTAATCCTGATCACATGACAGGCAGATTTTTGTGTGTTCAAGAATACAGCCAGCATGGAGACACACGCTTTTAATCTCAATACCAACCATAGAAGACCTGGAGGTCTGTATAGACAGGCATTGAAGAGGAGGTCATGTGGTTGGGTTTACAACCAATGAGAAGGCAGAACAGAAAGTCAATAAAAAGACAGATACACAGGAAGTAGGTCTCTCTCTGAGGGGAAGGACGACAGCGGCAGCAAAGGGTAAGAAAAGGGTTTTAAGTCTCAGCTCTTACCACTGCTCTGACCTCTTGGGCTTTTAACTCTGCATTTGGCTCTTATTTAATAAGACCGTTACATCTACAGACAAAAGCTGCATCCCAGTGTCTCATAGACCAAAGGAGAATCAACAGAATAAAGTTCAAGTGTCATGACTGGCACAAACAGTGAAGCAAAACTGAAGGCCCAACCATGAGCACACACGACTACATCCATCTAACATTCAACAAAGACGTCAGGAGCATACACTGGAGAAAGACAGCGTGCTTAACAAAAGTCGATGTCCGTATATAGAAGAATGAAATCAGGCCCCTATATATCATCACACACAAAAAATTAACTCCAAATGGATAAAGAATCTCAATGTAAAGCCCCAAACACTAAGACTGCTACAAGAACACATAGGCAGTACCCTACAAGACACAGGTGCAAGGAAGGAAGGACTTTGTGAACAGGACCCCAGTTTCCCAGGAATTGAGGCCAACAAGTGATGAGTGTGACTTCCTAAAGCTGAAGAGCTTCTGCCTGGCTGAAAGCACAATCGACTGGGTGAGGAGGAAACCCACAGAACGGGAGAGAATCTTCAACAGCCACACACCTAACAGAGGACTCACATCCAGAATATATAAAGAACTAAAAAAAAAAAAAGACTAGGCATCTGGAAAACAAATGGGCTTGGGACTTGAACAGGGAGTTCTCAAAAGACAACATAAAAATGGTTTTTAAAAATCTCAAAAAAATGTTCACTATCCCTAGCAGTTAGGGAAATGCAAATCAAAACAACTTTGAGATTTCATCTTACCCCCATCAGAACAACATGCTGGAGGGGATGTGGGGAAAAGGAGCCCTCTCTTACTGTTGGTGGGACTACCAACTGGCCCAATCACTCTATAAATCAGTGTGGAAAACTAAAGAACTAAAAATAAACCTGGCATGGCCTAGCTACACTACTTCTTGGATACGCCCAAAGGACTTGACATCCTACTTCACAATACTTGCTCAGCCATGTTCCGGCCACTCTACTCACAATAGCTAGCAAACAAGAACAACCTAAATGTCCTTCAACCAATGAACAGATAATGAAAACTGGTACATATACAACGGAATACTATTTCACTGTAAAGAAAAAAAAATCATGAAATCTACAGGGAAATGGACAGAACTAGAAAATATCATATTGAGTGAAGCAACCCAGATCCACAAAGATGAACATTGAAATTTTTTTATCTGAGACTCCTAGCTCCAAATCCTCAGGTATGAGTATATATCCTAGAGTAACTGCAAAAATCAGAAAAGTAAAAAGGGACCGTTGCCTGGGGAGGGGGTTAGAATAGTAATAGAACAGCAGGCTTCAAGTGATTTCAAGGGAAAAATGGAGGCTCTAATTAAAGAAGGGGAATGAGATACACACAGAAGGGGGTAAATAACAGTAAGGATGTCTGAAAAGGTCATAAGGAATCTACTATTAACTACATACAAATACCTATAAAATTCATAACTCTGTGTATACATATACATATACAGTTTAAATAAAAATTTCCCAACTGAACTAACAATGCCCCTCCTAAGAGTCATAAACTGCAGCCCGGTGGTGGTGGTGGTGGTGGCGGTGGCGGTGGCGGTGGCGGTGGCGGTGGTGGTGGTGGCGGCAGCGGCGGCAGCGTATGTCTTTAATCCCAGCACTCAGGGAGGCAAAGGCAGGCGGATCTCTGTGAATTCCAAGTCAGCCTGGTCTACAGAGTAAGTTCCAGGACAGCCAGAGATACACAGAGAAACCCTGTTTTGAAAAACCAACAACAAAAAGAGTCACAAACTACTAGTAAAAACTCCTAACCCCAAGCAGAAGCCCCTTCTTAGTTGTTGGTCAGGGCTGTCCAAGAAACTCCCCAAATATTACAGGCAATTGCTGTTGTCCTGGTTGCCTCCCACAGGTCAAGGTGAGTCCCAACCACTAAGATGCATTTCAAACACGGGGACCAGAGGACCTGAGCTAGACCTGACCTGAAAGCCTCCTCCCTGAGGACTAGCATTCACAGCACTAGAAGGGGCCACAGCAAGCTTGCAGGGAAGGGGAGCCACAGAGTCCTACCCAGATGTGATGCCTGTGAACCACATCAATGAAAAGCATGGCACGACAACCCTAAGGATGCGGCAGCGGCACGCAGACCTTGGCAACAGAAGTCATGCCTTGTGAGGAGAACGTACAACCACCACTTCACTAAAGTCATCATAACCCTAACTACACTCTCAATATTTGTACTTACACTTACAAGTTAAGTGTACATCTCCCTTCTCATCAAGAGAACATCTCTTGAAACAGAGAGACCATTAGAGAAGACCATGTGTCCTAGTGAGAGTTACTACCAATATGATGAAACACCATGACCAAAAGCAAACCGGGGAAGAAAGGGTCTATTTGGCTTATACTTCCAATCACTGTTCACCATTAAAGGAACTAACGTAACCTTTGCTTGCTTAGTCAAATCATGTTTGCTGGAGATGACCTTTCTGTGCCTGGCATTCCCCTAGCTGGGCTTACAAGGAGCCTGTGAGCATCTCTTGGGGTCATTGCCATTTTGTTGTGTGACTGACCCCTGCATGGAGGAATTTTCTCTTGAGAAATAAATACTCTTGTTTTGCATATGTAAGTGGTGTTCTTTCATGGGGTGATTCATGGACCCTAACTCTGACAGAGCCCAAAACAAAACAGAACACTTGCCATGTGAAGACTTTGTTCAAACCTCCAGACCCTTCAAAAGGTCTGTAATGCTAGTGGCCCTATGCTGAGACAGGAGACAAAGATAGGATCCCTGAGATCTCCCCGACAGCTAGCTTGGCATATTCAGCAGAAAAAACAGAGACCTTGTCTCAGACAAGGTAGAAGGTGAATACCAACCTCAAGTTGTCCTCTGACTCCTGCATGGGTGTCACAACACAGGGGTGCCTGTATACATGTGCATGCACACACCACCACCATCTCTACCACCAACAACTACTGATGGCTGGAGAGATGTCTTGGTGGGTCAAGCACTTGCTATGCAGACATGAGGACATGGATCTGAATCCCTAGCATGCACATGAAAAGCTAAGCAGACAACATACATTTACAACACTATCACTGGAGGGAAGAGGCAGTATAGCCAAGAAGGAGAACCCTGGGCTGGAGGATGGATGGCTCAGCGGGTAAGAGCACTGGCTGCTCTTCCAGAGATCCTGAGTTCAAGTCCAGCAACCACATGGAGGCTCACAACCATCTGTAATAGGATCTGACGCCCTCTTCCGGCATGCCGGCATATGTACAAGACACATCACTCATACGTTAAAGAATACATACATAAGTAATAAAAAAAAATGGAGAACGCTTGTCTCCAAAATATAGATTAGGGAGCACTAGACTAAGACACCCAGCATCAAGCCCTGGCCTCCAACACACATACACCACCAGCAAGCACAGCCGCACATACATGCTTATCTCCAACACACATGTGCATAGATGATCACACCTGCACACACACACACACATGCATACACCACACATACTTTTTCAAACTGACAACACAAAGTGCTGACGAGAATGCAGAGTAACCAGAACTTACATGCATTTTTTGTGGGTGTTCAAAGCAGTTCTCTGAAAATAGTTTAACAGTTTCTCAGGGGGGAAGCATCCACTTGCCACAGAACTCAGCAATCCCACTCCCAAGCAACTGGCCAAGAGAAATGACAGAAAGCCTGCCTGTACATTCATGTATACAAACTTTCCTTCTGGGGACAAACCTCTGACAGTTAATTCGATGACTACTAGAAAGCCTTTCACTAACACAGACACAAAGATGGCTCATTAAAAGTGAGTGCTTTGGCTACCCCACTCAAGCCTGCCTCTCCTTCCTCCCTAGGACGGTTCTCACCCTTGTCCAGGAAAGGTGCTCTTTCTGTCTTCCTTTTTTCTGCTGTGAAAGAGTGGCCAAGTGCAGTTTCCCAGGCAGGGCCGCTGTTTTAGGAAGGTAAGGAGGTGGGAAAAACCACACACCCCACTCAGGGGCTTAACTGCCACTGGAAAGCTGGGTCCAAGGCTTCACTCTCTAATCCCATCCCTTTCAACGTGCTTCCTTCTTTCAGGCCATGGACTTCCCAGACCCAGCAGGTGACATATGACGGGCAGCCCTAACTGCCCTGCCCTCTACGGCAATCCTTAGTCATCATGTGTGCGAACAGGCAGAGGCGTCAGCGACAGAGCTCATCTGTGTGCAACAGTGCACACGCATCCTCAGTTTTCGCCTCTGAAATTTTCTGAGCTGCCCTGGTAAAGTTTCATGCTGCACATACACCTGCTACTGATGTTCTCTTTTAAGCACACAGATTATAAAATTTTAAAAGTCCATATTTTAGTATTTATTTCCACAGCAAAGCTGCTAACAAATAGGTGGTATATTTTGATTTTATTTGGTGGGGAGGACCTGGAGCCTGCAGCAAGTTGTGTCTGGGCCTGCTTTGGCTTGTGTGTCCAAATTCAATGCCAACAAGCGAAGAGCACACTTATTTTCCTGGCACAAGCTCCTTGTCCCAGGCCCCAGCATGGGAAGGTCCCCTCCCAGCAGTCTTATTCCTTCTACCTCAACCCAAGCCACCCCTGAAGATGGACGGCTGCCATCCACCACTCCCCACCACCTCCACGAGGTCGCCCTAGACCATGCCGGCAGCATCTTTGCCTCTTAGCAAAGTGGTCTCTGCTCCACTTTCTCTTCTAGAATCTACTCTTCAGACCACATATATCAACCAGAGCAATCCTTACATACTAAATCCTGTCATGCCATTCTTCCGCTCAAAACCTACGTCCATCCTGTCATATTCAGACAAGAACCCACAATCTGTCTATGCCTACCCCCACTTCTCTGACCTCGATTCTTCTCTTTTCTCTCCCTCACTCTACGGTACTCATCCTTACCTTTCCTGGACTGTGCCTGGGATAGCCCCACCTCAGGACCTTTGTGCTTGCCTGTCCCACACCCGGAAACTCCTTGCCCCAGGGTCAATATTGCTCTCTTCAGGTAAATACCTCAAGTGTCATGTTCTCAGCAATGCTCTCCCTGGCTGCCTGACTCAGTCAGAGCCATTGTGCCAGCTGCATGGTGACCTCTATTCCACTACTCTGCATTCCTGTCACCTTAATGTGTCTCGTCACCCAATAGTCATCAGGCTGCTGTCTCCTTCACTGTGGGATTTGTGTCTGTCCCCTGCAGACTCTTTAGTGTCTAGTCCCAGAAGAGCTCAATGAATATTTATTGAATGAATGAGAAATTCTCCATCTAACTATCCATTCCCTTCCTCCTTCTACTCACTAAAATACAACACATGTGTGAGCTATTACATGAATAACCACGAAGCCATTTGTTATTAAAACTGTCCTCAAGTTACATTGAGTGTTATAAACTAAAGAAGACTACTACTCTGTCACCAGATGAAAACCAACTGTTAAATTATTTCTGGGCTTCGAGTTCACAATGAGCAGGCAGTGGCCAGGATTATTAACTGTATTGCTTTAGGTACTCATCAAAAACAGAGGCACAGCTTAAAATAGTATTTTACAATACATAGTGCTTTAGAATGCCATAATTTATGAAATCTTTGATTATCATGACATTTTTATTTGTCTGTTTAGAATTTTTACAGATGGCAATTATACACTCCATGTACATAGGAATACCTTCATCTAAAAAAAATCAAGTGCTTTTAAAATTTTTTTAATGAATCTTGGAAATCATTCATTACAAGCACAACAGTAAGGGAATTCAAGGGAATTTCAACTTTTAGAATCCAAAGGCAAAGTTTTATGTATTCTGCTCCAACCTTCTCCCCTTATTTCTAGTCTCTAAAAATGTTATGGTAGATGCAAATTTGGTTTTCACTGAATTTAAGTTAAATTTAAGGCTTTTACCTTGTGAGTCTTGAATATCCTCTGGAGATGTAACCAACTGTCTTATTAAATAAGAAACACAGAACTGTGGTGGTATTTTACTTGTACTGAAATGTGATTTTAATTGTATGTTAATAAATAAAGTTGTCTGGGGGTCAGAGCTATTAGAGCCATAGCAAGTGCATGGCGGCAGTGGCGCACGCCTTTAAGGACCTGGAGGGCGGTACATTCAGGCAGTGACGAGGCAGTCACATGTTTGGGTTTACAACCAATGAGAAGGCAGAACAGCTAGACTATATAAAGACACACACAGGAAGTAGGTCCCTCTTTCGGAGAGCTCTCTTGGCTGAAGAGGATCCCTGAATCAGGAAGGGTGAGGCTCTTAGCTCTGACCTCTTGGCTTTCTTCTCTGAATCGGCTCTGTGTTTCTTATTTAATAAGACCGTTGGTTACATCTACACAGAACCAATGCAAAGAAGAAAGCCAAGAGGTCAGAGTTAAGAGCTAAAACCTTACCCCTCCTCCTGCGGTGGTCCTACCTCTCCAAAAGAGAGCTACTTCCTGTGTTAAAGTCTTTATAAAGACTTTCAGTTCTGCCTTCTCATTGGTTGTAAACCCAACCACATGACCGCCTCGTCACTGCCTGTCTGTATAGACCTCCAGGTCTTCTATGGTTGGTATTGAGATTAAAGGCGTGTGTCTCCAATGCTGGCTGTATCCCTGAACACACAGAGATCTAACTAGCTCTGCCTATCAAGTGCTGGGATTACAAGCATACGCCACCATCGCCCAGCTTTCCTATGGCTTGCTAATAGCTCTGACCCCCGGGCAACTTTATTTACTAACATACAAATAACATTTTAATACAAATAAAATATCACCATAATCCTCTAAGACCAGGTGACCACAAGTGAGGCTAGGCAGAGAGAAATATAGAGTGGGCCTTCCATTTCAGATTGCAGATCCTCAGGCCCACATTCTTGAGGGCTGCCCAGTCAGTGTACAGGTTGCCTGAGCTAAGTAAGACTCCCAAGCAGCAAACTAGAAATGGGCATGGGGAATTATTAGTCACAAAGAGAGCTTGCAAAGACCTGTCAACGAGGAAGAAATGCTGACAGACCACACTGTGTTTTCACTTCCTCTTGCTCTTCTTCTCCTTACTCATGCAGAATAGAAACATCAAACCAGCGTTATACACACTTTAGCACAATCTGTGCATTCGATAGCTAAAGAAATTTTTGCAGAAGAATGCTATGTATGGGAAATGACCATGGATAAATACACTGGCTAGAAATAGAAAACAAGTTGAAAACTAGAGAAACTTCTAGTTTTGTGTTTAATTTAAAATATCAGAAGTTGTCTTGATTCACTTACTTGCCTTCTAAACACTTGTATCAACTGACAAGTTTGCTGAGCAAGCCAGTGGGTCTCCATGATTTCTCTCATAACAAGTAGGCAAATACACTTTGGCAAATAGTCTTGGAGCAAAATGCAATTCCCCAGACCCAGCTGTCTAAGAGAGTGTAGGACATGGACCCTACCTCAGAAAGAGGACCTGGGAATAGCAAAGAATGATTCAGGCTGTTGTGTAACAGTTTCTCTGAATTGAAGCATTCCACCTGTAGGGAAGGTCCTTAAACAGGAAGGTAAACAATTCAGAATAGCTTCAGGAAATCCCTGAAACTGACCAATTTCACTAGGCCCCTCCCTGTCAGAATAAACAATAAAAGTCAAGCACCCCTCTCAGCCAAGTCAAGATGAAAAGTAGACTCTCAGATAAGCCCAGCTGCCTGGAAGAGGTTTAGAACAACTGAGTCACTTGGAAGTGACACTTTCAACCTGTTAAGCTGCCTATAGGCTGTGCAGTGTGCTCCAGGTTTCCAGCTTCTGTGAGCTGTCACCCATGCTGGGGTGGGCTTTGGTGATGCAGTGGTCTTTTGAGTTATTTCTGTTCCTGTAAGCAACTCCTCAGCCATATTCCTATAAGTAACCCCAATAAAACTCACTGGTTCACCAAGTTGGACTTTGGTGGCATCTATACTTTGGTTTGTCATGGGCTCCTTATCTGGGGTGAGTAGGTGTGTGCATAGTATCTCCACAAGAAAAGCTTTGTCACATAACATAGGCACCTTAACACCACCTCCTTAAAACTATTAAGCTTAAAAATGAGGAAGCTAGAGCTTGGGAGATGGCTTAATGGGTAAAGTGTTCGCTACACGCATGAATACCTGAGTTCAGAACTCCAGAATCACGTCAAAAGCGGGCGGACACAGTGGCTTGTCTCTATAATCCCAATGAGGGAGGAAGGTGGAGACAGAAAGATCCCTGGGGCTCAGTGAACAGTCAGTCTAGCCAACTCAGGTCCAACTCAACCCATGCTCCAGGTCTAGTGGGAAACTGTCTCAAAAAAAATGACAGAAGACACTCAATGCTGACCTCTGGCCTCGCTACCCATGTGCACACAAGTGCAGAAACACCAATGAACACTACATATTTACACACATAAAAAAAAAAAAGAAGAAACTAGGGGTGGAGAGATGGCTTGATGTTAAAAGTACTTTCTGCTCTTGCAGAGGACCTGGGTTCTGTCCTCAGCCACCACATGGCAGCTCCTGTAGCTCCAGTTTCAGGAGATCCAATGGTCTTCCGATTTCCACAGGCACCAGGAACACCAGGTACACATACACACATGCAGGTAAAACATTCATACACCTAAAATAAATCTTTAAAAAATATAACTCTGAAAAATGAGGAAACAGAGGCCCATGGCTAAGTCTTCTGGCTCTTACTTATTTCATGGCCAGAATCAACCACCTCTGATCTCCTGACTTCTAATCCAAACCTTTCTTTCTGAGGACACTACCAACCTAGATGCGTGCTTAGTGACAACCCTTCAAAACTGGAAACAGGCCTCACACAGGCTGATTTAACAGAGATGCATCCTAATCCAATAGAATGTCACATGCTGCAGAAACTCTGGCGAACCTGACTGCTCCTCATTTTCCATCATCCTTTCCCTCTCCTCTATGCTACCCACGCCACTGCAAATGCCCCGGTACTAATGATATATAAAAAGTACAGGACATCAAATTTAAATGTACATGGGGGGGTATTGGAGACAGAAATCCAGGGCCTTCTGCATGCTAGGCAAGGGCTCTACCTCTGAGCTACATTCCAACCCTAAAGTTAAACAATTTACATGACTTAAAACAATGCTCACTGTATTTTAAAACTATGTTGTGTAAAACTGCCTTTTTTCTTTAATTAAACCTAAAATGATTCAAGGAAGTCTTATTTTGAAGAATCTGAGGAAGTTTTTGTTGTTTGCTTGAGACAGGATCTCACTCCCTATGATGCTCACGCTGGTCTCAAACTTCAGATCCTCCTGCCTTTGCCTGTAAGTGCTGGGATTCAGATGTGCACCACCACATACAACTGAGCTCTGACGCATTTCAAACAGATGTTTTCTGATGCTGTCCACCACTCAGGTATTGTGCAGGCAAGTATCCATATGCTTCTGGTGTCCTATGGTTATGGGCATCCACCAACCAACCACAGCGGCACCAGTCTGGCTCTCATCTCTGTTTTTTCTGCTACTAAGTTTCTCTCTTTTTTTTTTCCAACCATTTTTAACTGAATGGTTTGTCTTATCTTTCTCACAACAATTTTCCCATCATAAATTCTAATCACCCAAATAAACCCAAAGAATTACTAGGGTAAACTCTCTTACCCTCTTAGCTATTTGATCAGTGTTGAAGAATCTGTACATCTCACTAGAGTAGTGGTTCTCAATCTGTGGATCACAACTCCTGGTTGCACATTAGATAATAATATTACAATTCATAACAGTAGCAAGGTTACAGTTATGAAGTAGCAATGAAATAATTTTATGGTTGGGGTCACCACAACCTAAGGAACTGTATTAAAGGGCTGCAGCGTTAGGAAGGTTGAGAACCACTGCTCTAAAGAATATCCTTAAGATCTTACACGATCTTACCAAGTAGGGACCTAAAAGCCCCAATAAGTGTGTGCTGAAGACTTTAGACATCAATTAGGCTAACTCAAGCCTTTCATCTTACAAAGCAGTAAACAGCCTCAGAGAGGGGAGGAATGTGTCTACGATCCTTACCCAGCAATTTCTCATATTGCAAGGTGTGTGGGTTGTTTTTTGTTTTTAATTTAAAAGGCAGTCCCCCTATGTAGCTCTCCATCAGCCACTAGAGTGCTGGGATTATAGGTATGCACCACCACACCCAGTGTGCACAAGCTTAAGGGCTATTATTTTCTTTCCAATGATGGTCTACTTGTTGAATCTAAGCAAGTCTACCTACGACTGGTTTTTAAAGGAAAGAGTAATTATCTTCCTTAAAGGTTTTTAGGAAGCAATTTTCCTTTTTATTCTTGTTATTTCAAATTATTTACTTTGGCCAGTATATAAATATATCTAAGTAAGGGGTCTCTGTTAGGCTACACTAGAAAAAAAAAACCCTGCGACGATTAAGAAAGTTGGTCAGGAGTCTCTGTCTCAACACTAGTTCTGACTCCCCAGTACCTGTGCCTTTTGGAGCAGTTCATTTCAGTCTCTTTTTTCATGTGGAGGATGATTGTGGGCAAGAGCTATTGGTTCTCTGCTTTCCTCAGGTTCCTTTGAGGAGGAAATGGGTGTTACAGAATATTATTTTAAGATCTATTACATTCGTTTATGCCGTAGAATATTTGTTTAATGATGCAAAGATGTGTTCCGTTCTTTTATGTTGCATTTGTTTAACTCTGTGAAGCTGTGTTACTTTGCCTGTCTAAAACACCTGATTGGTCTAATAAAGAGTTAAATGGCCAATTGCAGGCAAGAGAGAGGAAGGGGGTGGCAGGCAGAGAGAACAAATAGAAGTCTTGAGAGAGAAAAGATCAAGGAGCAAGAAGAGAGAGGACACCAGGGGCCAGTCACCCAGCTACACAGGAAGCCTTGGAGTAAGAAGTAAAGAAGAGATGTACAGAAACAGAGAAGGATAAAAGCCCAGAGGCAAAAGATAGACGGCATGAGTTAAGAAAAGCTGGCTAAGCCGGGCGGTGGTGGCGCACGCCTTTAATCCCAGCACTCGGGAGGCAGAGCCAGGCGGATCTCTGTGAGTTCGAGGCCAGCCTGGTCTCCAAAGCGAGTTCCAGGAAAGGCACAAAGCTACACAGAGAAACCCTGTCTCGAAAAAACCAAAAAAAAAAAAAAAAAAGAAAAGCTGGCTAATAACAAGCCAAGCTAAGGCCAGGCATTCATAAGAATAAGACTCTGTGTGTGATTTACTTGGGAGCTGGGTGGCAGGCCCCCCAAAAGAGCCAAAGAGCAAACAGTAAATAAATAAATAAATAAATAAATAAATAAATAAATAATAAAACAAATAAACAAACACCACAAATGGGCTCCAAAGTTCTGATGGGAATTACAGGTTTGCTTGCTCACAACAAAGCTGCACAGGCTGACTATCAAGTCTGCTTGGAATCTCACTGGGTTATCTTGGTTCAGAAGCTCTGACTGGCACACACTTCAACTGAAAATTACAAAATTGACTACTTTTTGTTTGTTTGAAAAGACAGACTCTGGGCTCTTGGGGAATGTATGAAAACAATGAAGGACAGTGATGGGAACCAAGGGAAGAAAAACCAAGTCTGGCACAAAGAAAGAAAAGCCAATTCATATAAAAATGAAAGTCAAATTCACTCCAAGCAACCACAAACTCCTGATCCATGAAAGCATCCAGACACTTTTTTTCCTACATTTCAAAGCTCAGTTCTTGTTGTCTGTACTTCATCAAACACAAAACAAGCACACAAAATTTAATTATAAAGTGTATTCTTTACATTTCTAGCAAACATCCAATTATATTAGAAAGAAAAGTTAAAAAAGAAAGCTCCTTCTAGAGTTCCAAACTCTTGATGTAAAGCACAATAGTTCACTCAGCCATGTTCAGGTGGCGCATTTAAAAGGGTATTAGCGGGGATTACGTTTCACTTCCAATCCACAGGGACTAAAATCTGAGGGCACTGCCAGGTGCTGCCTCACTGTCTTAGCAAAGAGGGAATCTACAAAAGAGAAGGGAAGGGCTGAGGAGCTGTGGACTCCGCAACCAGCACAGTACTTTGCATGTAACTGAAGCTCAACTATGTCATCTCGATGCAACTGCAAAAATCTCCACCATGCGCCGATTTATCCTATAAAAAGATGTGTGTTCCTGTCCTCAAAAACCTTGAAGTCCCAACCTGTAAAATATGAGCAGTTCGGTGAAAGGAAAAGAGTTCGCCACTTTGGGCGATTATCATTATGAGCCAAAGGATTTACCTTATCTTGAAAACACTTCGAAGGTTAAGTTAACTATTACCATTTGGCACACGAAAAAGCAGGCTCAGAGAAAGGGTGCAATTTATTCCCGACCTCACAATTAAGCTTTGAAGCCCAGATATCAGCAAAGGCCGCACTGTAGAATGCCACACTTTCATTCACGCCAGGGGGCTCGGGAAGAGACAGGGACTTAGTTCTAAATTTCACTTCTACACTAAGGCGTTTCCATTCCCAAGAACACTTCTCTGCATACGTCCACCTGCAGAGTCGAGGAGGTTACCAACCCGAATAGTGATTTCCTTGGTTGGTCTGTAGTGGCAGTATCGGAAACCTTTGGGGCTGGGTCTTTACTAACATCTATACACAGCTCCCTTCCTTGCGCCCCAAAATGACAGGGGAGTGGCAGCCCTGGATATTAATAGAAAGGTACCCCTCAAGCGGATGGGAGGAGAAAAGCTTTCAGCTCCGACTTCCAAGACAACTTCTCCGTGGATGCTTGTTTCCTCCCCAGCGCTCACGGTTAACAGGAACGGCTACGTGTAGGTCCTGCCTGATGTGCGCGGCCTGCACCGGCCGGTCTCGAGGGCGGAGGCCGCCGCAGTGTGGCCCGCGGGCAGGCACAACTGCGACGAGCTCGGTACCGCTGCCCCGCACGGGCGGCCGCGGCCGGTTGCTCCTGCCCAGGAGGGAGCGCACTCAGATCGGCGCGCCGCCCACGCCCCCCTCTGCATCTCCGGCTGCACCGCGGCCTCCCCGGTGGACGCCGGCCCACGTCCCGGGGCGTCACGCACGACGCTCTGGAACCCCGCCGCGTCGGGGACCAGGCCCGGGCCTGAGTCGCCGCGCCCAGCCGCTGTCCCACCCGAGCCCTGCCGCCCCGCAGCCTGCCCCGCGTCGCCCGCACCTGTCGCGCCCCGACCTGAGCTCACCTGGTCCCGGGGGCCGGCGGCCCACGCCCTCACCTCTGGGCCCGGCTCCCTCCGCCGCCTCCGCCAGGGTTCCCGACGCGGCCGCCGCCCACTTTCGGTTTCCCCCGCACTGCCTGAGCGGCGGCTTGGGAATCACCTAAAGCCCCGCCCTCTAGGCCCCGCCCCGCCACACCACGCCCCGCCCCTCGGCCGCCGGGCTCGGCTCGGCTTTACGCAGGCGCAGGCGCTCAGGTCACCGCCGCCCACTCCGGGGTCCGCGGGTGAGAAGGGAAACCGACGCCGCCTAGCGGTTCCTGCGCGTGCGCACGCCGGGCTGGTGCTCGGGGCTGTGGGCATCCCACTCCTTCCACAAAGTTCTTTCTCTTCAGCATCTCCATAGTTTCTTTTCATTGTCGTCGACAGTCCATCTTCAGCTGTCTTCTCAGTCCCTCTTTGGAGGAGGGTGACCACACTAAAATGCCAGCGTCCTTGTATCCTTCTTTTCCGCTTTTTCACATCTCCTTGTACCTGGATAGCTGCACTGCTTTCATCCACTGCCCTAAAACTAAAGCTGTCTGAGGACAGGGATCTTAGGATACTGCCCAGTATGTAATAAGCATGAAATACATACATGTCAAATTCGTTCATTCATTCTAACAGTGTGGAATATCTGCTGTTTACGCGCTCCTTCACAGTAATTCCACTAACATTTAATGCCTGGTTTGCCTTGAACCCACCACCAACACTTCGCAACGTTCTGTGTGCTCTTGCTGAGCGCTTGGTGCTTACTCAACCAGCGTTTTTTTTTACAGTTTGAAGTATACTTGCCATACAATAAGCTGCACGATTCAAATGTACAGTTGGTATATTTCGTATACGTACAACAAAGACACCATCACAGAAATTAACATAACGAGCATAACCACACCTTCAAAAGTTCTCCCTCTTTCTATACTATTTACCTCATTTCCCATTTCTTAGTCCTGTAACTGCTCTGTTACTTTTACTATAGATCTGCTTGCTTCTTCTTGGGTTGTATATAAATGTAATTATTTCATATATGTTCTGGAATATTATTTTAAGATGTGTTACATTTATTTATGCTGTGGAACATTTGCTTTAATGATGCAAAGATGTGTTGCATTCCTTTATGTTGCATTTGTTTAACTCTGTGAAAACACCTGATGGTCTAATAAAGAACTGAATGTCCAATAGCAAGGCAGGAGAAAGGATAGGTGGGGTTGGCAGGCAGAGAGAATAAATAGGAGGAGAACATTAGAGGAAGGAAGAGCAAGAAGAGAGATCAAGGAGCGAGAAAAGAAGGGGCCAGCCACACAGCCACACAGCCACACAGCAACACAGCCACAGAGTAAGAGTAAAAGTAAGATTTACAGAAGTTAAAAAAAAAAAAGCCCAGAGGCAAAAGTTAGACAGGATAATTTAAGTTAAGAAAAGCTGGCAAGAAACAAGTCAAGCTAAGGCCAGGCATTTATAAGTAAAAACAAGCCTCCATGTGTGTATTTATTTGGGAGCTGAGTGGCAGGCCTCCAAAGAGCCAAAAGAGTAAGAAAACAACCAACTACATATATGTATTGTCTTTGGGGGGAAGGGTCTGGCTTTCTTCACTCAGCAGAATTCTATTGAGATTCATCTGTGTTGTTGCATATACTAGTAGTTTATATCCTTTGCTCACTGAGTTTCCATTGTGTGGATGGCATGTCCACCCCCAGGTATTGACCCGAGACAAAGGAAAGAGTTTATCTGTCACAGACCTGTACAAGGATGTTTAAATCAGCTTTGCTTGCAATACCTAAAATTAGAGATAGCATAAATATTCTTCAATGGGTGAGTGGATAATTAACTGTTATGGACTCAATACCTGCTGTCAAATAGCAAAAGTGTGTGGAGGGCCTGCAAGCCTTGTGCTTTAGGAGCTTTCCTCTCACTGAGAAGCTCCAGTAGGCCGTGAATAGCTTGGAAGGAGATCGTAAAAAGCCGGATATCCTGTGCTCGGGAGGTTCTGTCCTAAGGCTTTGACCAGGGGTATTCTTTGAACACGGTTCCCTTTCACAGTCTCACATCTGGTCCCTGCCTAACTCTGCCTGCCGAAGTGTCTCTCCCTGAAACTGAATTCTTTACATCGCCTTTGTTCTATTTCAGTCTGTTTCATATAGCTTTCTCCCTGCCCTCTTCCCTGCTCCCAAGGCTGTCACTCTAGGGATTCAGAGACCTCATGCTTTCTCCCTGATCTATCCCCTAATCTACTCCAAACATGGCAGTAGCTTTCACAGACCTAGAAAATAGCCAGCTCCCTATTTGGACTCTACAATACTTACGACATGCCCTGGCTCCACATCCAGATGGGGGTGGGGGGTAAAAGCAGCATCCATGGACTGAGAGGATGCCAGTGGTGACAGGAAGTTAGACAATACTGAGTTTAATACATAAAATGATGTGCATGAACCCTAAGTCTGAGATCCTTTATGCTTGTAAAGGTGCTCACTGTTTGCAGAATCTTATGTACAAAAAAGTCATGTGATGCTGGGCGGTGGTGGCGCATGCCTTTAATCCCAGCACTCGGGAGGCAGAAGCAGGAGGATCTCTGGGAGTTCGAGGCCAGGAAAGAGTTTGGTCTACAATGCGAGTTCCAGGAAAGGCACAAAGCTACACAGAGAAACCCTGTCTCGAAAAACAAAACAAAAAGTCATGTGCTGTAGTTAGTTTTCTGTAACCAGCTTTATTTATGAATAGTTGCCACAAGCAAATATTTTCAAGTGTACAGTTTGATGAGTTTTAACAAACGTATCCAGCTGTGCAGCCAGCATCACCATCAAGATGCAGAACTGGTTTTATCATTCCCTAAAGGTCCCCTGTGCCCTCTACTAACCTTTCTTCCCTCCCTCTACTCCCTGCTCCGGGTGGCCGCTGATGGCATTTGTCACCACAGATTTGCTTTCTCTAGAGTACCATACGCATGGGATCATACGATGCATAGCCTTTTGTGTCTGGTTTTTCCCTTAGTGTAACTCTTTTGTGAATCATCCCTGTTGTACTTATCAAAAGTCAACATGGTGGCTGTGTTTTATGTCACTATATGGATATGTCACAACTAGTTTACTTGGTCACATTTAATGTAAATTTTTGCTGTTTCTAGTCTGGGGCTGGTCTGAATCAAGCTTCTACAAATAAACACTGTGTAGTCAAATGGCTTTTTTCACATACATACCTGGGAGTAGAATTAATGTCAGGATGTAGGATAAATGTATACTTAATCACATATATTTACATATATGAATATATATTTATGTGCATACTTAATTATATAATGTATAATTATATCATATATATAATTATATATAAATGTCAAAGTGCATTCTTAAGTGGCCACATCTACTATATTTCCAATATTCAGCATCATCAATCTTTTTTTTTTTTTAAGATTTATTTTGTACAGTGTTCTGCCTGCATATATGCCTGCACGCCAGAAGAGGGCACCAGATCTCATTGTAGATGTTGTGAGCCACCCTGTGGGTGCTGGGAATTGAACTCAGGGCCTCTGGAAAAGCAGCCAATCCTCTTAACCTCTGAGCCA
The DNA here is from genome assembly GCF_007827085.1 of Peromyscus californicus insignis. NCBI lineage: Eukaryota > Metazoa > Chordata > Mammalia > Rodentia > Cricetidae > Peromyscus > Peromyscus californicus. Next base: position 101,526,584 of record NW_026294573.1, read on the forward strand.
TCTCTCCAACCCATCATCAGTCTTTTTTATTGGAGCATTACACTGGATGGATAGAACATTGAGACTATATACTGAGGGATGTAGCACTGAGGCTTTAATGACATAGAACATCTTTTCATGTAGACACTGGCCTTTGTATATGTTCTCAGACAAAGTGTCTATTCTGTAGATTTAACTGAGATGCATCAGAAAGAGTTTAAGTAGCCGAATTTTAGCAAGGAAGTTATGTGATTTTGTTTTGTTGCTTGTTTTATAGCTGGAATTCCGGATAATTGAAACTATTTTTTGAGACAGGGGCTTGTCATGTGGCTGAGGCTGGCCTAAAGCTGTCTTCTTGCCTCAGACTCCCAAGTGCTGGAATCACAGACATGTGCTACCATGTTCAGCTTAGACTGGCTGCTCTTTAGACTCAGGGTTGTTATCCTTTTGTGGAACAGTATGTCAGAATGTGTGAAAGCAACATATAGACACAAGATTTTACAGAGTCAAGTCCCACTGTGAATACACATTGAAAACTACCTTAGGGGAAATCTAGAGCCAAAGAGCAGAGTTTCAACATAGATAGAATGCCGGTCAAAGGTATTCTCCCCCAGGAAAAGGCCAACCTCATCTTAGGTCACTGTGAGCATAGGCGGGGAGCAGATGAGTGGATCTGCCATTCAGGAGAAGAACACACACATTTCTCATCTCCAAGGCTGCAGAGAGGTCCTTAGAGCCCTGCTCAAGTGGCTTTTGCAAGAGGCAGCCTCCTGGTAGATTGTGTGTGCCTTCAGAGGCTTCACCAGAGAGACTTTATAGTGAAAAGGAAGTGCAAAGCAAGGCCTAAGTACAAGAGAGGAAGATGACCCCACTGCCACCTTATCCTGAGCTGAGAAAGATGGAGATATAAAACCTCCACCAGGCTGGGCATGGTGTCACACACCTTTAAACCCAGCACTTAGGAGGCAGAGACAGGCAGAGCTCTGTGAGTTCATAGGCCAGCATAATCTATATAGTGAGTTCTAGGACAGTCAGGGGCTACATAGAGATGCCCTGCTTTAAAAAATAAAATAAAATAAATAAATAAATAGATAGATACAAACACATCGCTCCACCAAAAGTCCTTCGTGCATTTTGTTCATCAGGGCAGCCTGCTTTTGTGGATAGAGCCATAGTGGAGGCGCAGGACACCTGTCTGAGGCAGGAGGATCCAGGGCTCTTGGTGGGGCACTCCACGCCCCTCCCCTTATAATAGTTCAGCAAGCCCGGTGAGGGCCTTGTTTCCAGCACATATCTATAGCTTTTACCCGCTCACCTGTACAACCCAAGAACCACATACTCTTCATCTCCCTGTCACAGCCACTGGGGAGCGTTGCAAATCCCCCCTTCCGAATCTCAAGTGGCATTCGAGAGACCTCAAGTGCTGCCATCTCATCTTCTACCCAGATATATCTGTCGCTTCTTTACATTGTCTCCCAAAAAGAAACTGCAAAGGCAAAGTACTGTAGAGCTCTGCTTTCTATCACTTTCTGACCCGTCCGTGAACCGCAGGGACTTGCTTGTGACATACCTGGGTGTCACGGGTGGTAGCCCTCAGAAAACCTCCCTCACCGCCCCCACCTAAAAACAACTGTTCTCTTAGCTGAGCTTCAAGCTGGTGCTTTGTTCCACAGGTGCGGCCTCTCGGAAGAGCAGCGGAGGACCCAGCACTTCATCTCCCTGGTGTGCTGCGCAGCTTAGCCGAGCCTTCCTTCTCCTAGCTGCATAGCTGCAAGTGACTTCAGCAACATTCCTGCCGGCCACTCAGCCGCATGCTGAATACTTTCTGCATCCAGGTGGAGCCCAGCTTCTTGGCTATTCGTTCCTTACACAAGGTCAGGAAAACCAGATCCACCACAAAAGGGATCTCTGGGTAGTTCTGCTTTTTGATTAATCATTAATGGCATCATCACTCCCTCTTCAGTTACATGAACAAATAGAAATTTCTAGGCACTGTTTGTTTTAACTGAGTAAGGAAAAAAAGGGCAAACACAAAACAGAACACAAAAGGGAGGGATTGCCAGAGCCCCGATGAAATTCAGGCCCTGGTGGAGCTCAGGGCATGCTGATCAAGCAAAACCCCCTAAGCTCCCCACAAAGGCTTCCAAGGTGAGTCAGCTGAAAGGCCCTAATCCCCAGCGGGGTGATCAGGGAAGCGTCTGAGGCCACAGAGCCACCAACAGTGCGACAGAGGGGATAATGAAAGCTTTAACACCATATTGTGTGGGGAACCAATAGGGTAGAGCCTGTGCTAAAGGACCATCTTCACCCGCTTCCCTGTGAGTAGCAGGTTATTCATCCAGCTCAGCCTTAGACATGGCCCGTAATACAGATGGTGACTGGGTAGAGATACCAAGCACTACCAGGTAGCTGAGAGGCCCAGCTGTTTGGTAGGGCATGAAATTGTGGTAACTAGTACTTTAAACAAGGCAATCAGGCACCAAACTGAAATACCGGATAAAAAGTATGCTGTAATAGTTGCTGAAAGAGAAAAAAGGGAAAGCAGTAACGAGAAACTGCATGGGATCATGGAAGGCACTCAGCACCCGCTTGCAGACTCTGAAACGGAAGAGGAGTTAGGATTCACGAAATGTGTCCCCCAGGCAGCATCACAGTCCCTGACCCTATCCACCGGCAAAGTCCAAGGTTACACCGAGCTGAATTCCAAAACCCTTTGGCTCCAGTTCCAGTTGGATCCCTTTCCATGACAGAGTTAATCCAGTAAGTAGCAGAAGAGCTTCTCTTGGGGCCATCTGGTCAATTCCTATTAATCAGTGGTCCACCAGGGGAGAAGCTCCCACCCCCAGGGCATTCTAGACTCTCAGGAGGGTACTTTTAGTTGTCACAATGACTAGGCAGTTAACCTGGACCTGTACCTGGATGCCCCTTGTCTCACTAATCAGAGAAGTTTCCCTTGTTCCAAAGTGTGACTGTTTGGCCAGCTATTGGTGTAGACGACAAACCTCTTTTCTGTATAAACACGAATTACTTTCCCCATAATTTTACAATGAATTTTCTAGGTGATATTTTTCGGGGTCAGGGGAGCTGTGAATTAAAACATTTGTCATAAAATGGAGATTGGGAATTGTTTCCTGGACCCTGAAGATTTGAATCCTGCTAGAAATTCCCTAACAATCAGCCCCACCCAGGGACAAGGAGGGAACAGACGTTCCCTTTTTCAGCAACGGACACGGGATGCACAAGCGTGTGGTTATTGGATTCTCCATCACCCCACGACACCACAGGATGCCTTAATCACCCCAGCGCTTAACCACTCGAGGACTTTTAAAGAAGTCATTCCTTTTGAAGGACTCCATAGATTTGTTTTAGCCCAATATTTTATCTCTCAATTCTCCCTTCACTTCCTCTTTCATTTAAAGCTGGAGCCCTTGTTCTCAGCAGCAGTTTCCTTAAAACAGGACACTTTGTAATTTGCACTTATAACATTCTAACACCTGGAGCTGGGACAGGGCGTGGCCCAGAGTAATACTCAAGAGGATACTCCTGCTGGAAGCTGGCTGTTACCCAGCACCAACTTGACCGCTCCTCCTCCAGCGCATGCTCCAGAACTTGGACTCTAAACCTGCTTGTAAACATTACAGCTTGCTCCTTATAGAGCCGTTTGTGTATTCGAGGTGGGTCCAGGATCATGATGACTACATGCCCCAGCGCCTGGCACACACAGGCTGACAGCAAATATTTGCAATGAATGAATGAGCGAAGGGCTCAAATCCAACACTTTCTGTGGGGCTATGCCACCTGTCTGTACTCCCAATGAGTGAAATGAAAGATTCCCCAAACAAAGGGCAGTACATTAAAAACATAAAAACAGCAAACCTTTATCTGTTATCCAAACCTCCATGAAGAGCTATACACCTGTAAATTAGCAAACTTCTACCAAATCTGAGTACCAGTTGCAGACTGGTGATACCTCAGTCATTTAGGCTGCTATAACAAAGCACCACAGACTGAGTGGCTTACAAACAACAAAAATTTATTTCTCACGGTTCTGGAGGCTGAAAGCCCGAGATCCGGGTGCCAGCTTGGTCCGGTTCTGCTGAGGCCCCTCCTCTGGGTTGCAGATTGCTGGCTCCTCATTGTATCTTCTGTGGGGTTCCCCTCTCCTCCTCACATACTGACAAGTGTGCAGAGAAGCTCACTGAGGTCTCTTTTATAAAGGCACTGGTCCCATCTGTGAAGACTCCACCCTCATGACCTACATCATCTCCCAAAGGCCCTGCCTCCTAACGCCACCACACTGAGGGCTGGGATTCCAACGTGTTGATTCTAGTGAAGGGACACACAGAGTCCATGAAAACGACACTTGTTCAGACAGAGCCTTGATCTTGATTCTGTCACTAGATATCCATACAGTTTCTCCCTTTAGGTTTCTAAAAGTCTCCAGTGTGTCCTTCCTACTTCTTCCCCAACTGCTTCCTTCCTGGGAAGCTACCAGGTACGCTGTCCCATCCACACTTAGAGGTGGTTAGGTAGAGAACAGGCAGTGTGACTTATCAGTGAGGAATGGGACTACTCCAGACGCTTTTTGTTGTCAACAAGTTCAACCAGAGCACATCGTTTCCTTGTTAGGTAACTCTGTTAGGGATCTTTCCTTAGGGCCAAAGTAAAGCACAGGCCTCGGTGATACTCAATCATCCTCTCTCAATCCTGACCCCTGAATGAGTCTGAAAAGGCCAAACTGAATTTCTTTGAGACTCTGAGACTTGTGGGTAATGGCTTTGGCATGCCACACGGGCACTGTCACTACAAAGTGACTGATTTTATGATCTGTGTGCCATGTCCACACATCACTTGGCACTAGTCAGGGCTGCAGTCCTGACAATATGAAAGCCAGGCCTCTGGTAGTCAAAGTAATATCCTTGGACTTGGTCTTAGGAGTCCAAGAGTTCTCGGCAGGATGGTAAATGTTTGCATTTTCACTTAGATGAGTGTCTAAGTAAGTAAAAACATTTTGCATTTTCTCTAAAACCACATAATAAGAAAGTATCAATATATTGCATTTGCTTTTGATGGCAAGACTACAACTATTGCCCTGAAATAATAGCACTGCAGTTTTAGTAGGCTGGGCAGCATGTCTTTCTGGTTCCGTTGTATCCTAATGTTAGGATTACAACAGTCTCTCAGCATCAGTGTTTGTGATTATGAATAAAGAAAATATTTCCCCTTCACATTGATAATTACAGCTAAAGGCATATCCACAGAAAAATTCTAAAAAAATTAACCTACTAAATACCATAGACACTGCAAATGAGCAAATGATACTCTATAAGGGGATGATTCGGTAATTCATTGTAACAAAGGTAGAATTTACACACACATACAAGTCACACACAGAGAGACACACATACTCATACACACAGACATACACATACACGTATAGGCATATGTTTTGCTGTTTTTGAGACAAGGTCTCTCTACAAAGCCCTGTCTGTCCTGGAATTCCCTATGTAGACCAGGCTGTCTTGGAACTCATAGAGATCCTCCTACCTCTGCCTCCCAAGTTCTGGGATTAAAGGTCTGAGACACCACCACACTGGCAGGATTGCTGTGGATATCGCTCTGAATACTGTGAATGTGGTGCTCTGATTGGTGAATAAATAAAGTGCTGACTGGCCAGTAGCCAGGCAGGAAGTATAGGCAGGACAAAGAGAGAGGAGAATTCTGGGAACAGGAAGGCTGAGTCAGGAGTCACCAGCCAGACACAGAGGAAGCAAGATGTGAAGGCAGAACTGGGAAAAGGTACCAAGCCATGTGGCTAAACATAAATAAGAATTATGGGTTAATATAAGATGTAAGATCTAGCTAGCAAGAAGCCTGAGCCATTAGGCCATTCAGTTTTAATTAATATAAGCCTCTGTGTGTTTATTTGGGTCTGAGTGGCTGTGGGTCCAGGTGGGACTGGAGAAAACTCCAGCTGCACAGGATTAATATTTTTTTTAATTTAAAAAATTTGATGAAGGGGCTGGAGAGATGGTTTGGCAGTTAAGAGCACTGGCTACTCTTCCAAAGGACCTGGGTTCAATTCCCAGCACCCACTTGGCAGCTCACAACTGTCTGTAACTCCAAGACCACACAGACAAAACACCATTGCACACAAAATAAAAATAAATAAATTTTTAAAAAACTTATGAAGTTAAGCAGGGTAGCATGTGCTTTTAATCTCGGCACTCAGGAGGCAGAGACAGGTGGATCTCTGTGAATTTGAGGCGAGCTGGGTCCTCATAGCAAATTCCAGGGTAGCGAGACCCTGCCTCAAAAATTTTTATTACATTTTATTGTGTGTATTTATTTTTTGTGTAAGCACACACATGTTTGCCATAACATGCATGTGGAGATCAGAAAACAGCCTGTGAAAGTTGGTCTCTTCTTCCACCACATAGGCCTGGGAATCCAACTTTGGTCTTCAGGCTTGGTGGCAAGTACCTTTTCCTGCTGGATCCTCCCACCAGCTCAGAGTCTGTATATGTCAATTTCCCTGGCTTTTTTTGTTTTGTTTATGTTATGGTTTTGGGTTTTTGGTGTTTTTTTTTTTTTTTGCTTTGTGTGTGTGTGTGTGTGTGAGTTTTTCTTTTTTTTCCTATCAGTATTGGAAACCAAACCTCTAGGGCCTTGGTCTCACTAGGCAAGTGTTCTATCACTGAGCTAAATCCCAAACTCTGCTTTTTAAAAAGCATTAATTATATTAATGAGGCAATTTCACCAAATGAAGCTCAAATAATAGCTTGGCCTGTGATACAGATGAAAAGGTGTAGTCCCTGGAATGAGAAAAAAAATGGTGAGAAATTAAGCGATCACGTGGTCTTTTAACAGTGTGGTTCATCTGCCATTCTAGTTCAAACGGCCATTTTAGATGACGGTAAATCCACGCTCATCTTTGCAAGTGGCTGTATTGCGCAGATTCTGTCCTCCACATGCCCCTGTTAATAAGTAGGTAAGAGCAAAGAATATTTAATGGCATCTTGGTGATATATTGGGCGTTGAGTAGCCTTTAAAAACAATGAATCATTTGCTAAAAAGGCTTCATTGTTGATGGAGAACAACCAAGTGTAACAATAGCAACTCAAGCGATGGATCAGTACACTCCAAGTCAAGTTGGGTAACAAAAAGTGAAACAGAGTTGATTTTTCTGGACTTGTAAATCTATTTGTGTTTGGGAAGTATACCAGACCACTCTATCTCTACTGCTATAATTCAAGGTCCTGGTTCATCCTCAGTCCTCTGAGTATCATCATATCCACACGCGTACCTCAGTGTGTCTCTGCCCCATTTTACTCATCTCTTTCATTGTTATCACCGTCCAAAGCTTCCCATTCATTGTTTCCTCCCTGCTCCACCCATCACCCCTCTGAGGCAAGCCGGGAGAAACCAGACACCTCATCTGTTTCTTGCATTATAGGAAATCTATGGAACACAGAGCTCGGAGTCGATAGCACTTAATGAATAGAATAATTTATAAATTTATTCTTGAGGCTTGGATATAGACTATTAGCACTAAAATGCAAACAACCAACTGTCCATCAAGTGATGAGTGGATAAATAAAATGCACTATATCCGTACAATGGCCTTATTATCTGCCATTAAAAGCAACGATTGTGGGGCTGGACAGATGGCTCAGTGGTTAAGAGTTCATGCTGCCCTTGCAGAGGACCTGAGTTCAGTTACCAATATCCACCTCAGTGGCTTACAGCTCCAGAGGACCTGACATCCTCTTCTGGCCTCTATTGGACACAAACACACACACACACACACACACACACACACACACACACACACACACACACACACCTAAATAATAAAATAAATCTTAAAAAAAAAACTGTTGGTGGCATCATGAAAGAGGGTACAGTGGGACATCCCAGCAGTATGTCACCTAAACAACTATTGAACTGATAGCAACTTTCCAAAGCAATCACCTTCACCATCTGGAGCCTAATATAACAACACTAACAGCATCCTGGGGGGTGGGACTTGATGAAAATGCTGGTAAATTTGGGTGAGTCTAAACCTTTTTCAGGGTACAGCCACAATTTCCTACTTTTATCCCTGGGCAGACAGTTTCAGGGCATGGCTTGCTGAAGGCAGACTAGGAAATATGGAGTTATGTGTTTGTTGTGAGTAACATCATATCAGAACATGGACAGATAGATATGCTGTGTCTTTTCACAGCGCCAGAATTTGCTGAGTAACAACCAGTTCACCAGCCGTGTCGGCTTCATTGGCTTCCGTTTAGGAAGTCACCTTGAAACCCCTTGACAGCTAGCTCTGGCAGTCACAGGGGTTTGGTTTGGGTCTCCAACCTCAATGATTAAAATTGACTCAGATCACACATTAGACTTCAGGCGATTCACGAAGAACTAAAGAAACACCTCAAAATAGCACATGACCAAATAGAGCAGTATATGAACAAAGAGGTAGAAATACAGGAACCGGATGGAAATTCCAATCTGAAAACTGTGATTACTCGGGATGAAAATTTCCCTGGGGACATTCAACAGCAGAGAGCAAAGGGAGGAGATCTGGGAAGCCAAAGACAAGAAAATGGAAATCCGGCAGCCATACAGAAACCTGTAACTGGTCAGAGTGCCAAGAATAACCGACCGTTGAATATTCAGCCATAAGTGAGATGTCTGTATTGAACCTGCCAAGGCTCAGGGAACATCACAGAAGAAGGGGTGGGAAAGATATAAGAGAGCGGGGGGGGGGGGGGGGGGGGGGGGGGGGGCTGTGAAATACTGGACATGGCACAGCCATTAACACTCCTGAACTCACTGCAGTTATAGTTACCTGCTCAAAACCTGTTCAAGGTCAAGCCAACAAGATCAATCTATATTCTAGCTGGTAGCACTGACTGGACTCAAGAAGAAGAAGATGATGATGATAATGTTGGTGATGATGATGATGATGAAGAGGAGGAGGAGGAGGAGGAGGAGGAAAGTGGAGGAGGACATGTTGGAGGAGGTAGTTGGAGAGAGCTTCAACAATCAAGATACACTGTCATGGTGGTTTGAGTGAGAACGGCCTCCATAGGCTCATGTATTTGAATGCCTGGTTTGCTGTGGTGATATGTTGTGTACCCTAATAAAATTTACCTGAAGATCAGAGAACAGAACAAGCGACTAGATTAAACACAGAGGTCAGGCAGTGGTGGCACACACCTTGAGTCCCAGCACTTGAGATCTCACGCCTTTGCTTGGGAAGCACACACGCCTTTAATCCCAGAGAGTAATATGGCAGGGCAGAGAAAGGTATAGAAGGCGTGAGGAAACAGGAACTCACTCTCTTTAGGCTGAGGATTTCGTAGAGGTAAGAACTAGTAACTGGCTGTTCTGCTTCTCTGATCTTCAAGTAACTTTTGTTTATTAGGGTACACAATATCTCACCACAGTCGGAAATTGGTAGAACTGTTTGTGAAGGATTAGGAGGTGTAGCCTTGCTGAAGAAGATATGTTACAGGGGTACCAGGGCTTTGAGCTTTCCAAAGCCCACACCATTCCCAGTTGGCATGCTTGCTCTCCTCTCTCCCTCCCACTGCCGCTGCTTTGTGGTTATTTGGTGCCCAGTGTGTGGCATGTAAATCCACATAGGGCCTGAGAAGGCTGAAAAAAAAAAATGTTCCAAGTAGGCTCAGTGCTTGCTGCTTATAGGTGCAGATCTTTTAAGAGGTCCTGCTACAGAGCACTTGAATCCTCACTGACCAGAAGGAGACAAAGTCAGTCGCCAGGCCATGTGCTAAGTGGAGCCATGAGACAGAGGGCCGAGTGCTGCTTAGTAGTTTAAGGTTTGGCTCTTGCAGTCAGAGAAGGATGCAGATGTGCAAAAAGTCAGGTTCAGACCTCCTCACACACACACTAAAAAAAACTCTAAAAAGGTATAGTATGCTTAAAAATGTGCTTAGATGCTGAAGAAAGAAAAGAAAATGGGTATAGACAGGCATAAAAAAATAGTCTAAAAATAATGAAGTGAAGTCTTTAAAGAGAGAGTAAAATAATATAAAAGAAGTCACAGAAGGATGGGAAATACCATAACACAGGGCATGTGAATCATATATAGTGCTTTGTTAACTTTAAATTTTTTAAATGCTAATGAACAAAAAACAATAGCTGCTGAGAGACATTAGATTATGAAAACTGCCAAATTAAACCAACCTGTATATTTTAAGGATGTCTTAACTTCAGAATAGAAGTCAAGAAATGTGTTGCATTGGAGGAGAGGTTATGCCTTTGTTTCCATGGGAAACAAAAAGCTATAGATTTCTTCAAAATTCATAAAGACCAGATGTGATCAAGGGGAGACCTCCTGAAAATCTTGATGAAAGACATAAAGAAAAAGAAGAAGAAAGACTACAGGACAGGTGGCATGTATGCTGATCCCTCAGCATGGGAACAGCTCTGAGACTGGATGAGACATGATAAATCTTGTTGGCTACAGAGTCCTCATGACTATTGTTACATGCCATCCTTACATGTTACATGGATGGAGATTTATATTACAGTTGGGTTATACAGTCCAAACAGACTTACAAAGTTAACAGATGCCTTTTATCTGCTAAAACATAAAACAAAAAAATCATCTCTAGTTGATTGAGCACACCGCACATTCCATACTTGTGTTCATGCAGATATGTATGTTACCTTTAAAAGTTTGTATGTTTTCAGGAAAAAAAGGACAGACACCAATAAAGACAAGTAGCCCAGGCAACCCAGCCTCACAGAATGCCTCTGTTGCCATTTCCTCAAAATTCTGCATCTAGAACAACTTCAAAGCTGCTAGCTGAAATGGTCCAGCCAGGACTTCAGATAAGGCCTGTATTTTCCCATCACACAGAGACTAAGCAAAAAATAATACAGCCAGCTCTCCCAGAACTTGATCATTATCTCAGTTTTTCTCAGGGTCCCCTAGAGATGCCGTCACCCCCAGACCACAGGAAGCAGTCTAGACAACAGAAGGCCTGTAGCAGGAATCTCAAAAGTTCTTATTAATAAGAACAAACCTGGGCCAGGTATTGGGGTGAATGCTGAATGATCAGAGAAACAGAACAAGCCACAGCCACCTCGCCTTGCCAGTTCCTCAGCTGATCCTATTTCCTCAGACTGGAAACCTCTGTGTCCTCATCCAGAATGAATCTCAGCTGAACTGTTGCTCGAAAGCCTGAAAGCTTAACCAGCCAAATGCTTCTAGTTTCTGGTCTTCACGCCTTATATATCTTTCTGCCTTCTACCACCACTTCCTGGGATTAAAGGCTCACTTCTTGGAATTAAAGGTGTTTGTCACTATGCCTGGCTGTTTCCAATGTGGCCTTGAACTCACAGAGATCTAGAGGGATTTCTACCTCTGAAATGCTAGGATTAAAGGTGTAAGTGCCACCATTTTCTAGCCCTTGTATCTAGTGGCTGTTCTGTCTCTGACCCCAGATAAGTTTATTAGGTTGCACAATATTTTGGGGAACACAATACCACCACATTTCCCCTTATTTTGTCTAAAATTAAAAAAAGCTTATAACTTCCCAAGAGGTGGGGTGGGTGGTTTTTGGTTATTCAATGGATTATGGATGTTTATCATCATTTAGAGGGGTTGGTTGCAAGTTGGTTTTGGTCATAGTCAAGGAGGAAACTAAGCAAAGGAGATTAGATTCAGAGATCTAATTCTGAAAAGAAAAAGGGGGATATCGGAATGATAGGATAAAAGGGTAGATTACTGAATCTACTTTAAACTAAAAAGTAACTATTAATCTCAAATATTTTACAGTGGTGTAGATTTTTGTATATTGATACAAGTTTAAGGTTAATTTTGTTATATATGTTTCTACTCTTGTTTAAGGTATTACACCTATGCAGCTCATTTAAAAATGTAAAGTTTAGTCCTTGAAAGCTATTTAGGGTAATAAAGAAAGACAGGTTAGTAGTTAGTCATCTACAACAATCAAACTTATAGAGTCATGTTAGATATGTTTTCAAGGTCAAACAGAACTATATTTTAAATAGATAGATGGTCTCCAAACACTTCAGAGACCTACAGAATAAGACATCTAAAATGTTTTAAGAACATAAGGCTTTTTATGACAGTGAGACATGTCTGCTCCTGGCAGCACCAATTTACTTCAAAAAAGGATATTAGGCATTGAAGAACCTCCATATGGAGTTTACTTTCTTTGTGGCAAACCTAGCCACTGGGCAAGAAACTGCCCTTGCCTTGACTGCTGACAGTATGCTGTCCAAATTGGACAAGCAGGACACAAAAGAAGGTTACTGCTGAACTTTGCCAAGACAAAGTAGGACAGTCCTTCAAAAATTCTTGCTTCATAAAAAAGTCTATCAGATATTCTAGGGCCATAGGCCAAAGAAAGATACCCCAATGTTGCAGAGGAAACTTGGGGTGACTGTCCAGGCAGCCAGATGTCTCTGTAGTTTCTATAGTTTTGGAATTTGTTTGCTCTGCAACTGTTTACTCAGGTAATATTATGTCCTTCTCAGTTTTCCTTAGTTATGATAGAAAGTAAATTAGGTACAAAACTTTGGACTAATCAAAAGAATAGATAATGGAATATTTTCTCTGAATCTGCCAAATACAAATGGACTGGACATTGTAAATGTAATTCTTACTTGATAATTATTCTTATTGGATATAGTTTTAGTGTATTAGAGTTAAAACCTTTCCTTTTTATTTAGACAAAAGGGGGAAATGTTGTGGGATATTTGTACACTGTGTGAAAGATGTATTGCTGTGATTAGTGTAATAAAAAGCTGAACAGCCAATAGATAGGCAGGAGGTATAGGCAGAATTCTGGGCAGAGAACGCTGGGAAGAAAAAGGGCAGAGTTGCCAGCCAGACACGGAGGAAGCAGGATAGGCAGAACAGAGATGAGGTAACAAAGTATGTACCAGAATGTAGATTATAAAATACAAATTAATTTAAATTATAAGAGCTAGTTAGGAACAAGCCTAAGCTATGGCCAAGCATTCAAAATTAATAATAAGTCTCCATGTCATAATTTGTGAGCTGGAAGTCCCAATGAGAAAGTACTGCTACAGTTGTTGTCTCAACCTGTAAGCTCTCAGTCACTGCTGTAGCACTAAACCTGCCTTCTTCCATGCTCCCCACCATGATGGTCATGAATTCTAATCCTCTGGAACCATGAGCCCTCAAATTAAATGCTTTCTTTTATAAATTGCTTTGGTCATGGTGTTTTGTCACAGCAGTAGAAAAGTAACTGTGGCAAGTGTATACATGTATGGAATAATCAAAGAATAAGTAAAAGCTACTCTGAGGAAAAAAGAAAATCAATATTATCCAGTCTGATGAGCTAAGAGGAAAAGGAATGAAGAGTAGTGAACAGAGATTAAGGAGACTCTGAAATATCAAGTGTGCCAACATACACATTATGAGAATCCCAGAAGGAAGAGAGAAAGAGGAAGAAAGAATATTAGAAGAAATAATAACAGAAATCTTCCCAAATTAATGAAATTAATTTACAGACCCAAGAAACTCAACAGACTCCCACTAAGACAAACTCATTCTAACCCAACTTTCAAAACAAAGAGAAAATCTTGAAAGCTTGAAGGAAGAAGTGGGTTGCCAAATACAAATGCAAGACTACTCCTTCATAAGATTAACTGACAAACTGATTTGTCACAGAGAGGAGTAGACAGTGAATTAACATTCATAGGGAGCGGACAGAAAAAGAAAAAAATCTCAAGCAAGAAATCCCTAATTAACTTTCAAAACTGAAGCTGAGAGTAAGACGGCACAGAAACCAAGGCCGGAGCCCTTCAGTGCTGGAGACCTGCTCTAACAGGAAGTGCTCTGAGCAACCCTCCAGGCTGAAACAGCAGGGTACCAGGCAACCCAGGCCATGTGAAGAAACAGGGATCTGCAGTGAAGGTACGCGTGTGTAGGTAGATTTTAAAAAGCAAGATTATGTTCTTGGTTTGCAACTCTCCTTGTTTACTGATTACATGATTCAAAGGATGCTTCTATGAGAAAATTCTAAATCTGCTAATAGGTCTATACCATGCAAGATGCCATTTGTGACAACAGAGGTGTTAGGGGGCATGAGCTACACAGGGGCAATTGAAGTGTGCAATTGAAGTATGCAATTGTGTGCAATTGAAGCTACAGTGGTGTCAATGCAGACTGATGGTTATGAATATAGGATGCTGCAATAGACATGATGTGCTCTCTCCAGATTCCTGTGTTGACAGTCTACCTCCATGGCAACAGTTACCAGAACATGAGTCATTACTCTTTTCACAAATATTCACTCAAAATGGCTCATAGACCTCAGGGGAAAAAGTAAAACTCTGAAACTCCTGGAAGACAATGGCTGGGATGTGAACATGTAACCCAAACATCACACACTGGAAACAGGACACTCAAATTTGTGTTGATAATAACTTGGAAGAAGGTTTTGGGGTGTTAATCAGTTGAGATACATAAAGTAGAGCCCCATGATGGGGTGAGTGGCTCTATAGGAAGACAGACCCAGGACTGGAGGGATGGCTCAGCGGTTGAGAGTGCTCCTGCTCTTGCAGAGGACCTGCATTCAGTTCCCAGCACCTACATCAGGTGGTGCATAACCAGCTGTAATCCCAGCCCAATAGGATCCAGGGCCTTCTTCTGGCTTCCACATGTGCTCTTTGGGCACCTGTGCATGTGTTACACATAAACTCACACAGGCACGAACACATAACATAAATTTAAAATAGTAATAAATAAAAAAAAGAAAGAGCTGGCATTCCCTTCCCCCTCTTGCTGCATGATGTGTGGGAGCCCACAGTGGTTTCCTAATGAGATCTGAGCTTGCTTTACCCAGCAGGGCTGCATAAGGGGATGGCTTGACCGTGTGCGTGGTTACCAGGCGTTTGGAAGGGTCTGCACTTGGCTGTGCAGTATGCTTTGATCTAGCAAGGGGGAGGTCTTTTGCAACATCCCTTGGTACTGTTATAAAAAGCCCTTTTGAAGAGATAGAAGGGGGCAGTGCATTTTGATCCAGGTCCTCCGGAAGCTATCTTGTGTTTCTGTCTGTCTCATCTCCACTATCTTTCTGTCTATAAATTCCTCATTCCTCTCTCCTCCTCATAGGAACCCTTTAAAAAGGTGAGAACTTGTATCCCACAACTGTAACACATAGCTCAGTTGGTAGAGCATGAGACTCTTAATCTCAGGGTTGTGGGTTTGAGCCCCATGTTGGGTGCCAGATTGTAACACAAATCTTAAAAGGTCTTGTTAATAAAAGCACTCCGAGCCAGGTATTGAGGTGAATGCTGAAAGATCAGAGAAACAGAACAAGCCACATCCAACTTCACCTTGCCAGTTCCTCAGCTGATCTTGTTGCCTCAGACTGAAAGCCTCTGAGTCCTCATCTGAATGGATCTCAGCTGAACTGCTGCTAAAAGTCTGAAAGCTGAAAAAGACTCTAGTTCCTGGTCCTCATGCCTTATATACCTTTCTGCTTCCTGCCATCACTTCCTGGGATTGAAGGTGTGTGTCACCATGCCTGGCTGTTTCCAGTGTAGCTTTGAACTCACAGAGATCCACATGGATTTCTGCCTCCAGAATGCTAGGATTAAAGGTGTGTGTGCCACCATTTTCTGGCCTCTATGTCTGTCTAGTGGCTGTTCTGTTCTCTGACCCCAGATAAGTTTATTAGGGTGCACAATATATTGGGGGGACACAATATTACCACACACAATGATGCCTTTTACAAGTTCTGATGAAGCAAAATGTCCTAACCTGACTTTCCAGTACCTAGAGCCATGGGAAATTAGTTTCTTTTCTTTATTAATTGCCTGATCAATGGTATTATGTTATTCTAACCTAAAATGGATAAGACAATAACATAGAATAAAATCCAGCTGCTTCTAGCTTGCTAGTACTTCTTTAGATATAACATTAAAAGCAAGATTCACAAAAGAAAGGAAGGAAGAGAGAGAGAAAGAAAGAAAGAAAGGAAGGAAGGAAGGAAGGAAGAAAGGAAGGAAGAAAGAAAAAGAAAGGAGAAAGAGAGAGAGAGAGAGAAAGAGAGAGAGAGAAAGGAAGGAAGAAAGAAAGAAAAAATAAAAATAAAAAACACAAAAGCACAGGAAAGCTGAACTTCATTAAAAACTAAAACCTTCAGAAGCATGTTCCTGCCCAGCACCATGACAGACTGAGCAGGGCAAAGAGCCCCACACACAGGCCTGCCCTTGGCTTTGAGGAGAAAATGTGTGCACTGTTATAGTGAGCAAATGTGTGGTGTTTTATGTGGACAGAGGCAGATCTGAAGAAGTCAAAGTAGTGAGGAGCAGGCTGAAGTGGGTGGCTTGGTTGCCATTCAGTGACATGGTGATGTCTGGGCCTGGGCTGCTCCCAGAGCCTGTGCCTAGGTTCATGGCCCTGGTGGAGTCACGGTCTGTGTTGATGTCCAATCTCCTTAATACCACCAAAGGCTGGGAGGAAAGGACTGTACAGAGTTGGCCCTACCCCACACTGGCTGAAACACTCAGGAGAGAGGGCCCTACACCTCACCTGGGCAGCACAGTAGAAGATGCCCTCCTCCCCTCACCCCTCAACACCTGCAGAAGGTGGGGGACGCGACCCAACCCCTCACCAGCTGCAGCATGCGGGAGAATGGACCCTGCACCTTGCCTGGGCAGCACAGTAGAGTTGACCCTGTAGGCAGGGACATGGGTGAGCCAGTCCTGAGGGCATGAGAAGGCCGTACCTGGTACCGCCTCCCCTGTCTGCAGAGTGGTGGTGGGGGTGAGGGAAAGATGCCCTCCTGCCTTCCCCCTACCTCCCCCAGCTGGTGAGGAAGCTGACCCCTTTACCAGCTGCAACACTCGGGAAAGCAGGCCCTGCACCTTGTCTGGGCAGCACAGTGGAGCTGACCCTGTTGATGAGGGCACAGGTGAGCCAGCCCTGCAAATGTGAGCATGGGAGAGCTGTCCCCAGTACTCATCTGTCATGTGGTGGCATGAGCAGAGGAGAGATTCCCCTGCCTCCTACCTGAGGTGGAAGAGCTGGCCCTGAGGTCATAAGAGCGGGAAGGCTGTTCCTGCCCCTCCTGCCCATCATCAGCTGCGGCACTTGGGAGAGTGGCCCCTGCATCTCAACTAGACAGCACAGCAGAGCTGGCTCTGAAGGGGTTGTGACCCTGAGGATGTGAAAGCAGGAGAACTGGCCACACCCCTTGTTCATCCCTGCAAGGGGTGAACTAGCCAGGGTAGTGCTGGAGAGCTCACTCTGGTGGTGAGGACAGGGGACAGCAGGCAGTCTGACCAATCCTGCAACTACCCAGGCCCAGAACCAGGGTTAAGTGTTGGCCCACCCCAACATCCACCCCATCTGTGATCTGCTGGAGTACAGGTTGGGGCAGGGGGTGGGGGAGTTGGTCCTGAGGACCTAGGGCTACATGATCTCCATGACACAGGGCAGCAACTGGATATCCAGGAAGAGTCCCAGTGAGGGCCCAATGTTGCTAGCGTAGCAGAGACCAGGGGCCTCAAACCAAACCAATGATTCTTTGTGATGAATGCCTGCATACACAAATGTACGGATAAAGGGGTCTACTGTGTGACTCACTGTGCCACACTGCAGCTTCTGTGACGAGATTTTCCTTTTCTTTCTTTTTTTCCTTTTTTTATCTTAAATTTTATTTTGTGTTATTTTGGGAGGGGTTGTAGGGGCAGAGGGCACATTCGAGGGGATGGGAGATGGGTGGGATCGGGATGCATGATGTGAACGACCACAATTCCCCATGCTTAGAAAGTATCTCTCAGTCTAAGTTCTTCACCAATGGGTCACCGAGCTCTGGGCCCTTGGGGAAACGCTCTTATCGCCTTGGAGGTTATTTAGTGTGGAAAGAGGCTTGGGGCTTTGGATACATAAGGACTTGCTACAGGAGAGAAGGTTCCAGAGTGTTGGAGCCTGATCCTGGAGTAAGACTTGCGTTTGTTGGGTACCTGGGGGACTTATTTGGCAGTAGGGACAATCAATGTCTTTGCTAAAGTGGGGAGGCTTTGTGAGCTGGACCACCAAGTGGTAGGGAGGGTATTAGGCAAACGCAGATAAGGGAGGTTCCTACGGTCCCTCCACTGAGGTTCTCCAGAGATCTTGGAGAACCACAATCTTGAGATCACAGACAAGCATGTGATATGTGCTGCAGCAAGGATTGGCCAACGGGAGTGGGCAGTCTCCTGTGTCAGTGATGCCCTGGGTCACGATGAAGCTGTCATCTATCACTCTGGCCATCCTCCTGCCTCAGGTAAACTTGCATCTCCTCTTATCATCACCCCACCCAGAGTCTGAGCTGATCAGAGTAGGAAGCAGGGAGGGTTCCACAGCTTTCCCTTTTGTTTATTTGGCAGCCATGCCCTTGGCACAGACCCCATCTCAGCACTCTGGTAGGCTTTACATGGGTTGTAGAAAATCACCCGCTGGTCCTGGCTCCTCCGCTAATGGCCTGGAACAGATGCACAACCCAGAGACAAAAAGGCATGTGAAGAAAAAGTGTCCCAGTGAGAGCCAAGCAAGGAAACAGGAGGAGGGGCTAAGGACGCACAGGCTAGGGACAATGGCCTCACTGAAATGACATCTACAGTGTGAGCAGCACAAGTCTGGGAGCTGTGTGTCAGCAACAAAACCCTACTGGGACAGACACTCAGTCAGAGGTGAGCCAGGCAGAGGAGGTTAGAAAGGCAGCCAGGGTGGGGCTGAGTGTGTCTGAGGGGACTGTAGGACCAGCTCCTGTGAGGCCAGGCTATCTGCTTTTCTCACAATTCAACCATGGTTAATGCATTAACAGTTCATCTCTCATGGCTTCTGAGGACCAGGAATCTACACATGGCTTCCCTGGGAGTCTCTGTCTCGGGTCCCTCAGGATGCTGGTGATGCACTCTCAGGAGGCTAGAGCTGGACTGTCTGTTACAAACTCACTAGTGTGGATATCAGAGAACCCTAGCTCCTGTCAGTTGGCCTGAGCTCTCCCTGGCTCTTCCAACATGGGCCTCCCACAGAGAGAAGCCCATCTGAATATGGACTCCTGGCTCCCCAGCTAAAGGAGGCTGACAGAGAGAAGTGAAGTTATGAGGGTAGAGTCTTCATGAGAGAAACTAGTTGTTCTTGAAAAGACACTCCAGAGAGCTCGTCCCCACTTTCAGCCTTGTGAGAAATATCAGCAAGAAATTGGCAGTCTACAACCTTGTAGCCAGACCTTATCAGAGCTAGTTCATGTTGGCACCCTGATTGCCAGCTACCAGCCCTCTGAGAAACAAAGTCTGTTCTCTAGGGCACACCCAGCCATGTGTTCATATAGCTCATGTCCGCAGAGACAGGGGTAGCATCCTACTGCTCTTGCCATATGATATTAGTCCAAAGTGAACCAATAACCACGCAGTGGTTACAGAAGGACCAGTCCACCATGAGTGGGAGATCATAGCATGCTGCTACATACCACACAGCCTGGAAAGGACACATGGTCTGATTCTGAGCACAGTGGGAAGCCATCAGAAGGCTCTGGGCCACAGGATATATGAACTTCCTTTTATTCCCACGCTCTCAAACTATAGAATGGAAAACAAGGACCACAGGCGGTGTGACTGGGCAGTGTCACAGGGTGGGGGGACCCAGGCAGATGTTTGTTTGTTTGGTTGGTTGGCTGTTTGGTTGGTTGGTCTTTCAAGACAGGGTTTCTCTGTGTAATAGTCCTGGCTGTCCTGGAACCTGCTCTGTAGACCAGGCTGGCCTTGAACTCACAGAGTTCCGCCTGCCTCTGCCTCCCAAGTGCTGAGATTAAAGATATACGCTATCACCACACAGGTTTTGCATCATCTCACATTCACCTAGTGTTATCTTTTAGAAGCAGACCCTAGAACAAGCCCCAATGTGCTGGTCTGGAGACGGGAGATCCTGAGAGGCACAGTGAACCGGTTAGAAGATTCCAGAACACCAGCTCAGTCTCTTCAGCCCTGCAGCCATGGATGCATCCAGATCTTCTCAATGACAGTGACCACATGCAGTCAAGGAAGGGACACAGGGGAGGACAGTAAGTGGTCACCAGGTCCGAGGAGCTCTGTAGGTTCCATTCAAAGAAGGGGACCAGGTAATGGAAACTTGAAGAAGTGATCTCACTTCCTGGTGAGAGATCTCAGTAGCTCTTTGAACTTTGGAAAACAGACTAGTATGTTCTATAGACAGTGCCCCGTCCATGCATCTCACTTGACCAGAGAGCCTCGGGGGAGCAAGATACTTGGCTGCTGCAGGCCTGGTGTTTGTTTTATTTGCTTTGACACACCGTGTGTGTGTGTGTGTGTGTGTGTGTGTGTGTGTGTGTGTGTGTGTGTGTGTGTGTGTGAATGTCAGAGGACTACTTATCATTTCTCTCCTTCCACTACATGGGTTCCAGGGATCAAACTCGGATTGTAAGACAAGCGTCCTTACCCACTGGGCCATCTTACTGGCCCTGCATCTGTGTTTTCAAGGCTCTGACACTGAGAAAATCTAGAATGAGAGTCTTTTCTGCAAATACTGGCTTAGCGCTCACCACTGAAGCCTGTGACCATTTGGAGAGGGTACTCCAAGCAACAGCGGGTAACCTCACAGCTTTCCCTATTTATGCGTGCGTGCATGTGTGCGTTGGAACCTCTGAAGCTGGAGTTACAGGTGGTGTAAGCTGCCCAGTGTAAGTGCTGGGAGCCCAACTCGGGTCCTCTGGAAGAGCAGAAGCTGCTCTTAACCACTGAGCCATCTCTCCAGCCTCAGGAACAGGCTTTCTAATGGTGGTGATCCCCCACAATGAAGGCCAGGCAGGCCCCTGACACTCCTGGCCTGGATGCCAGACACTACCTTATCCAATCTCCATCCAGAGAGTGAAATGAAGCACCGAGCATGCTTCTGGATGCGATTTCCTTTGATGTCCTGGTATCTACTGTAAGTGGTTGGGTCCTGGTACCCACCAACCAACCCTGCTAACCATGTGGACCCCCTTCCACATCTGTCTTCTTTACTGAAAGTGTCCTCATCTCTGATGAAACTACAGTGCTTGGGATGTAGCGCTGTAGGCAGATGGGCGGGGGGCAAATACAGGCTTTATTTGAGGACCGGAGAAGGATGGGTCACGTACAGGGACTGGATGGTCTCAAGGGAACGTTTCCAGCTGTCCTTCCAGCGCTGAGCTTCCAACTCCAGTGTTCTGAAGTGGTTCTGAACAGTCTTCAGTTCTTTGTCAAACAGTACCAAGTATTTCTGAAGGGAAGCAAGGGGAAGGCCTGTGGGGACTCCTGCCCTCATAGACTTGGGAGCCCTGAGCTCTGGGACCCACAGCAAGCAGCTCCTGGCCCTCAGGAACCAACACTAGTCCTACAAGTCATTTCTCAGGAATTCACCTCACAAGTTCTCAGGTAGGTGAGGTTATCCTCCTACCTTACAGATGAGAAGGCTGAGACTTGGAACCCTGAGGCCACACAGCTCTAGAGAAGCTGAGCAGGGACAAAGACCCATGTGTCTCTAGTTCTGGGACCTGAGCATTCCTGACCACTGTCCTGCATGGAGCTTCCATGGAGGCTCCTGGCTTCTTCAGAAGGCTGAGCCCGGGTCTCCACCCCTCACTGAATTCAGCAGGTAGAGTCTTTCCCTCTGACTAGGACTTAGAGTAGCATCTGGGGACACACAACACTGGGCATTTCAGGCTTTCTCCAGGACCAGTGGATATGTGGATAGGACTAGGTTTCTCCATGGGCACCAGGACCAAGGATCTGTATATCTTCAGATATACGTTAGGTGGCATTTGGGTGAAGCCTCATCGGGTCAGCCCCACAGTCTACCAGTGGGGATCAAACCCTGGCTCTGCTGTTTGGGAGTGGTATAGAAAGGCAAGTGTCTTCAGGCATCATTGTCCTTGTCAATGAAATGGGGGGGATTCTACATCCCTCAGCATCTGGAGAGGATTTGGCAAGATGGCTCGTGTGGAGAATAGGAGGTAATACTTAGCACCCAGAGGCTTCAGATGTTCCTGCTCTTGCACCCCAGTGCACCCCCACAGCTACGGGCACCTCCATGTCTGTCTGCCTTGTGCCTGACTCTGCTGCCCTCCACACAGCCTGTCTCCACGACCACTAGGTGAGGTATCTCTGAGCTGGGTAGAGCACAGGGTTCACACCTCAGCCAACATGCTAGTCCAGGGGGTGGACATGGCCCTTGGCATGTGTCCCTGTGCCTATGAGGAGTTGAGACCTGCAGCTCTGGGCCACACTGCCACATTCTGTTTTCCCCATAGGCCAGGTGTTGAGGTACCCAGTGGAGTGAAGTTCCCTCCTTCCCAGGGCAGCCAATCTGAGCTACCTTGTCCCCCCTGGGATACACTGCCTGACCCTGACTCACCAGGTACACAGCATCTCGGGCTTCTACGGCGGCCAAGTGGCCCAGGGTGGTCTTATGGGTGGTTATTGATTGTGTCTTCCGAGTCAGGATCTTGGTTTGAATTGTGATTTCGTTGGGCTTGATTCCTGGCCACTTCCTACAGACAAATGTGCTTAGCTTCATCACCGGTCAACCACCCAGGGCACAGCTTGGAGACTCAGCCGTTAGCAAGGATTTAGACGGCTTTGTTAAAGGTCCCCTAAGCTTTTCCTGTTGGATTCTTTAGGTCGTTTCCTTTTTCCCTGATGACCTAACAGGGTGTGCAGTCGTGGGGTCTGCTGCATGAGAAAGGGAAATGCCACACCTACATTTCTTCCTTGTTCTGGGCCTTGCTTTCCTCATCAGCCTGCCGCCCAGGCAGCAGTCATGAGCTCCTGGCCCCGGTTTTCCTATAGGAACGCTGGGAGAATTGCTGCTCACAGACCGGGGGCCAGGCACTTTGACAGCTGGAGTGGTTCACAGCGCTAGCGGCAGCCTGAGGCTGTACCTCCCCTTGGGACAGGCCTCCTTTTCTTTGCAGGTCGTTATGGTGGTTCTCGTGTGAACCAGTAGCCATGGAGTTCTCAGTATGTGCTGGGTAACCTCACCTACTTTCTCATCAAACAGCCTCGGTCATTTCAGAGAACGAAACTAAAGGCTGGAAATCAGTGACTTTCCAGGGCCATCAGGTCTGCCTGAGTTCAGAGCCTGAGCCCTCCCCACAGGCCTGCCCTCCCTGCAGTTGGCACAACCACTCACACGGCCCTTGTTTCCAGCCTCACCTGCTCCCACGTTCAATCAGGGGCCTCTCACTCTCTTCCTCCAGAGACAGTCTGGCCAGCTTCCTCCGGATGAGGATTGATATTTTCTGCTTTTGGGCCTCCATCCCTGACAGGAAAGAAGTGTGTTACTGACTGTGACCTCAGGGACAGCTTGGGAACCAAGGATGTGACACTCTGGTCATATTTAGAGAGAGGAGATAGGAAGGGACAGTCAAGGCTGCTCACCCGATGTCCAGCCCGGGGCTCCAACTTTGACAGCCTTTCCTGGTGAGGAGAGCAGGGCTCTGAGTGCAGAGTGAGACAGAGAGCAACAGAGCACTCTCCAAGAGAGCACCTATCAAGGCACACGCCTCCCGCCATCCGCCCATGTGCAGCCTCTGCCCCCTGACTTCTTCACCAAGCCTGATAGTTCAGTCACCAAACTGAAGCCAAGAAGCCAGCTGGCTATGTGTTGTGGAATATTAGTTAAGAATGTGTTACGATTTGTTGTTTAATGATGCAAAGATGTGTTGCATTCTTTTATGTTGCATTTGTTTAACTTTGTAAAGCTGTGTTACTGTGCCTGTCTAAAACACTTCATTGGTCTAATAAAGACCTGACTGGCCAATAGCTAGGCAGAAGAGGGATAGGCAGGGCTGGCAGGCAGAGAGAATAAATAGGAGAAAAAGAGAAGAGGGAGGAGTAAAAAAAGGAGAAAGAGAGGCAGACACCAGGGGTCAGCCACTCAGCCACACAGCCACACAACCAGCCACAGAGTAAGAAGGAAAGAAAGGTATACAGAATAGAGAAAGGGAAAAGTCCAGAGGCAATACACAGTTAAAAGTTAGACAGGATAATTTAAGTTAAGAAAAGTTGGCTAGAAACAAGCCAAGCTAAGGCCGGACATTCAGAAGTAATAATAAGTCTCCATGTATTATTTGGGAGCTGGGTGGCGGGCCCCAAAAGAATAAAAAGGAAAATAAACTACAGATACATGCCTATGATCCCAGGTACCAGGAGGCTGAGGCAGGAGGATCTCGTGTACTAATGGGTACTTCAAGAGTGTCTTGAGACACAGAGAGCTTCTGGTAGGCTCTTAATGTTCAGCTCTATCTCAGGCACACGTCCATGTTCTTCGTTGTAGGTGAGGGCTGACTGTCTTTTGCTGTCATTGCTACAGGAACTGCTTCTCTTGGGAAACGCCTGTGTTTGGTTTTCAACAGCTTTCAAGACTGACCTGTGAGAGTTCTTTGCACCCCAGGGACAGCTGGCCTTTCTCTGACTCACAGGTTGTGAGGAGGAATACTCTTCCGATTGGTGGTTTCTTTCCATATTGCACTTCTTTTTATTCCCTGTTTTAATCTTGGCCCAGAGAAGTACCACCACTTCCTTTACAACTTCTGATTCTTATTCTATGGTCAGAAAAAAGTGCCCTAACCCCAGGAGTATGAAGATATTCCCTGCCAGGGCTCTATTTTTATATTGACTCTTTGATTTGGTTGGCATTTACTTTTTCAGTCAAAACATTGTTTTTTGATGAAAATATGTAAAAGTCAGTCAGCCCACTTGTGATGTACATTAAATTAGTGAATTACCATGTGTCCTTTTCTCACTGAGAAGCTGGCTCTGAAAGCAACCACTCATGCCCCCTTCAGGCCCAAGCATGTTCGTCTCACAGTGCCCTCCAAGGACACTTATCTGGGACTAGGCTGCCTCAGTCCCACAAACTCTGTGACATAGAGAGAAGAGAACAGCAAAACAGCCCAAGAATATTGTCCGAGAACAGACGGAATGCCTTCCAACAGAGGTGACCACTGTTTGCCCCACTGTGTAAAAGCAGCTGCAGTGAGAAAGAGAAGCCAGAGGGAATCCCATCCGTGGGAAAAGCCTCAGTGGGGAATCCCAGGCCTGGGCCTCAAATTCCCAAGGTGATTTCTGCTGCGTGTTGTGAGCATCTGATTGGGACTACCAGCCTGTTGAAACAGTGGACTCCAAGAAATGGGAATTTCCCCAGGAATCTCATGCTGGGGAAGGAAATGGCCTCAGCAAGAGGGGTATTTGTCTCCTGGAGAGAGATTTGGCACAGCTCTAAGAACTTGTTAGATCACCTCATAGGACGAGACTGAAGCCGACAAGGCAGGTCAGTGGTGGGGGGGAACATATTTTGACCTGGCTTGCTTAGATGTGCATATACTTGGCCCTCTATTTAAACTCTGACCTCACTTCAGGACCCAGAAGATAGATTTGGGGGAGGGAGAGGGGTTGCTGGATCTCTTAGTCCCTCTTCTGAATATGACCACATTGAATAAATTTCCTTTTTCTGCTTTCCACTTAGTTTGGCTTATTTAATACGCTTATTAGGATAGAAGGCCAGATTTGATTTGGGGCACAGGTTGTGACCCCCCAAATTTGATAACAGAAGCTCAGCTAAGAGGACAGCCTGCTGTCCAGGATTATCCATCAGTAGCTCCAGACGGGTGCCCCAAAGGGACTTCCCCAGCTGGATGTTTTGACTACCGTGTGATAATGTTTTGCTATCCGTCTGTTCATCTATCTGCAACTTGATAATCACTTTTGTTACTTTGGCTTGCTATATACTCAAACTCACTCATTCAAAGTCATAAGTGTGGCTATTGTAGATCATTCTGGGGCCAGCACACCACTCAATGGAGAAAATGTTTCACCCTGACTGAGGGGCAGCAGAAAACCCCAACCCCAACCACCCTACACCTTATGATCCCTTAGGACCACAGCATGAGGCTGGTGTACCACTTACGTGGAACCTGGATGTCATCAATGGTGACCACTTCATCCAACTGCATCAGGAACTTCTCTGTGAAGGAGGCCAGACTTGCTATGAAGAAGCGGCTGTACCTCTTGGCAAATTCCTGGAAGAAACAGAGGTGAAAATGAACTTCATAAACAAAATCTCTGCTCCCAGGCGGGCAGAGGGAGGGTAGAGTTGGCTCTGTCAGAGAGTCTCCTGGCAAGGCACCCCCAGCACCACATTAACAACCACATTAGGGTTAACTAGCATCTGGTTCTCGGAGCCCAGAGACCTCCCCAACATCTGGTCTGGTTTGAGACTAAGAAAGGATTCAGAGGGGCTGGAGAAATATCTCAGCGGGTAAATAACTTGCCACAAAAGAATGAGGACCCAAGTTCAATCCCCACACTCACAAAAAAAGCTGGGTGTGAGGGTATGTGCCACAGTCCTGGCACTGGGGAAAGAGAAAGGGATTCCTAAGGCAGCCAGCCTAGCTGACTTGGTGAGTTCCAGGTTCAGTGAGACCTTGTCTCATGAAATGGGCTGACTGTTCCACTGCTCCTAAGGAACAACACTCTACACTGACCTCTGCTTTTCACATGCACGTGCATACGTGTTCACACACACCTCCCCCCAGCACCCACACACAATCCAGAAATGGCCAAGGCACATACACAGACAATTCACCAAACAGAAAAATAAAAGTAGGTATGGATCCTGAAGAAAATGGTCATCACTACTTTTTGTAAATAATTTAGTAGTCAAAGTATGGCCAGACATGGTGGCCCATGCCTTTAATCCCAGCACTTGGGAGATACTTTCTGAGTTTGAGGCCAGCCTGGTCTACATGGCAAATTCTAGGACAGTCAGGACTATATAGAGAGACCCTGTCTCAAACAAACAGATAAAATCAAAGTAATGCAAACATCCCATAATGACCAGTTAATCTACCAAAAAGACCTGTCATTTTGTGTGCACTGGCTCAGGTACCAACTGTCAGGTCCAACTTTCTGAAGGGGAGTATGGCCCTCAGCACCTGGGATGGAGACTGAACGGCAGCGCTCACCTCCATCTTCTCCAGGTTTGTGTGGATCACCCGGTCCAGCTCTTCCTGTCTTCGCTCCTCCACAATGTGTAGGGACTCCATTTGATGGGCATATATGGGGTGGCCAAGATTTGGATGGAGCTTCTGGGCATTCTCATCCTTCAATCAAACAAGTCAGAAATGAGCAGAGATTTTGAGCCAGACTTTGAAATCAGGACCAATGTCTTCTGTCAACTAAGGCCATATCCAGAGAGATATGTCCTGTGATCTGAGTGTAGAAAGAGGACTGAGTGGCAGTGAGGACAAGGTGGGAGGGTGGCTGGTACCAACTCTGAGGGTTGGAGAGAAGGTTGAGCTGAGCATCTGCTCCAGCCCAATCTGGACCTTTAGTTCAATAAAACCAGCACCAATCACATCCCATAGCACCAAGGCACATTGTGGAACTGTCACTGATCTCAATGACCAAGGCCCTACCAAAGATTTACAACACAGCTTAGAGTTTGGTGAATGCCTTCTGCCAATAAGCATTGGCTCAGTTACTAATTCACCAGTGTCCCCTGTCCTCAGCAATCCCCAAACCTAGTTCTTCTTCTTGCTCATGCCCTGCCTCCATTCTCAAACCCTGCACTCCTGGTCCTGGACTCAGCCTCCACTCACACCTTGCCTCCATTCTCAAACCCTGCACTCCTGGCCCTGCAACCTTCACCTTCTTCTTCTCTAGTTGATTCTGCTGCTGCTCAAACTGCTCCCGAATCTCCTTCATGGATGTGCAAAACTTGTTCCAATGCTGTTCCTTGAAGTTCTCGGTCACCAGCCAACACACCTGGGGCAGCAGCTCCTCAAACCTCCTCACCTGGGCACGTAATTCTGCAGGAATTGGAGGCAGGATATCAGGGACTTGGCAAGGGAGATGTAAGTTGCTGAGGCTATGTCTTCCAAAAATAAAAAAATAAAAATAAATAAAAAGGGAAAAGATTGGTCTCCAGTGTGATAAGAGCTACTCTATCAAAAGGAGACCTACAGTCGGACCAAGATGGAAAGTGATGGTTAAGCAAATGCAGAGGGATCCTTCTCCGTGTGCTTAAAATGTGTTGTCTTTCATCAGCTTGGACAAGTTCCCATCTATGACCTCTTTGGGCATTGCCTCGACTTTTCTCTCCCTCTCCTGTACCTCCAAACAGTCAGAGGCTAAGACCTACTCTGTCATTCCTATATCTCTACCTCTCATGTTTTCATCTCCCTGTCCTGCAGGTATTTCCTCTGTAGCTGCCTTCCAGTTTGCCAATTCCACCTTCAGCTATGTAAAACCTGGCCGCACACCCATTCATCATTTTACAATGTCAGCTCTTGATGTTTCCTTTTTAGAAGTTCTATTTCACTCTCTTTGGCATCTAATTGGTCATTTCTGTAGTATCTTACTCCTGTGTTCCAGTTTCCCCTTTTATTTAACTATAAACATGTCATCTCTATTTTGTGCCTAGTACTCCCCTCCCTCCCTCCCTCCTTCCCTCTCTCCTCCTCTCCCCTCCTCTTCCCATTCTTCCCTTTCCACCTCCTTTTTATTCTCCCCTCATTCTTCCCCTAGTCTTACCATGTAGCCCAGGCTACCTCTGACTTTGAAACCCTGCCTCAGCCTCCCTAGTGCTGGAATCGAAGGTATGGGCTACCACACGCTAGCTGTGTCTGAGGTTCCTTCAGTGTCTGGAATCTTTGCTGCTCTCATTCTGGGCCTCTGACTCCAAGTGCTTTGCAATCACAGTGAGTGCTTTGGGAATTTTATCTGTGGGAGGTGGAGAGCTGAGGCAAAGGCAGGTTTGAGGTCTGAAGGTGCCTCAGTATTAAGCAAATTCTGGACACTGTCAGAGAATGGTAGCTTGAAGCTGGAGTATCTGTCTCAGATCCTTTTGAATGATTTCCTTAAAATAGAATTTGTGTTTCATTGAGTATGAATTGGGTTGAGAAACCAGATCAGGGCTACACTTCTGCTCGGGATCCCCAGTGGAGCCTTTTATATCTTGTTTGCATCATCCATTACCAAGGTTTCTGCTGAGGTGTTTGATTCTAGTAGATGAGGGCCGGACTTTGTGCCTCACTGGCCTGAGCTGAGGAGTTTGAGTCTGGATTGCCCTGCTCTGCAGGCAGAGC
This sequence comes from Peromyscus californicus insignis, assembly GCF_007827085.1. Lineage (NCBI taxonomy): Eukaryota > Metazoa > Chordata > Mammalia > Rodentia > Cricetidae > Peromyscus > Peromyscus californicus. The sequence continues at coordinate 101,555,713 of NW_026294573.1, forward strand.
CTTGTGGTCCTAGCTTTACATGAAACATCCCATCTTGGGTGGTCTGCTGTGGATATTGTTCTGTATGCTGTGAATGTGTTGCTCTGATTGGTTGATAAATAAAAAGCTGATTGGCCAGTAGCCAGGCAGGAAGTACAGGCGGGATAAACAGACAAGGAGAATTCTGGGAAGAGGAAGGCTGAGTCAGGACTCACCAACAAGACACAGAGGAAGCAAATGTGAAGGCAGAACTGGGAAAAGGTACCAAGCCATGTGGCTAAACATAGATAAGAATTATGGGTTAATTTAAGTGTAAGAGCTAGTCAATAGTTAGCCTGAGCTAATGGCCAAGCAGTTTAATTAATATAAGCTTCTGTGTGTTTACTTGTGTTCAATTGGCCCTAGGGCCGCAGAAGCCTGGCAGGACCAGGAAAACATGGCTGCAGGACTGGCAGGTGAGAGAGATTTGCCCTGACCACGGGCCCGGATGGACCGGAGAAAACTCCAGCTATGGTGGTCTTGGCATGTATCTCCTCTTCTTAGTGCCCTGACTGAAAGAGGGGGCTCCAGGACCTATGAATTTAGGGCAGAAGCCGGGGTCTCTGGCCCATTTATTATAGTTTCTGTTCTCACTTAATTTTTGGTTTTTGTGTGTCTCATACTTTATGAGAACTTTAAAAGATTTTATGTCCCAAATACTGTTTCCAGCACTTTATATGTCCTCAGTAGGAGACAGGGCGGGTGCTGGGCTGCTATGCCAAAGGGAATAGAAATCTCCACCAATGGATTATGTAGTAGAATATTTTTTAAGGTGTATTACTTTTGTTTTTGTTGCATTTGTTTAACTCTGTGAAGCTGTGTTACTGTGCCTGTCTGAAACACCTGATGGTCTAATAAAGAACTGGCCAATAGCAAGGCAGGAGAAAGGATAGTCAGGGCTGACAAGCAGAGAGAATATATAGAGGGAGAAATCTGGAAAGAGAGGTGGAAGATCTAGGGGCCAGAGGAGGAGGACTCCAGTGGTCAGCCACCCGGCTACACAGCAAGCCACGGAGTAAGATTTACAGAAGTTAGAGAAAGGGAGAAGCCCAGAGGCAAAAGGTAGAAGAGATAATTTAAGATAAGGAAAGCCGGCTAGAAACTAAGTCAAGCTAAGGCTGGGCATTTATAAGTAAGAATAAGCCTCCATGTGTGATTTATTTGGGAGCTGGGTGGCAGGCCCCCCAAAAAGAGCCAAAAGACCAACCAACAACAGGATTAGGCATCTACAAGAGAGGGACACTGTCTACAGTACTTCCCAAGACCACCTGACCACAGGGCCTTTGCTTTGAGGACCAACAGAGAATGGGATCCCTCTGAGTTCACTAGGAAACGCTGTCTATGGCTTGGCTTTTTCTCATTCTACAATCACTGGTTCTGGCCAGTCATTCCCCGTGAGGGATTAATCCAAAAAGGAAGCCTTCGTGGCAACTTTGTTACTTCCTCCACCTTACAGATAAGAAATGGAGGCTCAGAGAGGTAGAATTACTTTGCCAAAGTCATACAGCTGGGAGGTCACAGGGCTTGGTTTTGACCCCAGGTCTGGCTACCTCCTAATTCCCCCCCACACACACCTCCCCTACTAACTCTGAAATCACACAGCAGAGCCCAATAAAGTGTGATAGATCTGCACAGAGGAATATTATTCTGTGTTTTTTTTTTTAAGTACTATACACTCCACAACATGCATAACCTCAAAAACATTCCATAAAAACGAAAGAAGACAGTCTCAAGGGGCCACGTGACTCCATCCCACAAAAGGACAGAGAGAGAAATTACAGATGGACGTGGATGTTGTTTGCTTGGATCTGGGAGGGGGTGGGTTGATGAGGGCTAACATCGGCAGTGGTGGCAGTTAGGCAACTGGGGAAAAGAACTAAAAGCCACTGAATGACTGGTCACAGCCCGTGACTGTAGAATGAGTGGAATCCAAGCATTAGACAGCGTTTCCCAGCGAGCTCAGAGGGATCCCATTCTCTATGGTTGTCCTCAAAGCAAAGGCCCTGCGGTCAGGTTGGCTTGGGAAGGTCAGCTGGGCTGTGAATGGAATGACAAGCTCTGAGACAGAGTGGAAAACCAACCACATTTCTGAAAAAACAATGAACCTTTAAAATTTTTTGACCCAATTAAATTCAATAGTGCTTTCTCTTAACCCCAAGAGGTTGGCTTTTCACAGGGCTATTCCTCTGTCTCCTCAGTGAGTCAAAGGGAGGGGTGGGGTGGGCTGAGGTCCACCCCTGGCCATACCTGCTCCTGTGTTCCTTCTGCGGGCTGAATGGCACTTACCCAGAAGGCAGGAGTTGTGGTACTCATCCGCCTGATTCTGATATTCCAGGATCTTCTTGACGATGTGCTCAGCACACTGGTCAAAGTTTTCGTACATGCATTCAGGCCTAGTGACTGGGCGTTTCTCTTTGCGGTAAAAATCCTGCCAGAGAGAGGTGATCACGTGTGGCCCCGCCAGCCCATCTTGACTTTCACACCTCTGCCCGGTCACCCTTTCCCCACCCCAAGCCCACCAAGCATGGCTACAAAACAGACCATGTTTGCTATTTGAATGCCTGCATGGCAAACTCCTAGTTAGCCCTAGAGACCCAGGTCCACGGCATCTCAACCTGGAACAGGGCTGGGTGTTTACTGGAAAGCATCGGGATGTGGACCACAAAGGTAGACCAGCTGGTTGTCCTGCCTGGTAGAACCCAGCCCTGCTGAAGGCAGGCAGGGGACCTGGGTATGTTCTGGGACATGCCAGAGCAGCACAGCATGCAGTCTGTGCCCAAGCCCCACAAGGCTACCTGTGTCCCACTACTGGGAGCCATGTGGCCTAGTTTTGGATCAGTATATGAGTGCTTGTCCAATGGGTCTCCATGAGGCAAAGCCGTGGAGACAAGTCTCACTCGGCAAGGACCAGTGGACTTTGAGATAGCGCAGAATACTGCTGGAACGGCACAGCCTGTGAGCTCTTTTCTCTCTCATAGTATTGATGATTCTCCTGGTGGTTTTTAGGGTCACTTTGTCAGTCACTCATGGGACAGAGGTGATCATTCATAGAAACACCATTTTTTTTTCTCAAATGTTTTCCCCTAAAATTCTTTGGGAACTGATACTTCTCGGGTTTCCTATCTGGAAATACCAGCTGTCACTCCAGACCCTGGGAACTGTTCTGATTCAGTGCTGACCGGATTGGAGCCAACAAAAATTAATGGGCAGCTGAAGAAGTACAAGCTAACTGTATACAGGCAGCTTATGGCAGATCACCCCTATTTCTGTAAATACGCTTTGTTAAGTTTGGAACGATATTATTGTTCTTGAGAGTGTGTGCCTATGTTTATCACCTTTTGGCCTTGTAAAGACAGGATGTACCTGGCTCAATATTTGACCAAGCTAGCAAAATGATAAGCGTCGTTTTTGGTTTAAAAGATGTTTTGATGTAAAACGTATTTGTTTTTGCCAGAGGCTGACGCTGGAGGGTGAGACAAACATGTTTGTTAGTATGGAAAAACATGCTTGTTTTTGAAGTGTAAATAAAGACGGCTGGAGCTATTCAGGGCCGGCCACTTGTGTGAAACTCATCTGGCTGTCGGACACTACTTCATTCCTTCCCACCCATGCCTCTCCCCTGTCTCCGGACTTGAACCCGGGCTGTGGCCGGATCATGGCATCCCACCATGTCTGGGTTGCTGGGGCCCTGAGGGACAGAGGTTGGGTTTGTTCCTCTTGGTGTACTCATCAACTGACACCCAAACTGTGTCCAAGCAGTGTTTGCGGACTGGTTAGATAGATGAATAAAGACACGCTGGATGGTTTAGTTTCTAGGAGGAAACGTTAAAAAGAAACGAACGGACAACAGACTCAGGGTCCTGAGGTGGTGGGACCCTCGGGTGCCCTGCTAAGCAGACTGCATGCGGCAGAGGGGCTGGAGGGGCTTCCAGGGCAGGCAGAGGGCCTGCAGGCGGCTCTCACCTCCACCACGAACAGCAGGTGCTCGTTGCTCTCCCAGAGGAGAGTCTGGATGATGTTTTTGAAGTCCCTGCAACCCAAACAAAGCAGGTCTGTGAGGTGCATCTTCCGGACCACCAACACAGACAGGAGCAAGCAACTGAGTGTTCTGAGTGTTGTTCTCCAACCCTGTCACTCCTAGGGATTGATTACTCATTACTGCCAGGACCTTGGCCTTTGAACATCCCAATTAAAAATAAATAAATAAATAAAAAGCTGAGAAACTTCTTGGTCTCATTCGTCATTTGTTCCTTTTCTTCTGATCCTCGCTCTGTGCCTAGTTCTCAATTGCCTGATTCTGATACTCTCTGCTCCTCTGGAGCGCCCTAATCCGTGGGTAGGGGATTGATTGGTTTGACTGGCTAATTAATCTCTGTCTCTCCCAGCAGACTGTAAGTCTACCAAGTATTTAAAATACTGATTGGGAGATTATTGGATGGATGTATCTCTGGTACCTGAATTTCCTGCATGAGCTCAGAATGAACAGATGGCCACAGTCCACAAAAATGAAACTTAAGTTTAACTAATCAGAAGTAGCTCATGGGCCTCTAACTAGGGACTTTGCACAGTAACTAATCAAATCTTTTCTTCTGGCTTTTGTGAACATGAACACATTTTCCCCTTGGTGCCTCCTCCACGGAGCTCTCGACCACACAGTCCACGGTCCCCATTTATGAATGCCTATATGCACAAGTCCACTCAGTGGTTGCATTTTAATATGCTGGAGTTCTAACTCTGAATGAAGACTGTGGAGTGGAAAAGTTTCTCAGGGGGCACTGGTGGTCTCTGCACTGGTTGGCCCCCTGCACTCTTTGAAAAAGGAAGGAGCTGGTCATGATAGCCTGCACCTATAATTCCAGCAGGAGGTCAAGGCAGGGTGATGAAGAGTTCAAGGTCGTCCCATAATGAGCAAGCTAGTAAGCAGCACTCCTCCATGACCTCTGCATCAGCTCCTGCCTCCAGGTTCCTGCCCTGTGTGAGTTCCTTCCCTCACTGATTTTGATGATGAGCTGTTATATGGAACTGTGTGTGAAATAACCCTTTCCTCTCCAAGTTAGTTTTGGTCATGGTGTTTCATCTCAGCAATCATAACCCTGACTAAGACAGGCACCTCCTCCACTCACTCTAAAGAGCCGTTAGGGCATGACTCAGACACCAGAGACTTAAAAGCAAATTTCTGTTGACAGGTTGATTTTCATGCCCCATAAGCTCAACTGTTTTAAAAGCAAAAATGAGATGAAGAACCAATGTCTTCAGAGTGCGTGGAGTCTTGGCACACTGACACTTCACAATGACTCTGAAGTGTCCCAGAGACTGCTGCCCATATGTGGTACTACTACTACTTACCAGATTCTAAAATCTATGTACGTTGGTCAATGGTCTATCATTTCAAAACTTACTCCTTGTACTTTTAAAAGATGCAATTACTTCAAGGTGAGGAGAAATTAACACCAACATTTTAGTGCATTCCCTCCAGCTAATTTTACTTACAATCAGACACAATTAGCTTCACATGGATTTCACATATTCTCTGTCCATTTATCAAATTCTGAGTGCCCCTGGATTGGGATACGGTCTTCAATGGTTGTGGAGTATCATTAAATACAGATGTACCACAGTTTGCAATCCTTTGATTTGTGGAATTTCAGAGTTTTTTCGCCACTTTCACTTGGCATGAAAAGCACTGCATGGATGAGCAGGAGATAGAGCTGAAGGGCTGAGAGCTTGCTTCGCATACATGAAACCCTAGGTTCATCAAATTTCTGAAAAATCAGCACAAGGTATTGCATGGTTTTTTGTTTTGTTTTGTTTTTTGCACAGGAGGCAATGTGTTTTGCCAGTCCAATGGAATCTTAGCCTTAGGTGACTTCCTTCCTTGAGAGTGACAGGAAGATCCACCAATCAAGTTCACATATTTCACAAAGGCTGAGAAACATTCTAGTTCCCAGGGGAGTTCCCAGGAGAGTTTCATCAGATTATAGGTAGAGAGAACTCTAACAGAACCCCAAACAACTGAACATTTGGTGAGTGTAACCTTGAGTAACTTCCAGAGAGATGACCCCACTCATCCTGGTCACCAGACACACTGGTCCCAGGTTCTTGGATAAACCCTAAAAATAGTGGCAACTAGGTCCCACTCTGCCAGGAGCTGGCTCTGGATCCCCCTCTAGCATCACATGACCTTGGACCCGATGGTATGTGTCATAATTCCCCACTCTCTAGATCGTGTCCATCCACCACTGGTTTGTCCTAAGTGGTCCCACGACAGTGATCGGATCTGGCCTGAGGCTGTGAGTCATCTTTCCTGCTGAATGAGGGTGTGGCTGTTCACCTCAGTGCTGTGAAGGTATTTGTCCTTGTGGCTAAATACACTCTCTTCCAGGCCTTCCTCCACTTAGAACACCAGTGGGTGTTTTCTTGCTGAGAGCGCGCATTTCTGTCTCCTGTAGGGCTCCTCCTTGGAACAGAGTAGTTCCAAGCAACTGGCTACACAACGCAAGCTGCATGGAATAACTTTGAGGAGTTTTTTCCTTCGTGGGGAGGCTGAGCTCTTAGGGAGGAAGGTATGAAGACTTGTAGATGGCTGCTTTGATGGCCCCCATTAGCCTCTGCTGATGGCTTCTGGGATTTCTAGAAGGATGATTGTTGATGACCCCTGCCCTCAGTGCAGGGCACCTGCTTTCGCTCTCTAAGCTGGCCGCCCCCTTGCAGTCCTGGCTTAGTTGGTGATTGAATCGCAGGTGAAGTACGGGACGGGCTTGTCCCCTGCTCATTTCCTGGTGTCCCAGTGAGGCTAAGCATTTCCCTTGGGTGTTTATTTCTAACAGTTTCTTCTTTTTGGTGTGATTTTTTTTTTAAACTCAAGGACAATTTTATCAGAGTTTAAGAGAAAAACATAGTACAGGTTAGGCAAAAACCCTGGTAGCCACCAGGGAATGGAGAAAAAAAATCATGCCTTTAAGTTAGCCATGGAATAGAAATAGCTGGCTGGAGCTGAAGAGCTGGACTAGTGGTTAAGAGCACTTGTTCTTCCAGAGGACCTGGGTTTGATTCCCAGCACCCACAGGGCAGCTCACAATCACCTGTAACTCCAGTTGCAAGGGTTCTGATGCCCTCTTCTGGCCTTGACAGGCACCTGCATACACATAACCCAGGCAAACACACACATAAAATAAAAATAAAGTTCATGTGTTGTGTGGTCGTTTGAATGTATTTGGCTCCCAAAAGCTCATAGAGGGTGGCACTATTAGGAGGCGTGGCCTTGTTGGAGGAGGCTGGACAACACAAGCCTTTAATCCAGACCATGAAGATGGAGGGCACACCTTTAATCTGGGCCACACCTTCTGTTGGAGGTATTATGTCATTGTGGGGGCGGGCTTTGAAGTCTTTTTCTCAAGCTTCACTTGGTGTGACGGTTCTGTCGATTTCCTCCTGCCTGCAAGATCAGGACTGTCAGCTCCAACACCACATCTGCCTGCACACTGCCATGCTCTCTTTCATGATGATAATGGACTGAACCTCTGAAACTGTAAGTGAGCCACCCTCAAATTTTTCTTTATAAGAGTTGTCGTGGTCTTGGTGTCTCTTCACAGCAATAGAAACCCTAAGACATGCTGGAAAATCAGGGTGTGGGTTAGTTATCATAGGCATGAGGTCCTGATGAAAAGATCCATTTGGAGACAGGGTCTTGCTATATAGCCCAGGCTGGCTAAACTTGTGATCCTCATGCCCCTGGGTTCTAGGATTACAGGTCAGAACCACCAGGCCTGGCTCCATGCTGGTAGTTCCTCCCTGAACTTCCCAACTGTAAGAAATAAATCTCAGACATTTATACGTTCTGCAGCCTTAGATACTCTGTAAAGTAGCCGAGTGAGATTAAGACAGGACTCCGGGGCATTGTGCCATCACTGAGAAAGTCAAATGCTGCAAGTCCTTTTGTTGACGTTCTCCAGCTGACAAAATTACAAGGAAAAACCAAGGAAATTTCTGATTGCTCGGTGTTGGGGTGGTAGAAGGAATCATAAGAGGGAGTGTTTGGAGAGGTGGGACAGTTCTGTATCTTGACTGTTGTGGGAGTTCACCTCTTTAGAAATTAAAATGACACAGAACTGGAGGGAACCGAGTCAGGGCGGCTGTGGCACAGGATGTCACACGCATAGGTTGAGGACACACCAGGCTGCCAACGTGAGGTCTCTCCTGAGTCACCTCTGGTTTAGACAGCCTTCCTCACATAGTTCCCCAGCTCCGGAGGTAAGATCCCCGTGGGGGTCAAAGTCTGCCAAGAAGAGAGAGTGGGGCTCCACTCTAGAGCTTGGTGTTCTCCGAGGGCTTCTGATGTCTTCAACTTGAGATTCCCATGATTTGCCCAAAAAGAAGCTAGATTAAGTAAACTGACGTTTGCTTTAGTCACTGAAGTGCTGATAAAGGAAAAGAGGAATGAAGCAGAGGGTGGAAAACTGTAAGAAGAAAAACAAAAACAAACCAACCAAGAACACAAGCGAAGCCCTCGAACCTCCAGAGTGCCTTGGCACCATGAAACGCTGAGCCTGGAAAATGGGAGCTTTTTGGTGAAAATGTCTCTCAACAAACACACGTCTAAAGCTAAGACAAGCTGACCTTGATGTGTAAGTTTACCCCGCCTACACCCCCACTGTCCTTACAGAGAAAAAGAGTTCTCACAGAGGGAAATGGTTCCACCAGGGGGAAACAGTGTGCCACTACTTACTCAGCCTGAGGAGGAGGCCGTTCCCCAAGCACCTGGTACTTTTTGTCGACTCTGATGATCTTGGTATGTCGTGTCATGCTGTGAGACAGAAGATGGTCAGTACTTTGTAGTGGGGGGGGGGCGGATGGGGGCGGGGCAGTTCTGTACCCATTGGACCCTGCCCGGGATGCCTGAGAGCCTGGGATGCCTATGGGGCAGGATGACTGGATCTTAGAACAGCTCTACAGAATGCTTCCCCACTCTTCAACTTCTTTTTTCTCTAAAAAACCCATAACTTTGGGTTTATTGCTGAGTCTCAGCCAAGGCCAGATAGACAGCAAGTGGCAGGGGTGGTCAGGTCCAGAAGTTTGCATCCTCTCTTTCCCGTGAAGACTCAAGGAAAGCCGTCAGGGTCATTAGATAATTATACAATGCTTCTAGTTAGGTGTGAATTCATTTACACAAGGAATAATTCACACACACACACACACACACACACACAATCCAGGGCTTAGCAAAGAGCCAAAGTTGGCTCAGCCATTGACTTCTGTCATTTGCTTTCCCTAAAATATGTGGGCTAGAGCTGGTGGCCAGAGGCTCATGTGTGATGGATGACCTCTCCAGAGCTTAGTTTGTGACCATGGACTTAGCCACCATGTCCTGGTCCCCCTGTAACCCACCTGCTCCCGTGCTCAGTCTGTCCCCCCTTTCTAATGCTGTCCAGCTTGTGGAGAGATTGCAGGACTGTCATCCCAGTGATAGCTACCCAGACACTTCTCTAGGTACAAACGTGTGGGAGCGGTGATCCACCCCTAAGGAGGAGCCCAGCCCTGAATAGAGCCCATGTTACAGCGCCCCTCCACCTCCTCCCCACACAGCTCCTGAGCGTGAGTACAAGTGAGACTGGAGACCAGAGTCTGAACAAAAGACATGCTGTCTGGCCCTTGTCTGGGGACAAGCGGGCCCAGGGCGTCTGGGGAGGGGGAGTTTGGGATGGCCTTGCATCCTTACCTCCCTGCTGAGGTGGCACTGGAGCTGGCCAAGGCCTTCTTCGCGGACTTTTCTCCCCGGTACCGATGTTTCTTCAAGGCTTTGGGTGACAGGTGTCCAGGACAAGAGCAGAGAAGAAGAGGAGACCAAGAGGGGACCACGGGCTGCAGCTGCCGCCAACCTCCCTGCCACTCCCTCCCCCGAGACCCACAGGCCTGGCTCCTACCTGTGTGGGAGCGGTCCTTGTCACACGGGCATGCCGATTTTGTCTGAGGAATTCTGAAACCCAAGGGAGGGAAGTGAACTTTTCCATGGTGACCATGACAACAGCCCAGGCCAAGCCCTGGGTAACAAACTGTTGGTCCTCCATACCACTTGCATACCCAGGAATTTGAGTGAGTGACTGAGGTGTGAGAGGGGAAGCCCCTGGCCTGAGGTCACAGGCTCCTGGAGCAGCACTCCTGTGGTACTACGGTGAGTAGGGCCCCCGAGCCACAGGGGTAGACACTCACTGAAGGATCTTCTTGACCACATCCACGGCAGGGTCTTCAATCATGGGCCTCCCCATGCGGGTTGGTTGGGCAAAGGACTCAGGGGTCACGAGGCCCACCTTGGCTTCCTCCTCAAGGGCCTCTGAAGACACGTGGATGTCACTCTCCATTTCCATATCCATCAGGATGGTGTCCTGCAGTCCAGAGAGAAATTCTAAGTAGAGGGACCACAGTTTCAGGAGGCAGCAGACACTGTCCGCTGCCGCCATCTTGTCCGAGTGACGGCTGGAGGCAAGCTGCCTGGCCGCTCTGTCACAGGGTTGTGCTCCTGTCCCAGATGTGTCCAATTGATGTCTTGACCACATGAATGGAGACACGACTAAGAGTGGCCACCTGCCTGTGAGAAAGGGCAATAAAGATGTCCACGAAGAGTAAGTCTGGCTGTTCCGTCGTTTATTCTGAGTCTCCTCTCCCGTCAGGCCTTTGAAAGGCCACAGGCTGGAACCCTGGAGCCTCTGTATGGCCTTCAGCAGTGTAGGAAATGGCTGTCGGGGGAGGGGGGTTACCTGGCTGCACAGTAGGGAAAGCCTCCCCTTGGAAGAGTATAGCCAAACTCTGGCAGTGAGAGCCGAGGCAGCAGCAGCCGACTCATGCAGCAATTGGCTCTTGGGTTCCCTGCGCGTGGCTGGGAACCTCACGGCAAAGCCTGATGTGGGCGTGGGGGGAGGGGGCAGGTCATGCAGGCTCTGCCCATGCCAGTGCTCAATCTCTGGCAGATCAGATAGCTCCTTAACCAGAGACCTTACCTCGTGGTGGGTGGAGTCATGGGGAAGTGGGAGGTACCCCAGGGCCAGTAGTCCCACCTAGACCAGAAGGCAAGAGATGCCTTTGCCGGGGAGAAAGGGATGAAGGGCACTGATGACAGACCATGGAGGTGCCTGTGTGACTGGCTCAAGGGTTTAGATTCGACACTGAAGGCAGGAGAATGGTGGAGTTATTTGGGCCTTTGCTGCTGCTGGACAGGGACTGGGTATCGAGTTGTGGGGGGGGGAGACATCGTAGCTAGAGGAAGAGACATTGGGAAGAGACAACCTCTTGTTGGAGGTTGAGGGTGTGACTGTGCATGGCATATGGGAAGGCAGAGGCTGAGGTGGACGGATTTGATTGAGACCACATGCACGGGCTAACTTGAGAGCCTTTGGTACCAAAGTCAGATGATTCCACAGTATGCCACCCTTCCAGAACATCCCAGCAGGCCTGATAAATCCTGGGCATCCCCTCTCCTCTCATGCTGCACTAGATCTCGTGGGGTCTCCTGGGATCCCAGACTATAGCTTGTCTACATTTTCCCCGTTCTCTCCATGTTCCTTACCGTAAAGACCTCCTGAGTAATGCACACCACATCCAGGCTGCAGTTGAGGTACTTAATCCTCTGGCTCAGTTTTTCTTTCCAGGATCGGACAAAGACAAGGAGGTCATCTGTGGTCACCATCTAATGGGAATACAGAGGGAGAGAGCCCCAGAAAACAGACAGGGTCACCAGAAGTCCAGGGACAGGGGCTTATCCAGGGAAGGACAACATTTGGTTCTTCCAAGTCCCCTCTCTTATAGGAAATGGTCCTGGAGGATTGGGGGTGGGGGGTTGTGACTGGCTGTCTCTCTTGGGCAGTTGTCTAAAGGTGGCAGATCCTTCACTGATGGGGAAGTTCTGTTCCTGGTCTTATAGGTTCAGCTATAGGCAAGTGATTCAAAATTGCTTGACTTAGTTTCCTCATCTGTAAGATGGGGATATGGAACACCCCCCAGTGTCTCCTCTAGCTCTAAAATTATATGTTTAAAGGACACATTTGGTCCAGCTGGCAAGGGTGTGGATCGTTGGGCAGGAGGGCTGACTGTCCGTCTCTAGGCATTCCCCTAGCAGCACCCTACAGTTTCAGGCATCACCCTCAACCATCTTTATCCTCACTACACCCAAGACTTTACCATTGTTTCCTACTCATTGCTCTGCAGACTATGAACCAGGCTCCTCCATCCACACAGGAATGGGTCACCCAGCTCACTGTCCCCACCTAGCGGGAGGCTGGGGAAGTCTCCTGACATCCACCCAGTAGGAAAGAACCCGTGGAGCTTGGGAGGGGGAAGAAATGAATCCAAAATGTTGCTATTCTGGACAGTCAGGACTTGCCTAAAGGACTTATTGAAGGTCCTAGCAGGAAAACTAATTTGTCCCTTGATACCAGGAAAGGGAGACCAGGGAAGTGATGGATAAGATGTAGGAACACCTTCCATCTACACATCATCTCTTCAGAATGATTAACTCAATGGATGTGTAGGAAACTATATGAAGGCAAACAATGAGACCGGGAGTGTCTCTGTCTCCAGAGGGACATTCATTGTTCATGTGATGCCCTGTGGGAACTTTTCTCAAGAATCATGTGTCATACCATACAAAAATTTACAGTGGAGACAGAAAAATAAATGTTCTCTTGGGGTTTTCATCAGTGGAGACACAGCTCGGAGCTGACAGGAGAGAAATGGAGCAGGAATTCTCTCTTCTTCTCTGCTCTTGCAGGCCAGGCACCCAGCTCTGGGGGCATCTGGGTGAGCTGCCCAGAGATACCTTGTGAGACCAGGGCACATGTGGATTGGGGCAGAGACAGGCACTCATGGCCAAAAAAACAAGTATGCACACACTGAGAGACCTGCACTGCTGACTGGGGGAACCAGAGACACTCATAAACATGATCCTGCTGAACTCCACTACAATTCCAACTTTTCACATTCACAGATTAGACAATGAAAAATCAGTTTATGTGCTGTGGTGAAAAGGAGTACAGAGCGCCTGCTTCTCTCAGTCACTGGGGCTGAGCTCTCGGTGCTGAGAGGGAGGCCTGATGGCATTGCAGAGGGAAGTAGAGTCCCCAGATGCAGTCTCAGGCCCCCACCCTCACTAACCTCTGCACTCGCGTCTGAGGCTGGTAGTGGGGTGTGGTTGCTTGTTTTTTTCTTTCTGCCTTCCACTGAGTAACACAAAAGTTAGCCAGCGAGGCTCAGAGACACCCCACCCTCTCTGCGATGGAGAAATCTGGTACCCAGATGCAAGTCTACATCACTTTGCCGTTCTCGACTGGACACATTCAGAATCTGTGATGCACTCACGCCTTTATCTCCCCGGTGCTCTCGACACGTTTGTATCTTGCACTGAAGCTGCTCCAGAGAAGAATTTAATCCTTCTGCTTGCAAATTGGACTTGGCCACCTAGAAAACCAGTTTTGAGATTCTGTTTTTAGAATATCTATCAAGAACAGGAAAATGGTCTTCAAGATACACAAGAAATTGAGTAAACACTGAAAAAACAACAGTAAGAGTATATATTGATATGATATCAGAAAGTAGATCAATATGAGTTTAAAAGGTTTGTTTCTCTATCAAATAGGTATGGTTTAAATGAAACTGGTGCCACAGAGTGTGGTTAAGTATGTAAGACCTGCCAGAAGGCATACAGAGCTTTGGAACACCCACACTCTGTCACAACATTCCAGCTTACAGCTGAGGACATAGGCATCCTGGGTAAGGATGCTTCTTACAGTCCTGGGCAGGCATCATGCCAAAAGAGGATTAAAAAAACAAAACAAAACACACACACAAACACACACACACACACAAAAAAAAAAACCCAAAAAACAAAACCTGACAGCCCAGCCATGACAGGGAGGCTGCTCAAAGGTTATTTATGAAGAATCTTTAAAGAGTATGCAGGGGCCTGGAGAAATGGCTCAGTGGGTAAGAGAGCTTGCTCTGCTGTCTAAAGGAAGCGAGTTCAAATCCTCTGGACGCACACAGAAAGCTGGGCACAGCCATTGGTGCTTGCAACCTCAGAATGGGGAGCTGGCTCCAGAGAGTTCTCTGGCCAACCAGAGAACCGGCAGAGCAGTGAGCTGGCTCAGTGTTGGACACTATCTCAAGGCTATGGCAAGTAGGAGAATGACAGGAAGGTGCCAACACCCACTCTGGCCTCTGTGCGTGTGTGCACATACACTCACATATGTGCATCACATGTACACTACCACACACAAAATAAAGAATACACTGCTTATAAAGTCACATAAGTCATACGCCAGCTTGAATAGATGCCCATCTTCTCACATGTAGAATCAATCATAAGTCAGCATCTTAAACTTGTGACTGTGGAGCCTGGGAAGACGGCAAGGGTAATAAAGTACTAGCTAAGGCGTATGACTATGTTACAGAATCACAGTTTGCTGCTGTCACCTTGTTGTGTTTATCTGCATTTCCAGGGCTGTCCCCACTTCTGAGTTGCTTCTATGGTTCCCAGTTCACAGATGGGTAAAGAAGTTCCCTCGAGTGACGGAGCAGGTGACTGACTGAGTCACAGAGCTTGGGAACCTCGGCAAACACTTCTTTTGCCAGAATGTCTCCCAGTCTCAGGAGACAGACAGGTCCTCCTCAGTTTGGCTTGCCCCACCCTAGAAGGTCCTCAGACGCTGTTCCTTGCATGTGTGCTGGCCTAGAGACACAGGAGCTAGCTCTCTGGGTAGTAAGGGAGAGGAACCCATGACAGAAGCTGTAAGTCGCCCACAGACGTTGCAGTGAGAACAGAAGCTGGTGTTATAAGGAAGAGGAAGCGCTTCATTGGCCCAGTCTACAGCACTGAGGAGGATGAATCCGAAGGCTTGTGGTTGTGTAGACAACCAAGAGGGGTGGATAAGAAGAGGAGAGGGTTCTGGGGCACTGAATGCCACCTGGCTGGCCCTGTGATGTTCTTAGGGAACAGATAAGTCACCACTGTCCTTCAAACATCCCTGCTTCACATAGCTAGTTACATCAGACTAAAGCATAAGTAAGGCTGGCTTCTAAGAAGCAGCCTCCAGTACGCGATCCCTCACACACCCTGGAGACGGGAGCTCCGTGTGAGATAACTCAGAAAGATGCAGCTCCATCTTGGTGGCCTGGTAGAGTTAGCTCTGCCATGATAGAGCTACACTCTGGTCATGTAAGTGTGAGAACAGAGAGAGAGCGGTATAATAACCAGCAGGACACCTTCGAGGTCAGGTAGCAACACCAGTTAGTGACCAGCAGCTAGCTGACAGTAGAGGTCAATAACTAACACAGCCAGAGTCAGAGACGGACAGAGGAGGGCTTCCGTCGCCTCAACTCAGTGTGCAGCCCAAGAACAGCACGGGATTGTCTCTCTCGTTGGGCTTAGGAGACATGGGTTCTGGGATTGACCTCAGGGCCTGCTGTGGGTCAAGCGCTTTAAGGACCGAGCTTTCTCTCCAGCCCTTGTCTCTGTTTCTTTTATCTCTAAAATGGAGATAAAAGCAGTCCATCTGGTTCTGACATGGACAAACAATGCTACATAAAGTAAGTTGGGGACTGTGGAGTGCAGTCACTCAGTGGCTGAAGTACCCCGGGACAGACGCCACACTGCCGGACAGATGCCACACTGCCGGACAGACGCCACACTGCTGGACAGTGAGTACTGGTGTGCAGGTGTGTGTGTGTGTGTGTGTGTGTGTGTGTGTGTGTGTGTGTGTGTGTGATGGGTGTCCACTAGACGGAAGATGGACCTGTCCTACCTGACACTTGATGTTCACTTGCAAATTCGTCATCAGCCGTTGGATTTTCTCTACGAAAATCAGGTCTGAAGATAGGTTATGGAATTTACTCTCAAATTTGTTGATGACGTCATTGGCCTGTTAAGGAAAGATCAGAAGTAAATTGGAGTGAACTTGATCTGGAGCATTAGACCTTGGAAGAAGGGGGAGCTTAAGTACCCTTTCTTCAGAAGTGACAGCCTCTGGCAGGCAGTCCTGGAGGCTGTTTGGAGGGAGGAGAGGGAGCCCCCACCTGGTCCAGGTAATCCGTCTCCATTTTTTCCATGTGGATCATGATTAAACTTTCAACAAACTCAATCCGGGTGGCCTCCTTCTCCAGTCGATGGCACAGTGACTCAATCTCTTCAGGGGAAAAGTTGCCCCCCTCTGAAAACAATCTGAGAACAAGAGGGAGAAGCAAAGGCCACCAGTCAAACCGAGCATGCCTGCACACCCCAAGGCCGTGGCTTTAGATCTGAGTACAGGTGACGGAAAGATAAACGCAGGTTATGCAAATGCAGGGGCAGTGAAAGGAAATTCTGTGCAAACTCCAGACAAGCTAAGCATGGCGCTCAGTGGTAGCATGCCTGTCTAACATGCAGGAGGCTCTGGGTGCAATTCCTAATACCACTGAGTGAATGAGTGAGTGAGTGAGTGAGTGAGTGAGTGAGTGAGTGAGCGAGTGAGCGAGCGAGTGAACGAATGAATGAATGAATGAAAAACCCACATAAGGAAGAGAAGTCTGCAGTCTCCAGATGAAGTGAAACTAGAGGGTCCCTTGGGATATGGGTGGTGCCAAAGCTGACTTGACCTGGAGACGTTGATGCTGAGCCTCCATGACTGCATGGGGGAAGAGCCAGCTGGGTCCTGAGGGTGGCACTTTCAGTGTGGGATTGAGTGACACATGAACCCCACCAGGTTCCAGGATCCTGAGATCCCAGGGCAAGGGGGAAGGAAAGCTCTTTCTAATCTGAGATTCTGTTTACCAACTGAACATGTGTTCTCCAGAACAACAAAATGAAACAAAACCTCAAACAGATTATTGTAATTGGTCCTGAGTAGGTATTGCCCCAAGTGGTCCAGTAAAAACTAATATGGACTCTCTGAAGGAATGCCATGTGAGTCCAGGCCTCAAAGAGGATGCTGCAGATAAAAATCCAAGAGAAACAAGTGACATCTAGTCACAAGGAAGTAAGACACCATGAATAAGAAGCAAAGGACAACAGGAAGCAGAACACAAGAGATGTTACAATGCTCTGAAAGAAATTACAAAATAACTAAATATAAGATGTTTAAAGAAATAAAAGAGACCCCCTGCTTCCTGAAGACAGAGGCAGTGTGGCCAGCCCCCTCAGGCTCCATGCCATGCCTTCCTGCTGTGGTGGACTATCACCCTGTAAGTCCGAGCTAACATTTACCATTCCTTGAGTTGCTCCTGCCAGGTGTTTTACCATAGCAACAAGTAACTGACATAGAAAATTAGCAGGAAGGGAAGCTTGAAAACACAAGCAGGAAGCAGTCAATTTGGAAAAACAATTGATATAACCAGGATATTGTAACAGTGAAGTTTTAAGCCTCAAGGAATAGCCTTTACATTTTTATTTATGAAATTGTGTGTGTGTGTGTGTGTGTGTGTGTGTGTGTGTGTGCGCGCGTGCGCTCGCACATGGCGCACACTCACATGCCATGATGCATGAGTGGTTAGAGGAACATTTTTTTTTTAAAGATTTATTTATCATGTATACATGTACCTGCATGTACACCTTCAGGCCAGAAGAGGGCACCAGACCAGATCTCACACAGACGGTTTTGAGTGACCATGCAGTTGCTGGGAATTGAACTCAGGACCTCTGGAAGAGCAGCCAGTACTCTTACCCTCTGAGCCATCTCTCCAGCCCTAGAGGGCTATCTCAGGAGCCAGTTCTCTCCTGCCACCTTGTGGGATCCTGAGACCAAACTCAGGTCAGCAGGCTTCTGTACAAGTGCCTCTACCTGCTGAGCCAGCTCACCACCCCAAGGACCAGATCTATCAGGTGGGCAGACACAGTTACAGAGGGAGGCTAATGTGAACAAATCTGCTAGAACAGAGCTAAGATACAGGAGAGTGATGCATGCAGGACAGAGGTGCCTGAATAACATGTCAAACAAATGCAAGCCTTGCAGACACAGCCACGGACAGTGCATGCTGTGACTCATGGTTAACCTTCACTGTGAGCCTCCCAGGATCTGGAATCGTCAAGTGACACAGCACTGGGTGTGTCTGTGAGGCTTTTCCATTAGTTTCACTGAGGAGGGAAGACCCGTCCTAACTGTAGGCGGTGCCATCTGGGTCCTAGACTGAAGAAAAAGAAAAGGAAAAAAAATGGAGAGGCGGTTGGGGGGGGAGGAAGCTAGCTGAGTACCAGCAGCCATTTCTTTCTGTGTTCTGACTGGAGGCAATGTAACCAGCTGCTTCATGTTCCTGTCACCACGCAGACCATGTCACCCTCAAACCATGAGCCAAAGCAAACCCTTCTTCCTTAGGTCACTTTTTCAGGTATTTGTCACCATAACAGGCAAAAGAATTAACAGGCATTAGTAGGATTCTACTTCAGAACAAACCAGCAATGTTTGCTCACAGAACGTGTAGAAAACACATTTTTTGGAGAATGTCTATTTTTAACTTTTATGTTTATTTATGCTAAATGAATAAAAGATTTTTCAAATGATCTTCAGAATTTTCAAATTTCAAAACAATATAAGCTTTTTAAAAAAATGAATCCAGGAGCTAGAGATGGAGAGGATGGTTCAGCAGTTAAGAGAACTGGCTGCTCTTGCGGAGGACCTGGTTCGGTTCCCAGCACCCATGTGGTGGCTTACAACAATATGTAACTCCAGTTCTAGGAGATCTGATGCCCTCTTTTGGCCTCCAAAAGCATCAGGTATTGTGGGATATTTGCACACTGTGTGAAAATATATTACTGTGATTGGTTCAATAAAGAACTGAATGGTCAATAGCTAGGCAGGAGGTATAGGTGGGACTTCCGGGCAGAGGGAAAGGAAGTAGTAGATGAATCTAGGTGTGTATGTGTGAGACACCAATGAGACTTGGAGGGAGTCAGACATACAGAATGAAAGAAAGGTAAAAAGCCACAAGGGAAAATATAGATTAATATAAATGGGTTAACTTAAATTATAAGAGGTAGTGGGACGAGCCTAAGCTAAGGCCGAGCTTTTATAATTAATAAGAAGTCTCTGTGTCATTATTTGGGATCTGGAAGCCAACAAGAAAACTTGCTACAATAAAACATGCCATATGTGATGCACATACATGCACACAGGTAAAATACTCAAACGCACTGAAAAAAGAATCAAGTATAGCTTGTTACAAATGTCAAAAGCTAAATCTGGTATTAGAGTCAGGCAGGAATGAGCAAAGACCGTGGGGGAAAGGCAAAGGGGAAGAAGGGCCGGTGAGCATACAGAAAGACACCATCACTAGTTACTAGGGGAATGCAGACCAAAACCATACACTGCCTCACATCCACTGCAATTGAGAAAGAAACTCATACGTGTTGGTGAGGCAGTGTTCAGAGAAACGAGAACTCCTGTGCTGTGCTAGTGGGAATGTAAAATGGAAGTCACTCTAGAAAATAGACATAAAAACGACTCCTCAAAAGAAAAGGGATGGGACCACCACGTGATACAGCTGTTCTCTTTCTGGAAATGGACCCACCGGACTTGAAAGCAGGACCCTAGCAGATATCTACAGTGTCTCTTGTACCACTATTCACAATCACCCAAAGGTGTAAACAGCCACAGACTCATCAATAGGCGGGTGGGAAAATAAACTGTGGGCGTGCGACACAGCACAACGGAACATCGCTCAGCCTTAGAAAGGAAGGGCGCGCTGACACAGGATATAACACAGGTGAGCCAACCTCAGAGAGGATGCGTGCAAGTGAGATACACCAGGGAGGGAGGGGCAGACGCGGGAGGCCCTCTCCAGGAGGTGCCCGGGGTAGGCGACTTTTCATTTCTTCTCTGACAGTTTCATACCCGTATACAATGAATTTCAGTCATAGTAACCCCCACGGCCCTCTCTCGTCCCTCCTCACCCTCCTGGCTCCCACTTTCGTAGCTCTTGCACATGTGTAACCCACGGAGTTTAATTAGGGTTGCTTGTATGAACATGGAAGGGGGGGCTTGTTTACAAAAACGTGGGTAACAATTCAGTGGCACCCCACTGAAGAAGGTGACACACAGAAACCATTGACTGTCAGCGGTCCCCTACGGAAGGGGCCTCTTGAGTCCGTCCCCCTCCCAGGATGAAATGTCCAATGGGCTCAGTCTTGTGCAGGTCTTTTTTTTCCCCCTTGGGTAGCCACAGCTCAGTGAGTTCACGGTGCAATAGACGTGCCCAGAACACGTCTTTTAATAGCATACTTCCCCATCCTCCAGAGCTCCATCTTCTGTGGAGATCTGAAGGAGGTGATTATAGGGCTGGCATGGAACAGTCAGCTTCATAGAGACGGGAAGTAAAATAGTGGTGGCAGAATCATGGAATGTTTATGATATGGAGTGTTGGTCTGTGATAATAGGAAATTCTAGTGCCAGTGCTGGTGTTAATAGCACTCTGCATAATACCACTGAACAGCACATCTGAAAATGGTTAAAAATAAGCTAGGAGAGAAACATGGCCACCTCCCAAGAGCAAACCCTGGTGGCTCCCAGAGACATAAGATATCCATTGGTTCCCACCTGCAGTGCTTGACAAAGTCAATGTTGGTATAGCGGAGTTTGCCCAGACTCTCTTCCAGGTACTGCCGGAAGCTTCGCAGGGACACCTGGATGACATCCACATAGCTAAGCAGCTCCCGGTGTAGTGTTTTGGTGAGACTCACCAGCCTGTGGGGACAGGGGAGATGTAGGTGGTGGTAAATGACCAGCCTGGGAGGCAGGAAAGGCCTGGTGGGAACCCTGGGCCTCTCAGATCCACCACCCAACTCCTCTGGCCTGCAAAGAAACACTAGAAAGGAAATTAAAAGACAAGTGTGGTGTGCAAGCCTGTAATCCCAGCACCCATGGGGCTGAGGCAGAAGGATCACAAGTTCTAGGCCAGCCTGTATGGCAGTGAGCTCAAGGCCTACCTGGACAATTTAGTGAGACCCCTCCTCAAAATAAAAAGTAAGGAGGCATTGCCAGCAAATTAGTAAAGGAGTCCCAGGCTCTACTGAGTCCTCGTCCCACCAACAGACCACCTGACGACTCCCCAGCAGACCACCTGACTCCCACCAACAGACCACCTGACTCCCCAGCAGACCACCTGACTCCCACCAACAGACCACCTGACTCCCCAGCAGACCACCTGACTCCCCAGCAGACCACCTGACTCCCACCAACAGACCACCTGACTCCCCAGCAGACCACCTGACTCCCACCAGCAGACCACCTGACTCCCACCAGCAGACAGACCACCTGACTCCCCAGCAGACCACCTGACTCCCCAGCAGACCACCTGACTCCCACCAGCAGACCACCTGACTCCCACCAGCAGACCACCTGACTCCCACCAGCAGACAGACCACCTGACTCCCCAGCAGACAGACCACCTGACTCCCCCACAGTGTGGCACCCTCACCCTGTGCCCTCCTGTAACAAAAGTTACTTCTCTGCATAAGGGCCACCCGAAATTGGCTGCCCCTATGACTGAATGCTGCACAGATACCTGCCATGGTCCTTCCTGTCACCCGAATGAGGCCCCTGCCTTACATCTCTGAGTGGCCTTTGCTGGAGCCTCTTGCTCTACCTGCCCTGCCGATGGCCCTCCCCTAAGTTTTGGCAGGCACCTGTGGGTTCATCAGCCACGCCCTTCTAGACAGACAGGAAGCCCTTCCAGATGCCCCCAAAGGGAAACAGTCTTTATCAACATGGACATTTCCGAGCACAGCATCTGCACCTTGCACGTGGCCTGTGTGTATGTACTTCTCCCATCCCAGACGACGCACCCGCTGCCTCACACACAGCCAATGCTGCCCATGGAATCTGTTGTGGTTGTTGTTTTCTTTGCTCTGGTGAAAAGGTAGCTCAAAAGCAGGCTCCCCAAAGCTTTCTGCTCCTTTGCCAGAAGGAGCTGGGCCTCTAGAGCCAGGCCTGGGAAGAAGACACTCCAGCCCCTTACTTTTGGCTCTTGCTGGCATTCAAGAAGATGTGCTCCATGTCGTAGATCTTGCGGCGGAAGTTTTTGCTCCGCACAGCTTGCTCTTCTTGGAACTGACAGAACATCAGTCTCTCTCTCTTCAGCGTCTCGATCACACCTGCGCAGTGGTTGTCCAGTCTCTCCCGGTGGAGCAGGAGCTCAGCTGCAAGAGGGTAGGAAGAGCGGCTTCCCTCTGCGGCCATTCCTTCCTTGGAATGGGCCCACCTGTTGCATCTCCTAGGCCAGCCCGACAGGAATCACTCCTGTCAGGCAAGGACCCATACCAGGCCCCAGCTGCCCTCTCCAGGGTGGGGCGGCATCTGGACTGGGACCCCGAGGAGGCCAATGAGCACCCACCTCAAGGTCCCATACTGAAGAGGGGCTGTGAGCCTGCCCTGCCTGCTGGAGGAGCCCTGGTGCTGATTGGGCAAAACTAGGGATAGAGAGAATCCCCGGGAGCAGAGGATGGCTGGGGGCATTTGGGGAGCACTGAGATCTTGGTAGGAGTACCTCAACAAACACAAAGCTGGGAAGGCTTGATCTGTTCCGTACACCAATGAATGCTATGCCCAATAGCCCAAATTCCAACTGGCTCCAAGGTGAAGTAGAACGTAAAAGGATCAGGTTTCCAGAGCCCCTTCAGAGGCCTTTAAGGCAAGCAGAAAGCCCCACATCTCCCACCTGAGTGTTCTACTGCCCGGAGTGATGGACAGAAGGGCTGTTCTAGCAAAAATACATACAGTTCTATAAAAACAAATGGCGTCAGCAGACCAGAGACACCCGCACACCCATGCTTATTTCCTCACTGTTCACAGTAGCTAAGGTGGCCTGGGTGGCCATCAGCACACAAGTGGATAGCTGCACTGTGGTGTATGGGCGTAATGGAATTCTACTCAGTCAGAGGAGAACGAAATCATGTGATTTTCAAGTAAGTGGGCAGAACTGGAGATTGTGTTAAGCAAAACAAGCCAGTCTCTGAAAGTTAAATAGCACGTGTTTTCTCTCATACGTGAAATCTAGATATTATATGAATGAATATATATTTATATCTATCATCTATGAATGACATAAAACAAGAAAGGGGACTATTTTGAGGAAGGAAGGGGACCAACAGGAGCATGAATAGGGACAAAAGATGGTAATGGGAGATGAATATGGATAAAATACAGTGACATACACATATACATGAATGAGAAAAATGCCATCATGAAACCCATTATTCTGTATGACGGTTAATTTTTTTTTTTGGAGGGGGGAGGTTTCGAGACAGGGTTTCTCTGTGTAGCTCTGGCTATCCTGTAGACCAGGCTGGCCTTAACCTCAGAGATCTGCCTCCTGAGTGCTAGGATTAAAGGTGTGTGCCCGGCTGATAGTTAACTTTTTTTAATTTAAAAGCAGTGTGGAGCTGGGATTCATTGCTGTGGTCTGAGTGTCCAAGCTGAGCATCGGGCTGGGGAGCCAAAGCGGCAAACGGGGCCGGCCTCTGGTGCAGTCCTTTCATCCCTCCCTGCATTTAGTTGAGGTTTCCAGAACTGGAGACTGCACATCTCAGAGCCTGTCACCACCACTGCTCCAGGCCACGGGAGCTTGGATGGGATCACATGCAGGCTCCAGGAGAGCCTTAAATGGCTATGGATTCAAGCGAAGCATCCACAGGGGGCCACATAAGAGTCCGACTCTAACTGTGTGCACCTCCCCATTAGTGGAGCTTCCTACCGAAGAAAGAAAAGGTTGGTCTTTCCAAGACCAGTGATCGGGTGAGAATAATGACTTCCACCCTGGGGCATCGCATCCCAGACCACTCGCAGCTCCTCCCTACACCACATCAACACCTTCTCCTGTAGAGAAGGGTAGGTAGGGAAGGGTAAGGGTGTCAGATGATCTGTTCAGAGTTATACAGCCAGAGAAAGTGAACCCGCGAGTTCTGGTTTCTAAGCTGGAGACTTGCTGCTAGAAGCATCCTCCAGACAGGTGTGGAAGAAGACCTGAAACCCAAGAGCAACAACAGGACAGCACTCTTCCTTTTGCCCCTGACACTCTACAAAGGAAGGGAGGGAGGAAGAGAGGGAAGGAGAAACACCCATGAGTGTGAGACGGGGAGATTCCCACAATTCTGAGGCTAGCTCGGGATACATGATGAATTCTGGCCAACCTAGGCTACCAATTGGAGATCTTGTTTTAAGAAGGAAGAAAGGAAAGGAGGGAGAGGGGGGGGGGGAAGGAAGTGAAGAAGGAAGGGAGGAGGATTTTAAAATCTCATATGCTGATTCTGGGCATGCCTTCCAAGTGTGATGACAGTCTATCATTACACAGGTGAACTGGGGGCATTTAAAAAGAAAAAATAAAAAGGATGAGTTCATGGGTCAGTAGACCCTGTAGGGGATGTCTGGGGACAAGTGGACCTCCCCAGGATGGCTCTAACCTGCTCTGACGTTGTGAATATCCTTCTCCACGTGCTGGAGTCTTGGCTTGTGCAGGTGCAGACGCAGCTCCAGTTCTGAGTCCAGTTCGTCAACCTTGGCAGCCACAATAATGCGAGCGTTGAGGGCACATTGGTCAAACCACTTCTCCAGGTGCTCAAAAAAGCCAGCTCGAATCCTGGAGAGAGAGGAGCAGTCATCTCTGGCAGCAATCAAGACCAGTCGATCGGCCATACTGAGACCCACAGTACTTTGTGCTCTCATACCTCATTTGTTCCCCATGTACATGTTATCTCATTGAGTGGATGAACACCATCCATCCACTAAGACTCCTGCTGGGCAGTTTCCAAACTTTGGCTCTCACAGAGAAGGCTGTGATGAACAACCCTGTACTTATGTCAAGTTCAGAAGAGCTCAAAGGTTAAAAGACATTGTGGTTCTACATTTCTTCACATCTCCTTAGGAACAGACCACAGAACACTGGGCTACAGAGTCTTTTTTTTTAAGACCACACGTCAGTCCTCCACTGTTCACAGTTCTTTTCCATTTTCTGTGTTGATCACTACAAAATGCCACACGAGATGTAGCATGCCTTTGGCTTATATCTATTGGGCTTTTTTTTTTTAAAGAAATATAAGGGGCTGGAGAGATGGCTCAGTGGTTAGGAGTACTGCTGTAGTGCCTCTTGGTTTGGTTCTGAGAAGCCAGAAGATAGTCAACCATGTGTGACTCCAGTTCTTGGGGTTCTGGTCCCCTCTTCTGACCTCCACAGGCGCTGTATACACATGATACATACATACATACATACATACATACATACATACATACATACATACATATATACAGGCAAACACTCATACGCATAAAATAAATAAATCTTACAAAAATAAAAGAAACTTTAAAGTCATAGATATACTAGGAAATAGAAGCCAGAAGTAGATGGCTTGGGGAAAGTATTTCTATGACACAACCCAGACTAGCAGAGCACCCTGAGAAGGGCACAGGGGTTACACTCACCAAGGATATCCATGTCTGTGGAGCATTCTGGGACATTTGAGATTTTCTATGGTGTTTTCTCACCCCTACCCTCTCTCTGTTACCGAAGCTTTTAAGTTTTCTAGCTAAAGTGAATCTTTAGTTCCATCACCTCATGCAGAAAGTTCAGAGTAAGAGAATGTGAATGTGACCATTTCCACTCACCGTTTCTTCACTTTCACGATGAGTTTGTGAGGAACAGTCACTTGCTCTACGTACTTGGTGCTGAATGCGTCGTGGAAGAGCACAAGGTGGTAGGAATTCGGCCTTGTGTGTATCCTTTGTTCATCTTCCACAGACAGGAAGGCAAAGTAAGTGTTCCCACTGGCAGTTGTGAAAAACTCCATTTCATCATAGGCCATCTCCTCCAGGCTCTCTTCCTTGTCTTCAGCCTATCCGGAGCACGAGACTTGAAAATCAACCGTCAGCCGATGCACGTGACACCACAGACTGAGCCCCTGAGGCCCAAACAGCCAATGCGAACTTTCCCTAACCTCCTCTTCCCCACACACAGTGTTTTTACTTATTTTTATTTGTTTGCAGAGCTGACCTCAGGACCTATTGCATGTGAGCACTGGATCCCTGAGCTACATCCTCAGCGGTTTTAAAATGGAAAGGTTTCACATATAAATCTCAGCTCCCCATTCTTTGAAACAGCACTGAACAACACTGTTGGCTGAGACTGAGTAGTGATGGCACACCTTTCACTGCTTGTCATTTTTACCTATGGCCTCCAATCTTCTTTTCTCAACACATGTGTGAACATTTGAGTTTGGAATTATAAAAAAGTCCTATGTACCAGTTCTTCCACAGCAATATAGGAAATATATCTTCTGTCATTCTGCACCATAGAATTCTGCACACCACAGAATATGGTTTTGTGCATTTGGGTGTGTTTTGAAGACAAGGTTTATTAACAATGAGCTATTTGCCAACCCTCAAATGGGAGGTCCTAGTTGCATTTCCTATTGTTATGATAAAACATCCTGACCAAAAGCAACTTAGGGGAGAAAGAGTTTATTTTAGCTCCCAGTTCCGGTTACAGACAGGAAGTCAAAGCAGCAGGAAGCTGACGCAGTTTGTCCCATCACATCCACAGACAAGAACAGAGAGGAATGAATGTGCATCTGCTCATCTGCTTACTTACGCTCAGCTCGATTTCTCCACTCTTACACAGTTTAAAATACCCTGCCTGGGGGATGATGCCGCCCACCGTGGGCTGGGTCTTCCCATATCAATTAATATAAGATAGACATGCCCACAGGCCAACCTGATATAGACAGTCTCTCACTGAGACTCTTTCTAGACGATTCTAGGTTGTATCAAGTTGACAACTAAAACTACCCATCAAGGAGAGCTTTTCCTGAATGTTTTGTTTTATATATATGGTAAACAGGAAGAGAGAAGGGTTGAAGTAGGAGAGACTGAGGCAATCTGTGCAATAAACAGGAGGTAAGAAAGAGACCCCAGGGAGAGATGAAGAAAGCCATGTGAAAGATGACTCCAGAATAGGCTGTAGGGGCACGAGAAAAGGAAGGCAAATTTTAAAAATTATTGCTGTGAGGGAAGAGTCAGATCTTTGTTGACAAAAATAGAAAGGAATAAATACTCCTGTAGCTCTTTATCTGGACCTCTGTGGAGCCTGGGCCATTGGGGTCCCCAGTTTATCTGAATATATGCACAGGATAAACACAGCAGACTTCCTTCATACCCAACAACGAGCCGGGGGGCTGGCTTACCTGACCCATAAGTAAGCTCTCTTGAAAGTACTCGGTCACCTCTTCCTTCATGTCCTCAGAGTCCTCCTCCTCGTCTTCCTCTTCCTCCCTTATCTCCTCCTCTTCTCCTTCCTCCTTCTCTTCCTCCTCTTCCTTCTCCTCTTTTATTTCCTCCTCTTCTCCCTTATTCTCCTCCTCCTCTTCCTCCTTATGCTCCTCTTCCTTCTCCTCCTCTTCCTCCTCCTCTTCATCTGCCTCTATCCCCTCCTGCTCTTCTTGAGACTTCACATTTTCTGGTTCCAGGGATGACTCTGACAAAGTCTCTTTCATGCTCCGCATTTCTTCAGTCTCTTGGATAGACTCTTCTGTCCTGTCACCCTGTAGGAACTTGTCCGGGTGGCCCCGTGCCTCTCCAGCCATGATGGGTTCTATCTCTTCCCCCGCTTCCTCTTCCGTCTCCTCTGCTGGCTTCTCGGAACCTGTCTCCTGACCTGTGCTTTCTTCAGCTTTGCGGATTTCCACTCTCGCCCTGTGTTTTCTCTTCAGCTTACTTACTCTCTGCATGAAGACCTTTTCGTGGGTTTCTGTTGGTGATCAGTAGTAAAGGATAAGCAGACAGCGACCAGTGTTGCCTGGACTGAGGCCCCCACCCACAGGTGTACTGGAGTGATGGCAGGGAGGCTCAGGTTGTGTTACCTGGTTGCCTGAACTTGAAAGTCACTTCCCCACTCAAATTCTACAAGGAAAAAACACAAGTCACTACAGGGCCAGCAAAGCCTTTCTGCAGAACACAGTTACTAAAGCTTCATGACTCTTTAGGTAAAAAGGCTCTGATGTGCCGTGACCAACTCCATTCACTGGGGCAATCGATGTGTCTTTAGTCCAGGCACTTTCTTTCCCTAATTCCCAGCAGACTAGCACACCCTGATGGTAAGCACTAGGTAACAGAATCGGGGCTCATTCTGACACAGTCTCTGAAGTAAACCAGAGGAAATGGTGAGCAGCGGGGTGAACCGGCTTCACTGGTGCCCAGGGAGGGCGGACAGAATGAGCCTGATTAACATGATCATGGGTGAGCTGCTTTCGATGGGATAGAGCTGGTAAGGAACATCCGAGGGAAGAGGGAATGGGTCCTGGCTTAATTTTAGTAGAATCATGTGCCAGTGAGAGACATCATGAATGGAACACAAAGCATTATAGAAATTAGACTTTTCACTTTAAGGTTGGAGCCTATCTATCATATGTGTATGTGAGACAGAGAGAGAGAGAAAGGGAGGGTCATTGTGGGGGGGGGGGGAGGGGCACACATGTGCATCTCAGAGAACAGCCTTGGGTGCCAGTCCTCATCTTCCCCCTCAAGACAGGGTCTCCTTACTGTTCACTGGAGTATATATCACACTAGCTGGCTTCTGAGCTTCTGGGGATCCTCCTGCCTCTGACTCTCATCTCCCCATAGAAGCACCAGAACTACAGATGTGGGCTACTGTGCCTGGCTTTGTGTGGGCTCTGGGATTTGAACTCGAGTTTTCCCACTCGCCCAGCAAACACTACAGTACTGCTGAGCCACTTCCTAGCCCCTGACCCTTCTAAACTGAGAAGGTCTCTGTTCGGTCTCTTCACCCTTGACATTCTGACACGGTTTCCTACTTTGCAGGATTAAGGACGGCTTCCAAATGGTTTAAAATGCCCTGCCTGGGGAATGATGCTGCCCACTGTGGGCAGATCAGACAGAAAGCCATCCTCTCCCCTGTCCTACTTACTGAGTGGCCCGGGTGTACCATCTGTCCTTGATACCTGTTCAAAGATTTCACGAATGAAGAAGTGTCGGCTGAGGGTGAAGCTGTAGCAGTTGAGTTCTTTGAGTACGAACCCTGGGTACTCCATCACTTCTTTGGTCAGAAGGACGTGAAAATATTCATACCTGGGAGGGAGGAAGGGGAACTCTGTGGGAGACCCTCACTGGAGCCGTGCCCCCAGGCCTCCATCTGGCAACTAGCATTGTATAGAGCTGTCAGGTGGCTATTCTTCTCATAGAAGCAGTCCTTGGGCTACTGTACTATTTTCCTGATCATACAAGGAGCACATGCTCTTTGTAGAGAATCTGGGAAGTTTTTCATTTGTAATGTGGGCTCACTTTTCCTGTCCATGATCCTAACTCTGTCTTTGAACTTAATCGACAGTATTCCATCAAACCCTCAAACACCACCAGGCTCAGAAATGTTATCTGTTTCTCAGGCAAAGTAAACAGGTTCAGGAGCTTACTTAGTTACCCAAAGATAAACTCCCAGATCTATATGCAGCAATCATATGGAAGGTGGGCCTCTTTCTGTGAGTGGTCCTTACAGAATCAGCTGTACAGAGGCACAAAAATATAATGCAGTTCACAGAGAACTGTTAGTAATTCTGTATGGAGAAAAAGCTAATCACGAGAAGGCTGACATATGGCCAAGTATCTTAGAAGTAATTATAGTAGTAAACTCTACACGGTCACTTAAAAATAGATCTATAATTACAGAATAATTTGCATTATATAACTCATCCTTTATTTTTAAAACACTGTATTGGTATGTATCTGTGTCCATAAATGTGCATGCTCATACAAAAGAACAGCGGGGTAAGAGTGAGGGAGACATCTCTGTTAAGAGTGAGGGAGACATCTCTGTTAGCAGAAGTTGACTTTTCTGTCCCTTCAACAAAGCGTATGAATGCTTACATTTAACAGGGAACCCAGGCTCTTGGCCTTGACGTTTCTCACTACAAACTTGCCACAGTTCTCCCTAGGAAATTCTATGGGCTCCTGGGTGAGGAGCAAAGGGTTGTTAATATTCTCCAGTGTTGAGGGCACGGCTTTTATCTGAGTTTGCTGATCACAGCTCTGGTCTCCTGCGCTACCGGGTGTTCCCTTAGTTATGAATCCCGGCCATCTCCTCCTGTCTTCTGAGGTCTGGTCAGCCTACCTGGACTTCATGTTCTTCAGAAAAGTCTTGGCCTTTTCCAGGTGCACCTTCAGCGTCTCTTCTTGGCTCTGCTGCCTCAGTTGGTCTAAAAGCTTATCGAGGGTGATCTCTTGGGTCTGGCAGCCATTCCCAAAACAAGAGAGGCACAGGTGAGTGTCCAGAGGTGGCAGAGTGTTAGTGACATGCAGATGCCACGTTCTCCAGAGCTGAGATGGAGGCAGAAAGCCTGGGAGGAGGAGGGCCAAGTCTGTGACCGCCCTGGCTCTCTCCAGCACACACTGGCAGGCTCTGTTCCTGGAATCTTCTTTTGTCCCCACCCACCTCCCCAAGGACCCACCTCAGAAGAGCTACTTCAGGGACATTTCTCTTGGGCCTTGGCCCTAGAGTCAAGCCCGCACTACACATTTCTGAGGCATCTGTAAGTGACAACTTGGAGCCAGTTCCCTGAAATGCTACCTATACCTCACTTTATCAGACCGCATAGGCGAGTTCGCAACCTCCACGACTGGGACTTCAAAAGGCTTACGATCTCAAGCGTTAGATACTTGGTGAGCTCAGGATGTGCCAGGCATCACTGTCAGCTACTCCCCTGTAGACGAAGAGAGCTCCGACTGACACACACCTGGGAGCTCTGAAGTCACTGGCTGACGCTGCCTCTCCTCAGAAGGAAGCAACCTTACTTGTCATGTTGGGGGTGGGGTCTAGCCAGTTTCCCCTGAGAAACTTCTCATAAAAGATCCACCATAGTCTTTAATTAGGCAAAGGTCTGCTTTTCCCCTACTCGAACAACTGCATATTAGTAATTCTGCAGTTCACTGTAGGGGCAGGGCACCTGTCTATCACATGCAGTCCTTGGGAGATTTGTCACGCTGCGGTCTTCTTTCAACACTGTGGGGAAAATTTCATTCTCTTTGGCCAGCAGTAAGCTATGGCTCGGGAAATTATGCTTTGATCATCTTGTTCATTTTCTTATCATTTATTTACTTAATCCTTTATGGTTTTTCTGTGTGTGTGTGTGTGTGTGTGTGTGTGTGTGTGTGTGTGTGTGTGTGTTTCCAGGCATGTGAAGGTCAGGGGGCAGTTCTTGGAAGAAGCCTCCTCCTGACACTTTATGGGAACCAGGGATTGAACTCACGTCACGAAGCCCTGCATGCAACCACGTCTACCTGCTAAACTACGCCACCAGCACCAGGTCATGCTATTTTAACGACCCAGACTTCTTCCCATTCAATCAGTCAGTCTGTTTTTCTGTCTCTTTTGCTTGTGCACACTCTTAGAAACAGGCTTGATTCACAAGACCTATCACAAGCTCTGGCCTGGTTCAGGATCCTTCTTCTTGCTCCTCCCATTTCCCCCCAAGATCAAGGCAAGCCTTGGTGCCTCCATGCACATACATTTTGCAATTTAAGGGTTTTACATTTGAGTCTATTTTCACTTCATTTTTTGTTTATGGTGGGTTGTGTTTGTTTGTTTGTTGTTATTGTTAATCTGAAAGCCCAAAGCAGCAGTCTGAGTCCAGCCCACAGCTCCCCACAGGGCCCCCGCAGTCTGGGTCCAGCCCACAGCTCCCCACAGGGCCCCGCAGTCTGGGTCCAGCCCACAGCTCCCCACAGGGCCCCTGCAGCCTGGGTCCAGCCCACAGCTCCCCACAGGGCCCCGCAGTCTGGGTCCAGCCCACAGCTCCCCACAGGGCCCCCGCAGCCTGGGTCCAGCCCACAGCTCCCCACAGGGCCCCCGCAGCCTGGGTCCAGCCCACAGCTCCCCACAGGGCCCCGCAGTCTGGGTCCAGCCCACAGCTCCCCACAGGGCCCCGCAGTCTGGGTCCAGTCCACAGCTCCCCACAGGGCCCCCGGTTTGGGGCACCTGGTTCTCCTGGTTGTGCTTCTGTCGATGTTGCTCTATCCTCTTCTCCAGCTCCAGCTCTTGGGACAACAGAACACTCTGGTGCCCCTCCCACAGCCTCACAGCCTCCTGGAAGTACCGGAAGAGGTCCGCGCTCTGCAATTCTGTCTGCTTGGCCAAGGCTTCAAAGGAGCTCTGCAGGGTAGAACACAGAGAAGGTTACCTGGAGGACAGACTAGCCCAGGCCCCAAGGACGACCTGTCCACAGGGCCTCGTCTCCAAAGGCAGAAGTTACTACCTGAACACCGTCCCTCAAGGTCAGCTTTAGGCTCTGTGTTGGTTAGTTTTGCATCACCTTGACACACGCTACAGTCATCTGAGAAAGGAGACTCTCAGTTGAGATAACACCTCCATAAGATGGGCCCAATAGGGCGCTCACCAACCTAAGACAGAGCGCCTGTGTGGCCTGGGCAGGCGTCTCCATGACGGGTAAGGTGACCTGCTGACGGCCCACGCAGCCTAAATCAGAAGCTCATTTTTTAGTAAAAGGGGGACTTGTAGGATCCTGGCCCCCGTTTTGGGTAACTGTTGCCTTGCTTGCTGACTTTGACCTTGATATCCTCCCTATGCTAATTCCCTGCTGGGTTCCACCCTCCTGAATGCTTAAGGGAAGTTCCTTGTCTGTGTACCCTGCATATTGGGCGTTAACAGCTTAGATGCAAGATTATAAAACATCTGTAGCGAACTTCTGCCCTCTGGGGTTCTCCCATTGTGCTGTAAGCCTGTATTTAAGACCTCCTCCCTCCTTCAATAAACGGCATTTGGCATTTAAAAAAAAAAAAAAGATGGGCCCACAGGAAAGTCTGTTGAGCATTTTCTTGATTAATGATTGATGTGGGCGGGCTCAGCCCACTGTTAATGGTGCTACCACCCCATGGACAGCTGGTCCTGAACTGTATAAGAAAGCAAGCTAAGCAGACCATGGGGTGCCAGCCAGTAAGTCCCTCACGGCCTCTGCTTCAGCTCCTGTTTCCAGAAACTCCTGTCTGAGTTTCTGCCAATTTCTCTCAATGATGGACTGCAATGTGGAAGTGTAAATAAAATAGACCCTTTGCTCCTTCAGGTGATTTGATCATTGTGTGTTAGCAATAGAAACCCTAACTAAGACAGGCTCCTGGCCTTGCCTGCGTGGGGTAGCTGGACCGAACCACCTCAGTCTGCAATTCTTTCTCTAAGAACACTCTGTCTCTTAGCATCTGGGTACGATTCCGTGCCTGCTGTTTAAAATCTCACATACAACTTCACCTTTTAAAAACTGTGTGTCAGGGGCTGGAGAGATGACTCAATGGTTAAGAGTGCCTGGTGCTCTTTCAGAGGACCTGGATTAGGTTCCCAGCAGCCACAGGGTGGCTCACAACCATCCACAGCTCCAGTTCTCTGATGCCCTCATCTGGCCTCCTCAGGCACCAGGCACATACATGGTGCATGTACATGCGTGCAGGCAAAACATTCATATGTTAAATAAAATAAATCTAAAGGTTTTGGAAAAGCCCTGCATGTTAGGACTGGAGATAGTTCACTGGCAGAGAGCTTTCTTGGCAGAGGTGAGGACTTGAGTTTGATGGCCTGCACCACACATACAAGACACAAGAATGCACAGGTTGTATGCCCTCATCTGGGACAGAGCCTGGTAGGCTAGGCTGCAGGGTAAATTTGGCCCTCCATCTGCTTTGGTTTTGGACTTGTGAGCTAAGCACAGATTCTCCAATTTTTAAACAATTTTTAAAACAAATCAAAAGGGGGCTGGAGAGATGGCTCAGAGGTTAAGAGCACTGGCTGTTCTTCCAAAGGTCCTGAGTTCAATTCCCAGCAACCACATGGAGGCTCCCAACCATCTGTCATGAGATCTGGCACCCTCTTCTGGCATGCAGGCAGAACACTGTATACAGAATAAATAAATCTTTAAAAAAAAAAAAAATCAAAAGGAGTGGGGAAAAAAAATAACATGAAAATTAAATGAACTTCAAATCCTGGCTTCTAATAAAGACATCGGAACACATCCACATCCTTTGTTTCTACATTCCTTAGGTTGATACATGTGACAAGTTGTGACAGACACCTGTGGCCCACCAAGCCTCACACAATCACTATCTGGCCCTTCACAGAAAAGGCGTGCCGGCTCTAGATCAAGACCATAAATCTCTCAGGGCTGGGAGCTCCTTGCCTTCCCCAGCCTTCGACACAGGGGCCAGCAGTGGCTCCGGTACACTTATGACCCAAGAGGCTTTCCCAAGCCTGAGCAGCCCTGACGTCAGGGTGGTTTCCAGGACCCAGTGTCGTTAGTACAGGAGGCCTGGGCAAGAGGGGACAGGTGAGGGCCAGGAGAGGACACACCGGGGACACCCTAGACTTCTAGGATTTGCACGCGGTACTCCAGAGAGGTGCCCCACCTTGAGGGTCCCCAGCACCCCTGTACATACATCCAGGAGCTCCAGCTTCTTCTCCACCTTGCTCTGGAACTCCCCCACCATCAGAAAGAAGGTTGGATTCACCAGGCTCTCTGCTTCTGCTTCCGAGAAAGCTTTCCAGTCCAGCAGCTGCTTCTGCAGGGTGGGAGAGCAAGGCAGAGCTGCTTCAGGGCCCCCCCAGGGCTGCAAGTGGCACACTGACTCCCTTTCATTCTGCTCCTGGATGGGGAGGGTGCAGAGCAGGGCTGGCCAGAGGTGTCTGGAGAATAGTAGGCTCTTGGGGCTCAGAACTTTTCAAAATGCCTAGGCTTCTGTAGGTTTTTTCAACTACACACTTTTACCAAGAAGGGGGTATTTGACAAACTATTTCCCAAGTTCCAGAACATCTGCCACTGTCCTGGACAGGTTGAGAATAAACTCACTGCTTTACCCTGCCCAGAGGCAGCCAGACCAGAGAGAACGGTGGGGCTGGAGCCAGGGTCAGCACTAGCTATGAAGGGGCATCGCGGTGTGCCCTTAGAATATGGCCCCCGTCTTTGACATGGCCCAGTGCTATGAAGAATAGAGCCGAGGATAAAGACAGAGATGGCTTATGAACATACAAATCCATTTCACAGGGGCTTGCAGAGGAAACAGTGCCGAGCTAAGCTCTGGAGGCTACAGGGTCAGTCAGGTAGAAGGAAACAGAATACCCAATGACCAGTGAGCATCTGGTGCCTCACAGGAAGAAAAGCCTCCATCGAGGCTGAAGGGTAAGGGGCAGGCAGAAAAGGCTGGGGGAGAGGGGCCATCAGGTCCAGTACACCGCTCCTCTTCCCAGGCCTGCAGAAAGGGAAGGCTACCTTACAATCCTGTACGTAGGCCAGGCAATCCTGCCAAATCTTCTCGTACAGGAATCGTACCAGGGTCATGCAGTCCATGTGGTAGGTGTCTCCAGGGGCAGAAAAGAAATGGGTCAAAGGTCAGATGCTCTCCCAAGAGGAAGGGGAAAGTCAGAAGAAGAGGTGTTCCCTTTGCAGAGGGAATCAGCTCTCCCTCAACAAAGAGCTTCCACAGCTTAGGTTGCTCGGCTCAGATTCGTCAGGACAGGGGCTGGTGTCTCCCTCCTCAGAGAGTTCCTAGAACCCCAAGAAGATGACCTCACTTGAGGAGTTCATCTCCAGCAGAAGCTTCAGGCTCAGAGGGTCTTCTGGGACACAAAGACCAAGGTGCACATGGAAGTTTTGAATCTGAAATGCACTGCCAGCTGGTGGCATTATTTTGAAAGGCTTTGGACTCTTTAGGAGGTGAAGCCTAGCTGACCTAAGTTGGTCATTGGGGGGGACCTTTAACAGTTACAGCCTTGCCCCTGGTTCAAGTGCCCTCTCTGCTGCCTGGTCCACTGTGATGTGTGGAGTCTCTACCACAGGCTCCCACCATCTTGCTTACAGCCACGCCTTTGAAATCCTCTAGAACCCTGAGCCGCAACAGACCTTTGCTCTCTTCATTTATTCGTCAAGCATTGTGTCACAGTAACATGAAGGACTAGTGCGTGGCCACTGGCCTCCCTGGCTTGTGGTGAACCTCAAGGATAGAAAAATGATTACACTTTCTAAAGTAAGGCTTGGCCCACTTCTTCCACAAAACGACTGAGCCAGTATTTCCAGCTTTGTGTCACGCAGTCTCTGCTGCAGTGAGCAAGCAGCCAGAGAACAGACAAACGAGTGTGACCACGTCCTGAACTTATTTCCAAACCAGGCAGCTGGGCTATGGGTTGTGACCTGACCCTCTCAATGTGGAGTCTTCTAAACAGTTACCATTTACGGTTCAGCCGTCTTGCTGTGAGCTAGGGACTAACTATAAATAGACATTAATTCACAAGGTAGGAGCCATGATTAGTTCTGTTCATATCTCTGCTTTACAGAGGAGGACACTGAGGCCATGAGATGTCTTGGCTTCCCTATGGGCATGCATCAGGATGCAGCAGAATTGGGCTTTAATCCCATACCTCCAACTGTAAGACTCTCGGGACATGGCCATTGCGCCATCCTGAGAGTTAAGCAGAGACTTTATGTCTCTATCCCCATTCTTGGGTCAGGGGTCAGATGTCAGGGGTCAGAATTTGTGGCTAGCATGGCTGTGGACTGGGCAGTGAGTAGAGGAGGGGTCTTCAGGGCTCATTCATCCTAAAGTCCCTGAATGGAGGGGCTACCACGCCTTCTCAGATACATGAACGGAGGACTAACTATATAACAAGCTACTACTTGGACAGAGTTCTGGAAGGTTTTGGAAATCTCACAGACATTGCTCACCAAGCTGCTTGTTCAGGGACGTGAGAGTATCATACCACTCAGTCAGCTGGTTTTTGCTATAGTTGGGGGGCAGGAGGTCACTGGGGAAAGAAGAGATGACGGGTAAGCCTTGCACGCACAAAACTTGCCAAAGGGGCCAGCATAGTTAACATCCTGTCAGTAAAATACTCAAGGAGCTGAAGAACCTGCTGGGATCTCCTGGTGCCCCAAACAAGCCTCAGAGAAAGGCCCGTTATTATTCCCAAGGTTGCTATCACAAAGACCCTGAGCTTCCCGTGACAGCAGCCTCCCAGTGTTGTGGCCTTCTACCCACTCTCCAAAGTGCCTCAGGAAGAGGCTCAAAGCAGCTTCCTTCCTCTCTCTCCTCCCTCCTCCTTCCTCTCTTTCCTCCCTCCTCCCTGGCCACTGCTTCCTAGTGAGCTCTTTGGCAGGACCAGTGTAAGCCTCTTTCCACAGCAAATGAACTATGACCTTCCTTGCCATCGGGGGCTGGGGTGGCCAGCCCAGCCCTCCAGCACCAGGAGGTGGCCTGGTGTGGGAGAGTTCTAGGGGAAGATCTAGGCCACATGGCCTCCCTACTGAACCCTCAAATGTGCTGATCCCAGTGGTCCTTCCTACACACCATACCAGATGGTGCAGAGGTGATCCAGTCTCACTCTTTGAAGGATCTCCTGGTTCTTCAGCATTTCGTCCAGCTCCTTCTGCACAGCTGGGGGCTCCTGGATATTACTGCTAGCCATGAACTCACTGGACAGCCAGACCCCGAGTCACAGAGGGAGAAGTGGAAGGAGACTCAGGTAAGAACACTCTGAGCCCCATGACCCTGGCCCATACCACCCAGGCTGTAATGGCCCCACCTCAGACCCCGTGACCCAGAACAAGTTCCTCTTCCACTCCAAGCCTTGGACTATAACTCAGAGCTAATGGCAGCACCCATCCTCATTGGGAACTTGTGAGGACCCAGAAAGATGTCAGACAAGGCCCTGAGTCCCATGCCCCCTGCATCATGGGAAGTGTCCAGGAAAAGTCAGCTGTGGCCATCAGTACTGCTCTCGGTGACTTCTGTAACAGTCCCAAACCTGGGCCCAGACAGGCCTGTTAATAGAGTATCTCACTGAGTCATCATTGAGACCCCACTACGAGGCTATTAGGGTGCCTACAGTGTGGAGGAGGCAGGCTTGGCATCCCTGGGGACTTCATCAAGGTCACATGGAAGGGCAAGGTTAAGCCTCAGCACACAAATGCAGAGGTGGGTCCTCCCCTCCTCCTTTCTCCCACAGAGGACACGTATGTAGTGAGTGGTAAGTTTCTCTGGTCCCACTCGGCCCTGTGGTCCTGCAGCTGTTTATAAAATGATCATTCAGAGGCTTAATGTTATTTACAAACTGTATGGCCTATGGCAGGCTTCTCGCTAGCTAGCTCTTTCATCTTAAATTAACCCATTTCTATTAATCTATGTTTTGCCACATGGCCATGGTGTTACCGGTCTGCTGGCATCTTCCTGCTCCTTGGGTGGTGGCTAGGCATCTCTCCCTACTCTCCTTTCTTCTCTCTGTATGTCTGCTTGGACTTCCCGCCTGCCTCTAAGCTGCCTTGCCATAGGCCAAAACAGCTTTATTTATTAGCCAGTGGGAGCAACTCATATTCATAGCATACAGAAAGACATCCCACAGCACATATGTGCTCCTGAAAGGTGGGAGGTATCCACCTGAGAGATATCTGTCCTTCCAGGCCCAGGACCCTCGGTT
The DNA here is from genome assembly GCF_007827085.1 of Peromyscus californicus insignis. Lineage (NCBI taxonomy): Eukaryota > Metazoa > Chordata > Mammalia > Rodentia > Cricetidae > Peromyscus > Peromyscus californicus. The sequence continues at coordinate 101,594,191 of NW_026294573.1, forward strand.
ATAACTAATACAGAAGAGTGGAAATATACAGACAATTACATAAACACTTTCCAATAATTCATAATGAGCTCAGAGAATGGTTGTGAAACAGTGTTCATGAAACAATAAGGTCTAAAACAGCACGGACTCGGTGGGTCTAAAAGTGCTCGAGTCTTAGCTGTACCTCCCCTTCTAGGAGGGGTCAGTGGTGACTTTTATTTCTTTTTTGATGCTTTTATCTATTTCTAACTTTAAATACAGGGGCATAGAAAACAATAACATTTCTAAATAACGATGAAGAGAGCAGGAAAAAGCAGTCGGGTGGCTGGGAGGGAGTTGTAGGTGGGAGTGTGGAAGGCCAAGGGACGGGAGGGGTGGGTGCCTCCACTGACCTGAAGCTTTGCTGCAGGGCGTCCTTCTTGAGAGCCTTCCAGGCATCCACCAGGCCCTGCCAGCGGTGGCGATTGTCAAGCTCCTGCTGCAGGGTGGCTTCAGTCAGGTTGACCAACAGCTGGGCGATGGCCCTCCGGTTGCCCAGTAGAGCCTGGTTCATGGCCTGTGGTCAGAGGTGGGTATGGCTTTAGATAGGGCAGTTTTCTGACCAGAGTGAGGCTCAGTAAGACTGGGTAGGAGATGGGGGTGGGGGTGGGGGGACGGACACTAAGTGAAGCAAGGCTGTGGTGAGATATGGGGAGTGCTGGAGGCCAGGGACAAGGAAGCAGCTGTGAACCACTGTTCATTCTCCAAGGGTCGTCTTTGAAGGCTGAATCATGTTCCTGATAGCAGAACCCCCAACCCAGAAATGTAGGTACAGTGAGTGGGTCACTGCTTAAAAATGGGGGAGCTAGCCCTCCAGTTGGCTGTTTCCTGCTTGTGTATAAATTTGTTCCAAAATCAGAGCTCAGCCACATGTGATGTCTTTGAGAGCCAGACCTGAAGAGGTACTGAATCCAGACCCAAAGCTGATCCTCTCAGGAGTGCTCATCTGCATGTCCCTGGCACAGCACAGGAACCGCCCATTATTGCACAGCGTGAGTCCGCCCTTTGCCTTGTATCAATCCCACCGCTAAAATGAGAGCAGCTTCCCCTCACTGCTCCCAACCCATCACGTAAAAAAAACCTCAATGCCACCCGCTTCCCAAGTCCTCCAGCTAGTTGAAGGCCCAGCCAGGCTCAGAGGGAAGGAATTCCAGCATGGCTTTCCAGCGGGGCCTGAGGCTTCATGCCAGCGGGGCCTAAGGCTTCATGCCAGCAAGCAGTTGCTGGGGCCTAAGCAAGTATGTCTTTCCCCTGCAGGTCCACAGTCGTGCTGGAAGGGTAGGGCCACAGCCGAGGAACTTTGCAGTTGGATGAGACAAATGCACACGGTGTGAGTAGCGCATGCCAGGTGGCAACAGTGAGGTGATCGGGCGCCAGGAAGGAAGCGGGGCACCGAGTCAGAATCCAGACTGGAGGGTCTCCAGAGACACACAAAGCCTAGACTTCAGGATGAAAATTACTATACGAGGTGAGATGACCCAGACTCAGAAAGACAAGTATTACATATTCTCTCACATGTGGCCCTAACTTTTAGTATTTCTCTGTGTTTAATGTACACATGTGGGTGTGAGTGTAGGTACAAATTGTGAAACCGGAAAGAGGACCCTGAGAGGAGAAAGAGGTGTTAAGAAAGGGGGAGGAGCCACAGGACCGGTGATAGGCAAGCAGAACGGAGGTCAATGGGGTGGTCGGAGGGCGCAAGGCAGTGTGGGGGAGGGAGGGGCGAGACCCAGGTAGGAGAGGATCAACAAAGCAAATCATGTTTTAAAACACTGTAGCAAAGCATATTTTATATGCTAATTTAAAATTAAATTTAGGGGGCTGGAGAGATGGTTCAGTGGTTAAGAGCATTGGCTGCTCTTCTAGAGGACCCGAGTTCAATTCCCAGCACCCACATGGCAGCTCACAACTGTCTGTAACTCCAGTTCCAGGGGACTGAAACCCTTATACAGACATACATATAGGCAAAAAAAAAAAAAAAAAAAAAAAAAAAAATTAAATTTAGAGGCCGGAGAGATGACTCAGTGGTTAAGAGTGTTTACTGCTCCTCCAGAGGACTTGGTTTGAGTCCCAGCACTTATGTTGGGTGGTTCACAACCACCTGTAACTCCGGCTTCAGGGGACCCAGTGCCCTTTTTTTTTTTTTTTTTTTTTGGTCTCTACAAGTATTTACATACATGTAGCACATACACACAGGGACACACACACATACACACACAGAGACATGCACATATACACAAATTTAAAAATATGTATTTCTTTAAGAATAAAATTTTAAAATAAGGATGACTGGCATTGTCAAGACCCCTGCTGTCACCCACCAAACACGTCCCAGCAGGGAACACTGCGATCCCAATTGAAGACCCAGGGTGAGCTCAGCTCTGCACAAACACCATTGCAAAATGCACCTCTGAGCAGCCCAAGCGAGAGCCCTGGAAAGGCTCAGAAGAGTCAGACTTTACTCCGGACACATCATGAGTAAATAACCTTGAATTTCTTACTTCCCGTCACAGACAGCAGTTGGGGAGACTGGGAGTCAAGAGACAGAGGCAAGAGGCAGGTGCATCCACAGCCACCACTGCAGCCGCTAGGAGAGGCAGGAAGAATGAGGAAACCAGAGCAGCTGTGACTGCCGAGGGTGGGGAGCCCTGGGACAGTGAAGCCCTAAGACAACAACCCCACAGTGTAGCGCCCATAGCACCCACCACACACACACAGTAGCTGGGACATGGGCCAGGAAGTGATGGCTGAGTGCTGGGCATGTAGCCGTAGACAACAGGAAACCATGAACACACTCCTCAATGGCTGCTATTGAAAATACAGTTACAGGGCTGGAGAGATGGCTCAGTGGTTAAGAGCATTGACTGCTCTTCCAGAGGTCCAGAGTTCAATTCCCAGCAACCACATGGTGGCTCACAACCATCTGTAATGAGATCTGGTGCCCTCTTCTGCTGGGAAGGGATACATGCCCTCTTCTGCTGGGCAGGGATACATGCAGACAGAACATTGTATACATAATATATAAATAAATCTAAAAACAACAACAACAAAAAAAAACCCTAAAAACCTAAAGAAAATGCAGTTACAAAGATTTGATTCTCAACCAAAGAAGCCTACCTGAGTTACCTAGGGACACCAGGCATTCCTGAATACCAGGCTCAGGACACCCTGAGGCACGCTCTCCCCCACCACAGAACATCACTCACCATGGCTTCTTTATCTATCAGCCTATATACATCAGGCTTCAGGAGGTAGGCGGTCTTCTCTATGATGTCAACATATTTCTTCAACACATCCTTTAGCTGGAGAGGAGAAGGCATCACTGTGAGTGACTCTCAGTTCCTAGAGCACTAACAAACAGGAAGAAAGAAGGATGCCCCACAAACCCTTCTAGAGAAAGCCAACTTGCCTTCTCGGCTCGAGAGACCTCCAGGGCCAACAGCTCTTGGTCTAGGTTCTTAATCTCCTGCTTCTGCTGCGTGAATCTCTCGGCCACCTTCTCCCACAGCTCCATCAGGGTCTGCGCAGGGGAAGTGCGTCAGGCCAGGGCCCTGGAGAGGTAGGAAAGGCAGGCAGGGCCACCGGGGAACCCCTACCTCAATAGTGTAGTTTTCAAGGTCCGGTTCATTTTCGACTTTTTTGAAGAGCTCGTCAACATCCTCATCGGTCGCGGACATCTTTTTCAAAAAAAGCTCCCCTTTCTCCAGGATGAGAGGTTCCATCTCCTGCGACAGGCCAGGAGGCTGAGGGTTAGGGCATTAACACCCCAGATAGGAGGTGGCCCTCCTTGTAATGGGCGAGGTGCCAGGCCCCATCATGTCTCAAGAAGGGGCATGATCTGGACCTGGGGAGTTGAGGATTGGTGATGAAGTCACCCAGAGGACCAGGGCATCTTGCAGCGCACCAGACGCAGTGCCCGTGTGGCGCGTGCTGCCCCTTGATGCTCTCCTCAGCAGCTGACGGAGGGGCTGCCGTCTGATCTAGCCTGTCAGCTCCCAAAGAAACTCAGGACAAATGGTTAACTGTGGTGCCTCTTAACATCCCAAGGTGTCTGCTTGGCCTCCAGGCTCATTCAGTACCCGGGGCTCCTCTCAACACTTCTCACCGTGCCTCCTGCCCTAAACTTCTCCAGCCCCAGGGCTCTGCTCCCCTCCCCTCGGCTTCTCTCTCTGTATAACCCTGCCATTTGGGCCGGTCCCTCTTGGTGCGTCTTTCTCGGTTCTCGTGCCTGCCTCTCTTGGTCCTCTCTCTCTCTTCTTCACTCTCTCTTCCTCTCCTACCAACCCCTTCCTCTCGTAGCCCTGTTCAGTCTGGACCCTTCCAGACGCCTCTGGCTGTACTCTCCCCCATATTTACAATAAAATCCTTCTCCTCAACTGTACCTAGGGGTGGGTCACGGCCTCATTTCACGACCCTAACTGGTCATCAATGAACAGTAATCAAAGGATGAGAGAAAGCCACGTTTACTTTGGATCTGAACATTGAGGCCGACGGACGTGAAGGGGCGGTGATGCCAGGGCTGGCATCTGGTTGGGACATAATGAAGACAAGATTGGAGTCTGCTCTCAAGGCCTCGGACACACAGCCGGCACTTGGGATTCAAGACAGGGAGTCAGAGAAGAGGGAAGTGGGAGAGGCAGGCTTCTATCTCGGAGAGGAGTGTGGAAGGAATAAATGGTCTCATTTAGAACCTTCCAGATGAAGTTGAGAGAGGAACAGGAGCCAAGAGTGGGGAACTATGGGAGAGTCTGACTGTCCCCCAGAGTCTCAGTCACTTGAACACTTGGCCCCCAGTGGGTGGCGCTGTTTGTGAAGATTGAAGAGGTGTGGCCTTGTTGGAGGAATTATGTCAGTGAGTGTGGGCTTTGAGAGCATAAGGTGCCACCCTCCTTCCTGCCTGCTCTCACTGCTTAGTGCTTGCATGTGGAGGGGTGAGCTCTCAGCTTCCTGCTACCATGCCTGTCACTTGCCGCCCTGCTTCCTCGCTGGGATGTCCCTCTGCAACGATAAGTCGCCTCTGTCATGTGTTTTAGCACAGCCGCAGAAAAGGAACTAATACAGATCCCACAGTGCTGAACGGTCTGGGGTGTGTCCTTAGACCCCTCTGCCTCTCCATCACCAGGACGGCTGCGAGTCAAAGGCTGGGCTTCGGAGCTAGACGAGCATAGCTCTGATTCGGCCCCTTTCATACCTGTCCTGGTTAGACTCTGGACCTCTCTGCAGGATGAGGTGAGAGCCTCTGACTTACAGGGATTTCCTGAGAGTTAGGGGAGCCTACACTTAGGACATTCCTGTAACAAGCCCCTTGAACATGCCCTTTATGATTCCATCTACGTCTATGTTTTGGTGAGACACTGAGGACCACCCAGGTAGTGAGCAGGAGAAGGGAGACTAGGGACAATGACAACACACCTCCCCACCCAGGGCATGCCACAAGAACAGAGGAGAGAGGAGCAGGGCCTCACCACCCCTATCTGCTCAATCTCCTGCTGGAAGCTCGCCAGCGCACTCAGGTGTTTCTTCTTCTTGTATTCTTCTTGTCCTTGGAGGGTGATGGAGCTCCTCTTCTCAGAAACTGCAGGGCAACAACAGAGCTGATGAGCCTGCAGGGAGAGAGCGGTGCTCCCAGGGAGGCCACATGGCAGAGGGCATCCGCATGCAGGCCTGAGTTCGGAGGGCAGACCCCACAGCCAGGCCAGCATGGCAGAGACTTGAGGACAAAGAGAAAAGATGAAATGACCCATGAGTGCCTTGGGGAACAAGGTTCAGACTCACAGGCAAGGACTGAGGAGGTGGGGGTGGGGATATAGCTCAGCAGTTGAGCACTTGCCTACATGCTCAAGGCCCTGGGTTCTACCCCCTGTACCATAAACAAGTAGACAGACAACTACTGGGGCAAAACTCTCCAATGGTGTGTATAGAATGATAAGATTTGTGGTTTTCTTTAAACAATTTTAGCCAAGCGTGGATGGTGCATGCCCGCGATCCCAGCATGAAAAAGGCAAGATCTTGCCGGGCGGTGGTGGCGCACGCCTTTAATCCCAGCACTCTGGAGGCAGAGCCAGGCGGATCTCTGTGAGTTCGAGGCCAGCCTGGGCTGCCAAGTGAGTTCCAGGAAAAGGCGCAAAGCTACACAGAGAAACCCTGTCTCAAAAAACCAAAAAAAAGAAAAAAGAAAAAGGCAAGATCTTAAGCTTCAGGCCAGCCTAGCCTACTTGGTGGGACTGTGTCAACAACAACAACAAAAGCTTTATAGATACAAACACACATGTGTCTGATTCAAGGGAGTTCCAACCTGGTAAAATCATTATAAAGAGAAAATACTGTAAGCTGAAAATATATTTAATTATACCTAACCTACTGAGCAGCGAAACTTAGTCCAGCTCACCTTAAATGCACTCAGAATACTTACATTAGTCTACAACTGAGCAAAAATCATCTAACACAAAGTCTGCTTTGTGACAGAATGTCGACTGAGCTGAAATCTGTACTGAAAGTGACAAAGAGAAACAGTTTATGGGCATGCTTTTGTGCCACTGTGAAGTTGAAATAAGGTAAGATAAAGCCAGGAGTAGTGAGGGGCAGCTTTAATCTCAGCACTCGGGAGGCAGAGGCAAGTGATCTCTCTGAGTTCGAGGCCAGCCTGATCTACATAGGGAGTTCCAGGACAGCCAGAGCTACATAACAAAGAGACCCTGTCTCAAAAATAAATAAATAAATAAATAAATAAATAAATAAATAAATAAATAAATAAATAAATAAAACAAGCAAGAAGGATACAGTAAGATGACCCATTGTGAACCAGAGAAGGACCATTTGCAGCAATGTTAGCCCACACTAGAGTGTGCTTACCACGTGACAGCATCATTCTAACTCTATGGCATCCAAGGACCGACCCAGGAGACTGGGGCTGTTACTAGCCTTCTGTAACGTGCACACCCTGCCTTGGTGGTTAAAGAACTAAGTCACAGGTGGCTGAGCAGGATGTGAACCTGAACCCTCAGCCTTGAGCCTGCACACACACACACACACACACACACACACACACACACACACACACACACACACCCTGCTGCCATCACCTGCTCTGCTTTGCAGTGGTTGTCTAGGAAGCCGGAAGCTGGAAGCTGGCTGCCCCCTGGGGTAGTGGGGCTGGGGCTCTCAGCAGAAGGGCACTGCTGCCGACAGGTAGTTATGCCTTCTGTTTTTCTACAATGAGCATGGGTTACTTTTTAATAATAAAGACACAGGGCACCCACATGCGGATGATGTCAAACTAGGACATTCAGCGAGGAGGAAGAAAACATGACTTGGAAAGCGGCACTTCCAAATCACACACAGTAGTGGGCTCTGTCCTTCCTAGGAATTGCCCACTGTTCAGCAGCCACTGGCTAGGGGTGGGAGTCGGGGGTGCCCAAAAGACATCCTCTGGGAAGCTGAGCAGAGGACCCCAGTGAGGGCAGCAGGAGCCTCTCACGTGGAACCACAGCACACACTGCCATCTGGAGATGTTCCTGCCTGGGACAGTCCTGCCCTTGGGGCTGAAGGACAGGAGGCTCACCGATGTGGTCCATGAGGCCCCGCACCTCTCGGGCAGCAATCATGTCCTCGGTCTCACGCATCTTTTCCCTCCTGGCTTGTTCCTTTTCCCTGAGGAAACAAGTGGAGAAGAGTAAGGCCTGTCCCCACCCCCATGCAGGACAGCACAGGCATTGGCAACTGCCCAGGCCTCCTCCTGTTCCAGAGAGCCTTGGAGGCAATGTCCAGGCTCCCAACCAATGCTGCTGACTGTGCCTCCAAGCACAGTCCCTGAGAGTCCCTGGATGGAGAGTTAGGTTTCTGCTTTAGACACAAGCTGTAAATCCCTTACCTGGCCAGTATTGGGGGGGGGGGGGCATTGCAGCATTTCCAAATTGGGAAACTAAGGATCACAAAAGTGAACAGCCCAATAAAGCATGAAGTTCTCAGCATGCACTCTTATTTGGTCCTTCAGCAGGTCTGTGGTGGTTTGAATGAGAATGGCCCCCACAGGCTCATATATTTGAATGTTTGGTCCACAGTTGGTAGAATTGTTTGGAAGGATTAGGAGGTGTGGCCTTGTTGGAGGAAGTAAGTGTGTCACTGGGTTGAGTGTGTGTTGAGGTTTCGAAAGCCCATGCCATTCTCAATTAGCGCTCTCTCTCTCTCTCTCTCTCTCTCTCTCTCTCTCTCTCTCTGCCTCATGCTTCTGGCTCAGATGTAATCTCTCAGCTACTGCTCCAGCACCATGCCTGCCTGCCTGCTGCCATGTTCTCCACCACGACGGTCACGGACTCCAACCCTCTGAAACTGTAACCAAGACAGCATCCTGTGAGGCAGCTGGAGTAAGGCCATTTTCTGGAAGGGTATGTAGAGCCATTGTCTGAAGCAGAGCTGGACTCCCAGAGCCATTCCATGACACCAAGGCCCATAGGGCTTGGATCTAGGTGGAGTGAGCCGAGATCCCTCAGTAAACTAACTCATGGGGAGGACCGGGAGGAAGAGTGTGACATCAAGTCTGGGATAAGGTCTGTGGATGCACCATCGCTGAGGCAAGAACCAGAGAGACCCAAAGGGCCCTGCTGTTCCCCAGGGCCCCAGGCGAGCGCCTTTGTCCAGCTGTCCTCTGTTGCGTCCTCATGCAGTCCCGCAGTTAGAAGACTTCGGGTCTGGACTGCAGCTGAGGAGGGCCAAGCAGCCATGCAGCATGGGGAGGGTATTTCAGACCTTGTTATTTCAAATGTCCCTGGCCCAAAGCAGCGCCAGAGGAGCCCGCAGGACGATGAGGTCTGCTGTCAGCTCTGGTTTCTCAGCCACTTGTCCCCCAGGATTGGAGGAGTTAGTTTATATAGTGGAGATCTAACTCTCCCTGCCCGACCCATACACACCGAAAGCTGGTCTCCCCCAATCTGAGGGGAATGAACATAGATTTACTGTCCTGTCACTATTCTTCATGGAATTCTCAAGCCCTTGCTCAAGGGCCTTGAGGAAGATGGCACTGTAGCTCTGCCATCCTCCCGTCCGAGGTGACCTCTGCCAACCCTGGAGGAACTTCCCCACAACCTGAGCAGGCATGAGAGCTCTGACTGAGAGAGAGAGGCAGAGAAAGGGCAGGGACAGTCAGGGACACAGCTAGAGTTGGCAGAGTGCCCAGGAGACCTCAGCAAAACCAGCTGGGGTGGGTGGACAAGGGATGGGGGCTGCAGATGAGGTAGAGGCTCTTCCGGGCAGACACAGGCGGAAGGCAGGACGGGGCAGTGATGAGGCAGGTTCCTCTTTCAATAGGGCAGGTTGAGAGCTGATAGTTGAGGACTCCCAGGGGAGGGAGAGGGAGGAGGCTGGAAGGGCTGGTACAAGAGGCCTAGGCTGTACCTTATTTGTTCCCCAGCCCCTAGAAATCCCAGGAGAGCAGGTAGGCCCACCTGTGGCCTCCCTTACGTGGGAAATAGAGGACTGGATGTGTGTGTGTAAAGGATTGTGGCAGGTTAGGAAGGCTGCTAGGAGTCTCCTGGGAGTTTGAGCATCCAGATAGAGGGATTGGATCTGCTGCATCTAGAAACAGCAATCCCTAGGAGCCAGGTGGTGGTGTCCAGCCACTCAAGAAAGTGGGTAAAGCTTTTGGACCAGGAGGAGAATGGGGACTGACAGGGTAGCAGTGACCCAGCCACTGAGCCCCGCTGGTGGGGGAGGGAGACATGAAAGCAGGAGAGACTGTGGACAGAGGAGGGGAAGAGAGCTGACAGTGGACGAGGGACCTCAGAGAAACTAGATGTGGAATCAGTGGCCCCAGTCATGTAAGCAGGTTACAAACACATCTCAGTTCCTGCCCAGGCTGCAGGAGCTGTGCTCCAGTTCTGTGTGTGTCTACGACACAGCTGGGCTTGTCTGTGTGTCCCAGGAAGCCATCACAGCAGCAGACCATTCCGTTGCATAAGGAGTAGCGTTCATAGAACTCTGTCCTACAGGAACCTAGCTCCTGGCTGGGGCTGTGTCTACATTTAAAGTGATAGGTGATCTTAGGTTGAGCCCAAGGTAAGAGGGAATCCTTAGGGGACCCAGAAAGATGTCGGAAGTCCCTAGGACTTGATGAAAACAGATCAGCTCAGATGGGGCTCAAGACCCTTAGGGGCCAGAGTCACAGTTGGGTTGCTACACAGCCTTCCAGGAGAGTAAGGAGGTGGTAGGACAAGCCCCAGACACCTGTGCCCACAGGTCTTCTTCAGGGCATCATATAGGGGACCACATCCAGAGAAGACTAGCCTCAAGTGTGGATCTGGGTGGCCAATGGCTGTTCCCAGGATGTAGAAAGGGGTGCTGAGGGACAGAAGGTTATCCTAGGAAGTCAAAGCCAGGGCAGGGCAGAGACCCATATCAACACAGGGTCCTCTCCCTGGCCCATCTGGGTGAAAGGCACATAAACAGGCCTGATTTCCAGTTCCCAAGTCCCAGGCTGGTGTATTTGAGGTGCTTAGGGGAAGCCTGGCTTCTGTTGCCCTGTCCTCTCCCCCCTCTGACCCTCCCTCTGGTGGAGGATTGAGTTTAAGGTTAGCAAACAGAGATGACATGCTTAGGAATCTCTGGCTTAACTTCTGAACATGGGAGAGCACCGGGAATGACTGATCTCCCTGTCCCATCTGATCAGGTCCCCTATCTTGAGGAATAATACCTTTAGAGCAGTGGTTCTCAGCCTTCCTAATGTGTGACCCTTTAATACAGCTCCTCATGTTGTGGTGACCCCCAACCACAAAATTATTATTGCTGCTACTTCATAACTGTAACTTTGCTAGTTATAAACCATAGTGTAAATATCTGATATGCATAATATTCTATATGTGACCCCCCTCCAAGGGGTCACAATCCACATGTTGAGAAACATTGCTCTACTGTCTACCCAGTGAAGAGACCTGAGACTTGAAGAGCTTTCCCTAGTCATCCAGTCTGTCACTAGACTCAATGGGTTCTTCCAACTAAAGACCCTCTTCTCCTGTCCCCATACCAGTCACCACCTAGATCGCAAGGATGAGAAGTAGGGCATCTTCTTTGGCTCTCTTACTACTTTTTAAAAAAAATAATCTTTTTGATGTGTTGCTGGATTTGGTTTGCAAGAATTTTATTGAAAATGTTTGCACTGGTGTTCATAAAGGATCTTGTGATTTTCTTTTCTTTTTTTTGTTGGCTCTTTGTGTAGTTTGGGTGTGAAGGTAATAGTGGCTTAACAAAAGGAATGAGGAAATTCCTTCAGTTCTATTCTGCAGAGTAACTTGAGGAGTACTGACTTTAGTTCTTCTTGGAAGGAATCAATGAAATGAAGACTTGGTCTTTGAGAAAGTCGACAAGACTGACAAACCCTTTCCCAAATTAACCAAAAGACACAGAGAAGATTTAAATGAATAAAAATAGAGATGAAAGGGGGCACATTACCAAAGACACCAAGGAAATTCAGAGAATCGTAAGGACGTACTTTTACAATCTGTATACTACCAAACTGGAAAGCCTAAAAGAAATGGGTGAATTTTTTGGATGCAGACAATCTACCAAAGTTAAATCTGGGTGAAATAAGCAATTAAAATTTTAGTGAAATAGAAACAATAATTTAAAATCTTCCAACCTACAAAGGGCCAGATGCATTCAGTGCAGAATTCGACTTCCAACCACTTCCTGTAGGTCTCTCCTCCTTTCTGCACAGACTGCCAAGGGGACCTCAGAAATGCAAATCAACTCAAAGCTCAAAGCTCTGACCAGCCTCCGCTCCTGCCCTCTCTCTAGACCAAGACCCCAGCCTTCTGCAATGAGTCAAGCCCCTCCTCCTTCTCAGAACTTTATCCCCACCCTCCTCCCTCAGCCTCCAATCTCTACGTCTCAGCGGCAGCTCCTCCTCCCTAGGGAGTTTCCTGGACCCTGTCCTCTAAGTGGCATTCCCACTTTTGAGGGAATGTGGCTATTCCCTATTGTTGAGGAATGAAGTTTCATGAGAGCGGGATTTCTCTACCCAGACACTGGCACCCCGTCAAAATTACTGAGGGAGGAGAGAGACATCTTTTCAAGCAGATGTGACTACCTCCCTGTTTTGGAGGAGGTACTTGCCACAAATCTTCAGTCTTTGAAGACTGAGGACCTGCAATATGGCTTGACAGCAAGACTTACCTATAGAGAACTGGGTTTTCTGTGACCCAGTCATTGGGGAGGCTGTGCACCCACTTCCTCTGCCGAGGGGTCATTGTTTCCCCTTCAGGGAACGCCACCTTTTTCATCATGGGTATCTTGACATTTTTGGGGGTCCCAGAATGCTCTGCAGCCCGCTTCCTGGTGGCTGCCAGAGATTGAACCAGCTGCACCTGAGGGCGTGAAAGATGGGAGATAGGGTATTTCGAGAGTCTCAGCTGCCCAAGCCCTTCATGATAACTGCATTGTCTTGTCTTAGAAGGACGTGTAGGCACCTGCCACACAGAAGGCACTTTACACAAAGGTCCTCAACTCCACACCCTCCTTCCCTTTTACAGGCACGGGCTATTTCAAGGAAGGTGTGTGTAAAGAACTTGGAACGAAGATCCAGATTTAGTCTACACAACCATCTTCGTAATCATAAGAAACTGAAAAAATGGAAAAAAAAAAAAAAAAAAGCCCCTAACATTCCAGTAATAGGAGATTGGCTGAGTAAAACTCCTTAGGGGCTTATTAAAGACAGAAATTACAGCAAATTTCTTATGACAAGAAAATCGTTACAAGATAATGTATACTTGAACATATCAATTAAAGTATAAATTACAGGGCTGGAGAGACGGCTCTGCTACAGGTCTTGCTGTTCTTACAGAGGACCAGAGTTCCAGTTTCAGCACCCTCTTGGTGGCTCACAACCACTTGTGACTCCAGAACCCCTTGCTGGCCTCCAACAGCACCAGCCAAGCACACATGTAGAGTCAAAACACTCTCACACAGATAAATCTTTACTTAAATCATAAATTAAAAATTACAGGCAGGTGGCACTTTGGAGACTGCCAGATCTGCTGTCCTTTTCGATAATTCAAGAAACCCACCTTCTTTTTTTTTTAATTACAACCAAATTACTGTGGTTTCGAATTTTAAAACACATGGAAAAACAGTGTGCTGAAGGTTAAGAATAATAGCTCACTTATAAGGAGCTAAAGCATGAGGGTAATTTCAGTTTTTGGCTTTCTCCATTTCTAAAGGTTATACAGACAGCATGATTTATGGCTCAAATTAGGAATAAAAATCCTACTTAAATAAGCAGCACACTAGGTTTTTGGTTATGAATTTTTTTTAAGGTCTCTTTGGTCTGCAAGGTACATTCCAGAAGAGATAGAGATCTTTACAATAGACTTGGCCAATAAGCCTTTAATGCTGTAAAGCAAGTCCTCGATGGAGGAGGCCACTGGGTACCCACTGAGGTGTGTGAATACCCCAGTTATTATTATTATTATTATTATTATTATTATTATTATTATTATTAGCTACTATTGTTTTTTTGAGACAAGGTCTCTCTATTATGTAGCCCTGGCTGTCCTGGAACTTAGCATGTAGACCAGGCTGGCCTCGAACTCACAGAGATATACCTGCCTCTATCTCCCAAATGCTGGGACTAAAGGCATGTGCTACCATGCCCGGCAAGACCCACTTTTTAAACAGAAAATTATGAATTGCTTTTATGCTTGACAAAAAGACTCAGGCACAAAATGGTTAACTCAGACTAATTCTGAATAATTTCAATTAAATTTTTATTGAAATTAAGTTTTTAATTTTAAGAACAAACGTCCTGATGTCCTATTTGTACACTGTAGTACCCAATAGCAATTATTTTTAAAAATCAAAGTAATGTCAAAGCTCTCCTTTTTAAAATTTGGGTCTTATAGGTAAGATATGGGAGTAGATGAGGGAGGAAAAATCGCGATCAAAATATATTGTATGAAAAAAATCTACTCTCAGTAACAAATAAACAAAATTTGGATCTTAGACAGGAAGTCACACAGAACAAAAAGAATTAGAAGGGAACAGGAAACTTAGGCGGGGACAGAGGGAAGAGGAGCGAGCCTACCTGGGCCTGGAAGATCTGCTGGTAGACTTTGCCATTTTCTACCTGGGACACTTTCCCCACTGGCGACATCTTGGCTGCTGGCCCGATTCCCCTTCGTCCTGGAAACGCGCCTGGGACTTGATCTCAGTGTCCACTCAGAGATTGGGAACTGACGACCTCCGGCCCGAAGACAGGACTAGATTCCACAGGACACCTAGGGAAACTTAAATGTCGAAGAACATAAGAAGGGAGGTGGGAGGAGGGGAGAGAGAGAAAGAAACAGAGACAGAGGAAACAAGTTCTTCAGATAAGCCCTGTTCACTGAAGACGTGGGTTCTCCCAGTGTGCAGGGCGTACATCCCACAGGCACTTTCTGGAAAGGGCAGAATTATTGACTGCGCTCTACTCTAGCTCTCCTGGGGACAGTCAATCCGCCTAAGGTGTCAGTCCGGGAGAAATGGGGAGTGGCGGGAAGGGATGGATTTGATTCTGCTAATTAGACGCCTACGGTATGCGACCCGCCCTTCTTCCTAGCTGCGTGATCAGCCCGCTGCCCTCCAAGCCCAGTGATCTGGAGAGAGGCCCTGACCCAAGGCTGGCTGCTCCCGCACCTGAAGTTCAGATTCACCCGGACGGCCCCGCAGCAACTGCAGCCAGACGCTGGTGGTCTCCTAGGCAACGCGAGGGGCGGAGCTGGCCCTGCCCACATTTCCCTTCTTCTGGAGCCGGGTCACTCCAGAAGAAGGGAAATGTGGGCAGGGCCAGCTGCCCGAGTGGAGTACTGAAACTCAACCCAGTACTTCTTTCAGTGTTGTATTCTTGGAGCGCCCTTAAATGTTCCCAAAGCTAGTAGGAGATCAGAGAGCCCGCGCAGATCTCTTGCTGTTGTGTCAAGGAATCCAGTCTCTGTTGTTTTGGTTAAAACAACCTGTGCGGGGAGGTAGCACAAGGTGGTTCTTGCTTTTAAGAATCTGAAAGAGAGCTGGGCGGTGGTGGCGCACGCCTTTAATCCCAGCACTCAGGAGGCAGAGCCAGGCGGATCTTTGTGAGTTCGAGGCCAGCCTAGGCCACAGAGTGGGTTCTGAAAGAGACCAAATCTTTCCCGATTCAAAAGAGGTTGGAGAGCTCAGAATTCAAGGCTCGAGACCTGCCTGGCCAGAATGAGAAACTCACTAGACACAATCTAGAGTTTCTCGTGTACTGTGGGCCACTCCGCTCCTTTCCAGAGAAGCCCCACGGCAGCAGGGATCCAGGAACAGGCCTGCTGGGAAGTCCTTCCCAAGGACTTCCTAGAGTGAGTGAACTTCCGCAGCTGGCTGCAGCATCAGAAATGCGAGGTGATGGCTAGAAAATGCTATTCTCATTCTTCGACTCAGGTGAAGGAGGAAGCAGTGAATACCAAACCCTTTTATTTGCTTTCTTTGATCCAGGGTGAAACAAAATAAAGATTGGACTCACTTTAGTTGAAAAGAAAGCGTGTAGGTGACCCAGGGAAGGGATGGAAAACACTTTTATTTTATGTATTTTTTTTTATTTGGTTTTGGTTTTTCAAGATGAGGTTTCTCCATGTAGACCTGACTGTCCTGGAACTCACTCTGTAGATCAGGCTGACCTCGAACTCACAGAGATCCACCTGTCTCTGCCTCCTGAGTGCTGGCATTAAAGGCATGCGCCACCACCGCCTAGCAAAAAGCATGTTTTTTTAAAAACAGACTTCTCTTTCAGACTCTGGTTGTTGGTTTGTTGTTTGTTTTTCAGTCTCTGTTCTTTTTCTCATCCAAGGAAAGGCTTCTGGCTTAAGTTTCAGACATCAGGAGGTTGCCCCTGCCTAGGCGTTTTCTGCTCTGGTTCTTAGCAGGTATAGCTGTCTGGGAGCTGGCTGTGGTAACACGTGATCTATAATAAGCAGTGAGACTGAAACAGTCATTTAAAACCTCTGTACTGGCTGGTTTTGTGTCAACTTGACATCAGAAGAAGTCATCAGAGGAAGGAGCCTCGGTTGAGGAAATGCCTCCCTGAGATCCAGGTGTAGGGTATTTTCCCATTTAGTGATCAATGAGGGAGGGCCCAGCCCACGGTGGGTGGTGCCATCTTTGGGTTCTATAAGAGAGTGGGCTGAGTAGGCCTGGGAAAGCAAGCCAGTGAGCAGTTCCCCTCCATGGCCTCTGCATCGGCTCCTGCTTCCGGGATCCTGCCCTGTTTGAGTTTCTGTCCTGTCATCCTTCAGCGATGAACAGCAATGCTGAAGTGTAAGCCTAATAAACCCTTTCCTCCCCAACTTGCTCTTTGGTCATGGTGTTTCGTTACAGCAATGGAAACCCTAACTAAAACACTTCCTAACTAAAGAAAATCCTGGTACAAATGGAACCACTGGGGAATTTTACCTTTGCAGAAGAACTAGCATCAATCTTTATCATCAAATAATTCCATCAAACAAAAAAGTAAAGAGCTTTGTCAACCTCTTTTTATGAAGCTAGTATTATCTTGATTCCAAATATAGGTAAAGAAGCAACAATAACAACAAAAAGAAAATTGTAGACCAAACTCCCCAAAGAACATGGGTCCAAAAGTTCTCAAGAAAATACTTGCAAACAGAATTCAAGAATACATCAGAAAGATCATTCACCGAAATCAAGTTGACTATATTTCAGAGATACAAAGACAGCTCAATCTATGTAAATTGATGTTATAAATTACATAAATGGACTTAAAGGTAGAAATCACGTGTTCATATCTCAATTATAAAAAACTTGGCAAAATCCAACATCCCTTCATAATTTCTAAGTGTCTTCCTCAACTTCTTTCTTTGATGTTTTAATGTCTTTGTTACAGAGTTTTTTCAAGTTTTGGGGTCTTTCACATTCCAAGGTACTTTTTTTTTCCTTTATGAATGGAATCCTGCCTGCCTTATTTCTTTCTTAGTGTGCTTGTCATTGTTATATAGCAGTGCTGCTGATTTCAATGTTGATTTTGTATCCTGCCACTTTGCTGGAAGTATTTATCACTTCTAAGAGTTTTCTGGTAGTCTGCTAAGTTGCCCTTGTTCCAGAGAATAGCCACACCCATGCCTATGGAGGTAGTACTAACTGGACTTATGGAGTTATATTTTCTAAAATATAAAAAGAACACATTGTGCCAATTAGTATTTATTGCCAACTTAACACAACTTAGTCTCTTGGAAAAAGGAATCCTCCATTAAGGGATTGCCCAAATCAGATTGACCTGTGGCTGTGTCTAGGAGGCATTGATGATTGATGCTCCCAGCCCACTGTGGGCATCGCCATCCCTTAAGCAGGTGGTTCTGGGTGGTATACAAAAGCAGGGTGAGCATGACGCAGAAGGAGCAAGCCTGTGAGCTGTGTTCCTTCATGCACTCTGCTTCAGTTTCTGCATCTAGGTTCCTGTCCTGCTTGAGTTCTTACCCTGACTTCCCACAGTGATATACTTTGACCTGGAAATAGAAATGGAAATAACCCCTTTTCTCCCTAAGTTACTTTGATCAGAATGTTTTATCACAGCAACAGAATGCAAACAGGAACATACACAAAGGCAGCAGGGAGAGATGTGTTGGGGGCATGTCTGAAAGGGGAAGAGGGGATGGGGGTGTGGGGGTACAATTAAGACAAAGATATACATATATGAGACTGTCAAAGAATAAATGAAAAATATATTTAAAAGAACCTTTCTCACCATAAGAAGAATGTGCTTACAGTCCACCTCTGACAGTAGTCTATAGTATAGAAATAGAGTCCATTTCATGTCGTATTTTCAATGCACCTTGGGTGTTTTCAGTTTCAATTTGGAGCTGGGTCATTGCCTGGCTCCAGGGACTCAACCTTGTTGGGGAATATTATTTTAAGGTGTGTTAATTTTTGTTTATGTTGCATTTGTTTAACTCTGTGTTACTATGCCTGTCTAAAACACCTGATTCTCTAATAAAGAACTGAACGGTCAATAGCAAGACAGGAGAAAGGATAGGCGAGGCTGGCAGGCTGAGAGAATAGAAATCTGGGAGAAAAAGAGGAAGTAGCCAGAGAAGGAGGAGGACTCCAGGGGTCAGCCACCCAGCTACACAACCAGCCATAGAGTAAGAAACAAAGAAAGGTATACAGGAATAGAGAAAGATAAAAAGCCCCCAAGGCCAAAGACAAACAGGTTATTTATAGTTAAGAGATCTGGTTAGCAACAGGCCAAGATAAGGCCAGGCATTTATAATTAAGAATAAGCTTCCATGGGTGCTTTATTTGGGAGCTGGGTGGTGGGCCCCCCAAAGTAAAAATAACCAACAACATAACCTGACTGGAGACAAGAGGAAATTTAAAAAAATGATAGACAGCCAACACATGGACAGAGAGCTGTGTGGTTGTCCAGGCTCTCAGATGAGAAACTACAGCACTCCAGAAGCTCGGCTTGTTGCAGAGAGTTGAGCAGAGAGACGGGATTATTGCATGCAGGCAAACAAGAAAGCAGAGTTCATGGTATACATCTGGATCAAGGAGACAAGTTTAGCTAATCCCATTAGGAGCCACCTCTGTAGGAGGGCAGGCTTCGGGCTGTAAATATCTGGAGGGAGAAGCTCTGGTGGACATTTTCTGCACACACTGTCAATACTTAAACTCAGCCCCCACAAAGAAGGTTTTGCAATCCCTCTGAGCCTGGGGCTGTAGGGTGGGGTCCTATGTCAACAACATACATTCACTCAGGATTTCCTCCATTCTCTAGAATTTGGGGATTTATCCAAATCACTGCTCTAACCATTCTTCTGTATGGTGAGCATGCACAGCCACTTCTACTTGGCGTGCAATTAATATTAGAATTTCTGTGTCAGAGTGTGTGTGTGTCAATCTCAGGAGCTACCTCCAAAGGTTCTGAAAGTGGCAACAGTTCACACACACCACAGTGTGTGCCTAGTGGTCTGTATCCTCACCCACACTTCGTAGTGTCACTGGACTTTATCCTAGCCATTATATGGTAGTATAGCATCATGGTTTTAATTTGCATTTTCCTGATGAGTAATAAAAGTAACAATATGGAACACAGACACACAGGCTTGCACACACACACTTGGATATTTCTGTGACATGAGATCTGTATTAGTGCCCTGTTACTGCAATAACAGGGATACTGAATTGAGATAGTGAATGTATGAAGAGAAAAGGTTTATTTGGGCTGATATCTTCAGAGGCTGCAGTCTGTGATGGAGTGGCCCATTGATTTTGGCTTCTAAGGAGAGTATCATGGTAGGAATGTCTAGTGAGCAAAAATACTCATCCCATCAGCTAAGAAAACAAAGAGACCTACAATATCCTTCAAGGTCATGCCTCCAGTGACTTAAGGACCTCCTATTAGGCACCACTCCCCAAAGGTTCCACACCTCTGCATGGTGCCGTCCCAGGGACCAAGGCCTTAACAGGTACCTGGGCCTTTGGGAGACTGTAGCACAAATCCTAATTGGTCTTAATAATAAAAACCCAGAGCCAGACATCGGGGTAAATGCTGAAAGATCAGAGAGACCAAGGAACAAGCCACAGCCACCTCTCACCTCACCAACTCCAAAGGAGAGAGCTCCTGTCTCCTCCCGCCTTATATTCCCGCCCAGCCATATCACTTCCTGTTTCAGTCTCCCCAGTGCTGGGATTAAAGGCATGTGCCACTACTGCCTGGCCTCTATGGCTAGCTAGTGGCTGGTTTTGCCCTCTGATCTTCAGGCAAGCTTTATTTGTTAGAGCATACACAAAATATCACCACAGGAGACCCTGCCTGCACTCAAACCATAGAGACAACCAGTCGGATCTCTCTGCCTTTGAGAGTTTAAAGTGACAGGCACAAGCTTAAAGGTGTGTGCTTTGAACAATTTTATTCTCATGATAATCCCCGGAGTGGGGGTGTTGCCCCCCTTTTGTAGATACAGATATCTGTGAATAGAGAAAGACAAAGTCATTTAGCCAGAGGTAGAAAGTGATGTGTGTGTGTGTGTTCTCCATTTTATCAGCTTCTAGAAGCAAAAATTGTCCAAGAGCCGTTGTAGAGATTCAGCTAAAAGGGACAATCCCGGCATGAGCACCAGCAGGACCAAGTGCACACAGAGCCCAGGTGCAAGCGCTCTGAGACCTTGGGTCCTCACAGCACTTGTTCAGGTTCGGGAGGGACTATCAGCCATCAGACTGCTTCTGTCCTGGGCCATTTTTTTTTTTTTTTTTTTTTTTTGGTTTTTCGAGACAGGGTTTCTCTGTGTAGCTTTGCGCCTTTCCTGGGACTCACTTGGTAGCCCAAGCTGGCCTCGAACTCACAGAGATCCGCCTGGCTCTGCCTCCCGAGTGCTGGGATTAAAGGCGTGCGCCACCACCGCCCGGCTTAGTCCTGGGCCATTTTTGAGCGTGAAGATTTGGGTAAGTGCTGGGCTCTGCGTAGGGACAATGCCCACACCTCATAGCCTGACACTCGTGTCTTTTGAATGGGTTCCACCATCTTTCAGCACCTGCACCCAATGTGCTACATGGACACCATCATCGAATGCCTCGGGCCTCCTGCTCACACAGCAGATGGCCTGGCCTTGGAGCAGAAGTTGGTGGCCCAATCAGCAATCCGAGCAGGTCGGCAGGATCTGTGCGAACTCTCGGGAACCGTGCCCCGATTTTGATTTTCTCAGCACAATGAGCCTGGGGTTGTTGACCAGTGTCTGTAGCAGGAGCCACCTCATCTGGGCCCTGGCTGAGACTCGGGGACCTAGGACAGAATCAGAGAGAGCAGGAGTGGGGGTGGGGTGCTGCCGCTGCTATTCTCAAGGACTTTTGTTACCTACAATGCAAAAGGTGTATAGGAGGCATTGGATCAGGACTCCCGGGGAATGAGAGGCAGAGGATATGAATTATCCCACAGACCTGTAGGATGTATTAGTGAGGATATCTGAGCCCTTAAGGGGCAGGAGGAACTCAGAGTACTTTCTTTTTTTTTTTTTTTTGAGCTGAGGATTGAACCCAGAGCCTTGCACTTAGCTAGGCAAGCGCTCTACCACTGAACTAAATCCCCAATCCCTCAGAGTACTTTCTATAAGCAATAGGGCAAAGTAATTAAAACTGAGCTCCATTTTCGAAATGGCATCTGCCAGTAGCCTGAGATGTACGCCGGCATCCCAAGACAATGGGATTCAGATAACTGTGCTAGCAGAACTGGGACTCAGTTCCGGAACAGGCGGGTAAGCTGATCTGCAGGACAAGGCCATGCCATTTGACTTATGGGAGCTGTGCCTCCTGAGCAGCCAGGCCTAAAGGGATGCAGAGGAGGGGGAGAAATAAGGGGGTCAGGGCCCCTTGGGGATCCCAGGGAGCCCATGGATATCCATTTTCCACTCTGAACTCAGTATAGGTTCAAACAGGAGACGCTACCTGCTGATTGGTTCAGGTACCAGTATTTCATGGTCTTCTGCAGCTTCCGATCCCTGTGGCTTGTGATCAGGATGTGGCAAAAGCTGACCAGCACAGGGTTGGTGTGATAATGGTCCACAAAGAGCATGCCAACCCATGCCTTGAAGCCTGAAACCCAGGTGAAAGCAGGTCAGGCTGGGCCACACCTCCCAGCATCGCCCAGTTGTACTTTTTATAATACAATTTCTATTCTTTATTCTTTATTATTATTATTATTAATTTTTGAAACAGTCTCCCTATGTATGCCCGGCCTGGAAGTCACTGTGTAGACCAGGTTGGCCTTGAACTCACAGAGATAGATCTGCCTGCCTCTGCCTCTCCTGTCCTGGCTAACTGCTGGTCATTTTCCTTTGCCTAGTGGTCTGAGTTCTTACAGAGAATCTACAGAGTCAGTGTGAAGATCTGGAAGGATTCCTGGAAAGGATATTCTACTCTGTGCATTTGATGGAGAACTTGAAGCTTGCAGGGGCTGAGAGCAGTCAAGAGAAAGCAGAGGAGATGTCAGCACAGATCTTAAACAGCCGAGGGAATGAGTGACCGGGCCCGGGGCTAGAAGCCCTAATTTCACTTCCTCGGAACGGCTTTGATTTTAGAGTATATTAAACCAGATACTTTCTTCACTAAATGTTCAAGTGACAACACTATTAATTCTGGGATATGTTCTCGTCTCCATTCTATTTGGAAAGTTTGAGTCCCCCTGTCCCACATCTCAGTGGCCTGTGGAATGGGCAGCGTTAAAGAACCTTGAATTCCCTTCTGACCACCAGAATACACATTTGTTATGAGTGATCACATGCACACAGGAAAGAAGAGGTCTTTCACCTGAACCTGGGGCTCACCGATTAGGCTTGGCTGTCTGTCCAGTCAGCCCTAAGGATCGTCCTGCCTGCACATCCCCAGTGCTGGGATTACAAGCAGATAACAGCTTGCATGGTTTTTTGCATATGTTCTGGGGATCAAATTCAGGTCCTCACGCTTGCACATTAAGCCCTTTAATGACCGAGCCATCTCCCCAGCCCAGAACGCATGTTTCTATTATTTGGCTTTATGACCTCTACCAGAAGACAAGTTTGAAGCCTGCGAAGGTGAGAACTCATATCCATCCAGCTTCCACAAAGGTGTAAGGCCAACTATTCCCCCAAGGAGGCCAGCAGGACCTGCCACTCACCCATGTCTGCATCCTCGTAGCCGCTCTGCATGATGGTCCTGTCAATGCGTGCAATCAGCCATGTGCCCAGGAGGCAGCTGATGAGCAGCCTGAAGAGGCAGGCACCCAGGCCCAGCAGCACGTTGTAGAAAAACAGGAAGTAGTTGAAGTTGTGGAACGCTCTCCTGCAGACAGAAGCAAGCAAGAGACAGCCCCTCAGTCAGGCAAGGTGGCCCACACAGCCTGCTCTGGCTTCATCCAGACCAGACATTAAACTCTGCAACACTGTCTCCTAAGCTACGATCTCCTGCTGGATCAAAGTGGAGCTGAGCGGCCAGCTTACAGTGCTGGAGGGATGTGGTGTCCCTGATGGGGGGTGGGGAGCACGAGCACAGGGCAGGCTGAGTGCTACTTGCCTTGTGTGACCTCAGGATACTTGCATGAGGACAAAAGCCACGGGGCTACTGAAGGCTTAAGGGTTGCAACAATGTTGCCATTCACCATTGTCACTGCCTAGGACCTGTCCCAGCCAGAGCCGGTCCTGGTCCTCCAGAGGAAAAGTCCCAAAGGACCACCTGACCACACGGTCCAGTCGCCTCAGGACCAAACTGCATCTGAATGTCACAGGCCCCTCTGACAGAGGACTTTTGGATCTTGTCACTCTGTGTGCCCACTGTGTAAGGACACTGTATGGTGGACATTTGGGGATCTCACTGTTCTCCCAGCACATGAGTTAGTGTCTTACCACTTCTATCCGTGGTGGGGTAGCTGTCAGCCATGCCAGTTCCTCCTCTCCCCTCCTCCCTGCCTCTCCCCTCCCATGTCTCTCCTCCTCTCCCTGCCTCTCCCCTCCTTCCTGCCTCTCCCCTCCTTCCTCTCTCTCCCCTCCTCCTGCCTCTCCCCTCCTTCCTGCCTCTCCTCCTCTTCCCTGCCTCTCCCTTCCTCCTGCCTCTCCTCCTCTTCCCTGCCTCTCCCCTCCTTCCTGCCTCTCCCCTCCTCCTGCCTCTCCTCCTCTTCCCTGCCTCTCCCCTCCCCCTGTGTCTTTCCTCCTCTTCCCTGCCTCTCCCCTCCTCCTCCCTCTCCCCTCCTCCCTGACTCTCCCCTCCTGACTCTCCCCTCCTGACTCTCCCCTCCTCCCTGACTCTCCCCTCCTCCCTGACCCTCCCCTCCCCCTGTCTCCCCTCCTCTCTGACTCTCCCCTCCTCCTGCCTCTCCCCTCCTCCTGCCTCTCCCCTCCTCCCTGCCTCTCCCCTCCCCCTGACTCTCCCCTTCTCTCTAATTCTCCCCTCCTCCCTGACTCTCCCCTCCTCCCTGACTCTCCCCTCCTCCCTGACTCTCCCCCCCATCCCCTCCTCCTCTTCTTTAGATCATTCAGGAATCCATGGCCCTTACCCAGGTGCCAGCCCTCTCTGGTAATCTATGAAGCTCTCAGAGGTGGTGAGTAGGGATATCCCTTTGTTGTCAATGCTAAGGTGGCCTCAATGAATGAATGAATGAATGAGGACTGCATGTATGGGGCTGTACTGTCCATATTTTAGATGTTTCATCCTTACAACACCCCTTTAAGGGATGCAAAATAACTTACAAATGGGAAAGCTAAAGTTGGCACATTTAGTGAGGACATACTTTTCCACTACAGGAAAAGGCAACTCTAGATCCCAGGTCATGCGACCCCGGAGCCTCCCCCTGTGCACAGCACTGTAGCCGCTCACAGAATTCAGAGCCCTCCAGAACCTGCGCACCACTAGGTAGAAGGTGGAAGCAACAGTGGCAGCCCTGCACACCCACCCCCTCCTCCGCCCTCACCTGTTGTGAACAGCCAGCCCTGCACACCCACCCCCTCCTCCGCCGCCCTCACCTGCTGTGAACAGCCCTGCACACCCACCCCCTCCTCCGCCTCACCTGTTGTGGACAGCCCTGCACACCCACCCCCTCCTCTGCCTCACCTGTTGTGGACAGCCAGCCCTGCACACCCACCCCCTCCTCCTCCGCCTCACCTGTTGTGAACAGCCAGCCCTGCACACCCACCTCCTCCTCCTCCGCCCTCACCTGTTGTGAACAGCCAGCCCTGCACACCCACCTCCTCCTCCTCCGCCCTCACCTGTTGTGAACAGCCAGCCCTGCACACCCACCTCCTCCTCCTCCGCCTCACCTGTTGTGAACAGCCAGCCCTGCACACCCACCTCCTCCTCCTCCGCCCTCACCTGTTGTGAACAGCCAGCCCTGCACACCCACCTCCTCCTCCTCCGCCCTCACCTGTTGTGAACAGCCAGCCCTGCACACCCACCTCCTCTTCCTCCGCCCTCACCTGTTGTGGACAGCCAGCCCTGCACACCCACCTCCTCCTCCTCCGCCCTCACCTGCTGTGAACAGCCCTGCACACCCACCTCCTCCTCCTCCGCCCTCACCTGCTGTGAACAGCCCTGCACACCCACCCCCTCCTCCGCCTCACCTGTTGTGGAGAGCCAGGGGCTTCTGCTTGTCTGCTGTGCCCAGCTTGGGCTGCAGGAAGAATCTGCCAGCGATCCACACCTGCAGGACCACGAGGCCCACGACTACAGATAGGGTGAGGCTGAAACACAGGGCAGGTCCACCCTGAGGTGGTCTAGTCTACTGTTCCAGGCCCTTCTCTGATACATAGTGAGGAGGGAGAGGGAGAGAGACAGAGATACAGAGACACAGAGAAACAGAGAGAGACAGAAACAGAGACAGGGACAGAGAGACAGAGAGAGAGAAACAAAGAGAGGGAGACAGAGGGAAGGAGAGAAAGACAGAGAAAGAAGAGACAAAGAAAGAGATAGAAACGGAGAGACAAAGAGACAGAGACAGAGAAAGAGATAGAAGGAGACAGAGGGAGGGAGAGACAGAGACACAGAGGGTGAGAGAGACACACACAGAGAGGCGGGAGGGAGAGAGAGAGAGAGAGAGAGAGAGAGAGAGAGAGAGAGAGAGAGAACCCAGAAGAGCAGCAGCAGAACAAGCCTGAGCTTTGACCCCACCCACGCCCATGCGTATGGTGCACATGAACAAAAAAAAAGACCCACAAAGGGCATGTGCCCCCCAGGGCCACATGCTGACTCTCCAGCTCCAGATCGTAGCCCATGGCTCCCCATTATGCCCCTTTTTGCTAAGGGTGGCAGTGGCGTGGCAGTCTTCAGAACAACACAGCCAAATACATGCGACCCTCTCGCGCAGAGAACGTGTGTGGGAAGCGGCCAGAGAGCGGCCAGGCTAGGCACTGCAGGGGCACGGGAGGCGCTGGGCAAACATGGAGTCAAGCCGTTCAGAGCAGCAGTCCTCGAGGGTGCCACGTGCTGAAGGGACATGGGTGGCAGTATGGTGTGGTGACTGAAGGGAGCGTGGGCTTCAGCCTGCCCTTCTCCCTGAACATAGCTCCTACCCTTCTAGAACTCGTCTCTCAGTGGCATCAAGCTCCCAGAGCTGTTATGAAGAAGAGCATGCATGTCAAGTGTGTCACTGTCTACAGAGAGGGTGTGAGGCTCCGGAAAGGGCAGGAACTTTACCCCGGGCAACATAACACATCAGATAGCTTACCCATGGTTTCTGCTCCTTCCTTCCTGCTGTCCTACCTCTTACTTATCCCCCTACAACTTATTTCCTTGTTGGAAGATGGGATTCTATGCATCATACACTTGATTGTGAAGGCCCCATGGAATGATGGGAGAGGAAGGCTTTTGAAAACATAAGATTCCCTCCCTGTGAGGGTCATCAGAAGAAGACCTTAGGCCCAGGGCTGGGACCCCAGCATCAGTAAGGAGTCATCTACTCAGCACTTACACCCCAAGGCCCAGCCCTCGCAGCATCTCCAGACCTTGGTGGTGGAGGATGGGCAGCACCAGACTGTACATGAGCATCACACCACAGAGACTCTGGACCACATGGATGATGAGGTAGCCTGGAGATGAAACAGAGGGGATCACTAGGGGTCCCTCTTGGCCCATTCCCATACTCCTCCCTGCAGGCAGACCTGACTATGCCCTCTTCCACCAGAGGCACTTGGCACATTTGCTGGCGCTGTTTCTTCTGCCTACCATGATTTCCCTATCTTCCTGCTTGCCCGGCACTCTGCCAGATGCAGTTCAAAGGTCAGCTCCCCTAGAATTCCCTAGAGTCCTGAGCTGGTGTGAGTGCCATTTCCTCCTCTGCTCCGTGGTGCCCAGCAAAGGCAGCCAGTGAGATGAGGGCAGACAGGAGATAATGTATGGTGTTTCTCCACCATTCTCCAGACTCCTCAAAGTTAGAAGCTCTGGCTGCCTCTCCAGCCTTTCCATGTCTCTCCTCACAACTGGGACTCTGTAGGTGCTCAGGGAACATGTGCTGGACTCCATGGGTCCTGGGGTGGCACTTACCCCAGAGGATGTAGGCTATTTGCCAGCCAGAGTACCTTGCAATGGCCACCTGAGGGTTAGAAGAAAAACAGGGGTCTCCATAGGATGAGAGCTCCCTTCCCTCCAAGCCTTGTACCCAGGACCCCATATCTGATCTGAGGGTCACCCATAAACCAAAGCAGGTTCTTCATGTGGCTGCATCTGGGGACTGAGGCCTGGGCTTCTCTGGGGTCCTGTCAGGTGTGGCTCAGCTCCCCTACAGACTCACCACACTCGCTGCTGAGGAGGGACTCTGGAACTTCTGAGGGAGGAAGTCCTTGTCTCCAGCCCACAGCCTCTTCATGTGCTTTCTGTGGAAGAGGAAAAGCAGGTGACACTCATGATCATGGCGCTTTCTGTAGCGTCAGAACTCAATGGAAAGGCCCGTGGAGGCCTATCGCAGTGGGTGTCAACTGTAGCTCCTGGCAAAGTGCTGATCTCTCTTCAACATCCTCAAGGTTACTACAGTTCATAAAAATAAGACATACTGACCAAGTCATGACAGCAATTGAATCTGATAGAGGAGATTATATTTGTTTTCATTCTGCTTTCTATATTTACTGTTATGGTGAATGCATATTGCTTAATAATATTGTTTAAACAGTTAACACCAGGAAGTCAGTTTTGTTGATAGCTGAACCTTATAGCAACCGAAAGACAAACCAAGGATGGGATGGATGGCGCAGCGGGTAAAAGCGTTTGCTGCAGAGCCTGATACCGGAGTTCAACCCCAGGACCCACATGGTAGGAGAGAGCCAACTCCCGCAAGCTGTCCTCCGACCTCCCCACATGCCATGGCACATGCACCCCCCCCACACACATCAGACACACACTCACGCATACAATAATAATACATTTTTTATTGTGTGTGGGGTTTTTGTTTGTTTTGAGACAGGGTCTCTACATAGCCCTAACTGTACTGGAACTCATTATGTGGACTAGAGTAGTCTAGAACTCACAGAGATCTGCTTAACTCTACCTTCTGAGTGCTGGGATTAAAGGCATGCGCCACCATGCCCAGCCCAATAATACATTTTTAAACAAAAATAATTTAAAGGGGCAACAACCCCGTATAGAATCCCGCCCCCACCACTCCATTTCCCACATCCCTGTCCAGTTCCTGGCCTATATGTGAAGACTGGGTTGGCAGTGTTCTGTTCCTAGGCCACACTCCCATTTGTGGGATTCTTTCTTTCTTTCTTTCTTTCTTTCTTTCTTTCTTTCTTTCTTTCTTTCTTTCTTTCTTTCCTTCTTTCTTTCTTTCTTTCTTTCTTTTTCTTTTCTTCCTTCCTTCCTTTCTTTTTTCACTTTGTACTCAATCTCCAGTATTTTTCCTGGCTGAATTCTACTTTTCATGATCACTAAATTGGAAATTCTTAAAATGACAGGAAAAAACGTAGCTCTCAACCCCTACTCCCAGGGAACTGAGCAGATTCTCTCCCACAGCCTTCCGGCCCTTGCCCATCACTTAGTCTCAGCCACCTGAGCACCTGAGGCACTCTCTCCCTGGAAACCCACTGCCATGCCAGCCAGAGAATCAGCCTCACAGCAGACCCAGCTTTCCTCCCTCCTGTGGATGCTGTCAGCCCTCTGTCCTTCTGTCCATCCGCATTCCTTCATGTCAGCCCCAATACCCAGAAACAAGTTTCTACTTGAAACCCTTACTGGTCATACCTGGAAGGGACTCAGAAGCACTCCCTACCAGGCAACCCACAGCCACCACACTCTCCTAAGATCCAGAGAGGATGCAGAAACCAAGGAAGGGAAACCCACCCAACAAAAACAAGACCAGATATTAACACAGAATTACCATCATCTCAAACCCAGATGCCTAGATGCCAGCATAAACACACAACCAATAACTGTTGGGGAATATTATTTTAAGGTGTGTTGCTTTTGTTTATGTTGCATTTGTTTAACTCTGTGAAACTGTGTTATTTCGCCTGTCTAAAACACCTGATGATCTAGTAAAGAACTGGCCAATAGCAAGGCAGGAGACAGGATAGGCGGGGCTGGCAGGCAGAGAGAAGAAATAGAAGGAGAAATTTGGGAGAAGAAAGATCAAGGAATGAGAGAGGAAGGAGGAGGACTTCGGGGGCCAGCCAGTCAGCTACCCAGCCACCCAGCTACATAACCAGCAACAGAGTAAGAAGGAAAGAGGTATACAGAAATAGAGAAAGACAAAAGCACCAAGGCAAAAGATAGATGGGATAATTTAAAGTTAAGAAAAGCTGGAAAGAAATAAGCCAAGCTAAGGCCGGGCATTTATAAGTAAAAATAGGCCTCCATGTGTGACTTATTTGGGAGCTGGGTAGTGGGCCCCCCAAAAGAGTAAAAAAAAAAAATCCAACAACAAATAACAGTCAGGACAATATGTCTCCACTAGAGCCCAGCAGCCCTCCTATAGTAGGCCCTGAGAGATCCAATATAGTTGAAGCACAAGACAAGGATTTCAAAGTACCTATTATAAACATGATCAAGGACTTTAAGGAGAATATGAATAAATCCATTAATGAAATTCATGAAAACCCAAACAAACAGTGGAATGAAATGAAAGAAACTGTTCAAGGCGTGAAAGTAAAAACGGAATCAATAAAGAATGACCCAAACTGATAGAAAACTGGAAATGAAAAACTGGAAAAAAAAAAATGAAAAATGTAGGAACTCGGGCTGGAGAGATGGCTCAGAGGTTAAGAGCACTGACTGCTCTTCCAGAGGTCCTGAGTTCAATTCCCAGCACCCACATGGTGGCTCACAACCATCTGTAATGAGATCTGGCGCCCTCTTCTGTATACATAATAAATAAATAAATCTTTAAAAAAAAATGTAGGAACTCAAACAGGAACCTCAGAGGCAAGCTTCTCCAACAGAATACAAGAGATGGAAGAGAGACTCTCAGGCACTGAAGACAAAATAGAAGAAATTGATACCTTGGGTCAAAGAAAAATGTTAAATCTAAAAAAATCCCAGGCATAAAACATCCAGGAAATCTGAGATACTATGAAAAGACCAAATCTACAAATAATAGGAACCGAGGAAGAAGAAACCCATGTCAAAGTCACAGAGAATATTTTCAACAAAAAAATCATTGAAGAAAATTTCCCTAATCTAAAGAAAGAAGTGCCTATCAAGATATAAGAAGTAAGCCGGGTGGCGGTGGCACTTGACTTTAATCACAGCACTGGGGAGGCAGAGCTAGGCGGATCTCTGTGAGTTCGAGGCCAGCCTGGTCTACAGAGCGAGATCCAGGACAGGCACCAAAACTACACAGAGAAACTCTGTCTCAAAAAACTAAAAAAAAAAAAAAAAAAAAGATATAAGAAGTATACAGAGACAGAGAAAGAGAGACACAAAGAGCGAGCATGAGCATGTGTCCTCGTCCTGCATTGCTGTTCTTGAGGTAGATGCTCCCAGGCCTCTTGACCCCACTCTGATGATTCCTTGAGCTGAGTGTACCTGCTGGGAGGCTGGTGTTATCAACCCTTAACAGCGGAACAGATCTGACATCCAACAATGAGAATGCACAAGAAACACGCAGGTCTCTGGGTATCAGGAGGACTTGCCCCTCTGCTCAATGCTTGAGCATGTCATTTAATCTTGTTGAGTCTCAGCTTCATCAACTGTAAACGCTGAGAGGAAAATACTCAGCTCCTAAGGTTGGGGTGAAGTTGGGATGAGGACTCTAATAGTAGATCATTATAGATGTCCAGCCTGTTAAGCTTATATTCTTCTCAACAAAAGGTGCATTTGACCATACCTGACCCTTATATTCACTTCTTAGTGCCACACTAAGCCATGCAGGTACTGGTCAGAAATTCTGGGTAAAGAATGTCATGCATACTTTTGGCTGAAGTCCTACAAATGACTCCTAGAATTTTCTTACCTGTAACAGGCCAAAATGTGGAAGAGGTAGCTGATGCACGTGAGGGAGGCAGGGAAAATGGTCACCACCCAGGCTCCTGAAATATGAAGGGTAACATGAGAGGGCTTGGAAAACGCACCTGCAGTGGACTTGCAGAGGGCAGATCCTCATCAGAAAGGT
Source organism: Peromyscus californicus insignis (assembly GCF_007827085.1). Lineage (NCBI taxonomy): Eukaryota > Metazoa > Chordata > Mammalia > Rodentia > Cricetidae > Peromyscus > Peromyscus californicus. Next base: position 101,625,257 of record NW_026294573.1, read on the forward strand.
GTGGGCAAAACTATTACACTCTCCTTCACCTCATTCTCTGTGGGCGAGCCCGGGCTCGGTTTAGCCACACACACACCCCGTATAGTTGACTGCCTGCATGGTCTTTCTGAAACCTTTGATACTAATATGTTCCAACTACATTCAATTAAGGTTGGGAGAAGTATGTGTTGTTCTGCTATCAACAGTAGGCCCCATCCAGGAAAATGCAGTAATAGCTGACTTCTAATTGCAACTTTTGGAAAGGGGATAGAGTGGGAGTACATTGGTCCCAAGAATAGCTGGGATCAACAGGTTGTAGCATCCACCTTCCATAGGGTTTTGTTATTTATGCTCTGTCTTGGTTACTTTTCAGTTGCTGTAACAAAATACCCTGGCAAATGCTGTTTAAGGAAGGGAGGGTTTTCCTGGTTTACAGTTCTAAGGTAAGGTCAGGCTGGGGGAGTTACAGTAACAGGAGCTTGAGGCAGCCGGTCATATAGCATTTGCTGCCGGGAAGCAGAGGGAGGAGAGTGACCCCTGAGGGCACCAGGCACACAGGGCACACATGTACCTAAAGTAATAATAGATAAATCTTAATTTTTTTTAAAAAAAAATGGGTGCTGCTAAAATGAAAGTATAATGTGCTCTTTGAGTGTGGAGCTCAAGGACTCACCATACTGAACATAAATCTGCATTAAAGATTCATTCACGGGCCACAATAAAACACAGCAATATGAAAGGATGGGTTGTTGCCTGAGTGTTCACTTATAAGGTGACTTTCTGTGACCACAGAGCTATAAAAAAGTAATTCATACCAAAGATGGCCCCTTCTGGCTCTGATGTTCTCCCAGCTCAATCTTAATGGGAAGAAAATCACTTGCCACAGGTGTCTCATGACTTAAGGGACTGTGGTGTTTGAATGAGGCTGTCCCCCATAGGGTCAGACGTTGGAATACTTTGGTCCCCAGTTGGTGGCGCTGTTTGGGAAAGTTGAGGAGATGAGGCATTGGAGGAGTATCACTGTCGCCGACTTTCAGAGTTTAGAGACTCTTGTTTGCGATTCAAGATGGGAACTCCCAATGTCTCAGTTCTGCTCCAGCCACCGTCCCTACTCGATACCTTCCTGCCACAATGGACTCTTACCCTTCTGGAACCATAGCCCCATGAAGCCCTCTATAAGTTGCCTTGGTCATGGTGGTTTTTTTTTTTTTTTTTTTTTGGTTTTTTGAGACAGGGTTTCTCTGTGTAGCTTTGCGCCTTTCCTGGGACTCACTTGGTAGTCCAGGCTGGCCTCGAACTCTCAGAGATCCTCCTGGCTCTGCCTCCCGAGTGCTGGGATTAAAGGCGTGCGCCACCACCGCCTGGCTGGTCATGGTGTTTTATCACTTCGATAGAAAGGGAACTAATACAGGGATATTTGGTGGGTTAGGATCATAAAACATCAGCGCCATAAAATCTTTTGGGAACCATTATGTTGTCTAAGTCCCATTTTACAGATGAGACCAGGCTGCATGTGTGCATGTGTGAGTGAGCAAGCGAGCACACACACCCAGAGTACAACTTTCAGGAGTTGGTTGCATGGACATGTGCATGTGTAGGGGAGGGCAGAGGTCAACCTTGAATATTGTTCCTCAGGAATTGCCCACATTGGTTTTATTGTTGTTGTTTGAGGCAGGATCTCTCACAGGGACCTAGAGCTTGGGCTGGCTGACCAGCAAGCCCTAGGGATCTCCCTGTCTCCATGTCCCGAGTCCTAGGATTACAAGCACATTCCATCATGTCCGTTTTGTGCGTGGGAACTCAGATTGTCCTGCTTGCACAGTAAGCACACTACTCACTGTGGTGGCTGGAATAAGAATGGCCCCCATAGGCTCATATGTTTGAATGCTCAGTCATCAGGGAGTGACACTACTTGGGAGGGATTAGGAGGTATGACCTTGGAGTAGACAAGGCCTTGTTGGAGGAAGTGTGTCACTGTGGAGGTGGACTTTGAGGTTTCAAAAGCCCAAGCCAGGCCCAGTATCTCTCTCTTCCTGCTGCCTGTGAATCCAGATGTAGATTGCTCAGCTACTTCTCCAGCACCATGTCTGCCTGTATGCCTCCATGCTTCCTGCCATGATGTTAATGAACTAGACCTCTGAAACTGTAAGCCAGCCCCAATTAATTGCTTTCCTTTATGCGTTGCCATGATCATGGTGTCTCTTCACAGCAATAAAACTTTGATTAAGACAGTCATTAGTCATCTCTCAGGCACAGGCATTTATCCAGACATCTTGTCCATGGTTTTTTTCTCATCTAGAAGATAGTGGACATGTCCTCTCTCCAAGGAAGGTGGACATATCGTTAGGATATGCTGTTTTCTGGGAAAACCTCTGTCATAAAGTACCTTTCCTGTGACAGGGTCTCAAATAGACAGTCCCCCAAAGGAAGACACACAAATGTCCAGTATATATATAGAAAAAAATGAGAAAATGTTCATTATTCATCTTCAGGGGGTGCCAATTAAAAACACAATGAAAAATCACTTCACAGCTGTTGAGATCATGGTAGGGAGGCATGGCAGCAGGCAGGCATGGTGGCTGTAGCGGCCACTGAGTGCTCACATCTTCAATAACCAGCAGGAAGAAGAGAACAACCAGAACTTTGCAGTGGATCTTTACACTCTCAGAGTCCTCCTCCATCAAGGCCACACCTCCTAGGCTTTCTGAAACCTGAGCACCAGCTGGGAACCAAATGTTCATATAAAGGAGCTTATGAGGGATTGTCATTCGAACCAGCACAGCACGTCTGCGGAGGTTGTCTTGATCGCACTCATTGAGGTAGGAAGATCTGCCCACTGTGGGTAGCACCATTCCCAGGTCCCGGACTGTTTAAATGGAGAAAGGGAGAAGAGCACAGAACACACTTGCCTCGCTCTGACTCCTGACAGGGGGTATGATGTGACCCACTGCTTCAAGCTCCTGCCCTTGGATTTCCGTGTGGGACAGACTGTGCCTTGAACTGTGAGCCAGAATAAATCTCTCCCTTAGGTGACTTTTGTAAGAGTCGTTTATCACCACAATGGGAAAGGAAACTAAAACAACTTCTTAAAATGAGAAATGTCTAAGGTAGTGGTTCCCATCCTTCCTAACGCTGTGACCCTTTAATACGGTTTCTCATGTTGTGGTGATCCCCAAACATAAAAGTATTTTCATCGCTACTTCATAACTGTAAGTTTGCTACTGTTAGGAATCATAATGTAAATCTCTGTGTTTTCCAATGGTCTTAGGCGACCCCTATGAAAGGGTTGTTCAACCCCTAAGGGTCATGACCCACAGGTTGAGAACCTCTGTTTTATGGGGCACATGCAGTTCAACCCCAAATGGTTTTTAATAAAATGAACTGTCTTGAGCCCTCTGTCCTTAGTCAACCCAGGAAGGCACAGGTCAACTCTAACACAAAAGAAATCCAGGCACCCTGGTCAGGCAATTTCAATGTTACATGGATGGTGGGGAGTGGATGGCTTTACCTTTCGAGACGCTGATCAGTTCTTTCACCTGTAGGATGACGGGGGTCAAGGTCCCTGTCTCATTCATGTGGCTGAGGTAGCTCTGCAGCCTGTCTTCAAATATATCCAGCTCGTCTCTCACAAGTAGAAACACACAGAACTCCATGACGATGAACTGGGAATGCAGAGCACAGGCATCAAAGTCTCCCGAGACCAGCTCAGTGTGGGAACAAACAGATTTCTTGGGGGCCTGAGGCCAGCCTCTTGCAGGCAGCCAGAACTCTTAAAAATGACCACGCACAAAGCTTGTCTTTCACACATAATGACTAAAAGAGCACTTGAAAGATAATGGAATCCCATGACGGAGGGGTGACCCTAGGGGCAAGACCAGCCACATCTCCATGGCTCCCTTCACTAATGTAAACTGGAGAGGGTAGTCCACGTGACAGCAACCCTTGCCCACTGTCCTGTCTGCCCACCACCACACTGTTGCTTCTCTGGTTCCCGCCACCTTCTTTCTCCACCAACCAAATCTTGCTTGATTTTCAGAGTGGAGTGCAAGCCGGGTGGTGGTGGCACACGCCTTTAATCCCAGCACTCGGGAGGCAGAGGCAGGCAGATCTCTGAGAGTTCGAGGCCAGCCTGGTCTATAGAGTGAGATCCAGGACAACTAGGACTGTTACACAGAGAAACCCTGTCTCAAACAGAAGAAAGAAAAAAGAAAAAAAGAAAAGAGTGGAGTGCAAATGTCACCATCATCAGGCAGTTTCTTAGTCCAGAATAACTCACTGAACTTCAGAACACTGTCACCAGGTCCTTTTCTCTCCTTCCATGCCTTACTCCTTCTCTTGGACCCACAGCTTCTCCTGGACTAGGACTATGCTGAGTCGTCGCTCTGCCCTCTCCTAGCTCTTAACACAGTGCTTACTATACAGTAGATGCTCAATAAATTCTTAAGACACACCATAACACCAAGCCAAGTGAGTTATTCAACGCTGTGGAGAGCTCCAGTTGTCCTTTTAAACCCATCCTCTGGAGAGTGGGGAGATGGCTCAGAGGATGAGGGCTTGCAGAGCAAGCATGAAGGACCTGAGTTTGATCCCCAGCACCCCCATACAAAGTCCAGCGTGGTGGATGTGCTTTTAACCCCAGAGCTGGGGAGGCAGAGAAAGGCAGATCCCAGGAGTGCAGTGACACACCCCTGCCCCAGCCGAGCCTAATCAGTGATCTCCAGGTCCCAACGGGAGACCCTGTCTCAAAAAAACAAGGTTGAGGGGGTGCCTTGGGAGATGGCTCAGGGGATAAAGCACTTGTAATAAAATCATGAGGATCAGAGTTCAGATCCCCAGCATCCATATAAAAGCCTGGTGGGCATGGCGGCCGCCTGTAATCACGTTGCTAGGGAGTAGAGCCAGAGGATTCCCACAACGAACTGGCTAGCTAGAGTACCGACGTTGCCGAACTCTGGGTTTAGGAAAAGACCCCGCCTAATGAAAGAAATGGAGATAACTGAGGAAGACACCTGATTCAACCTCTGGCCTCCACATGTACAAGCACGTGCGCACACACACACACACACACACACACACACACACACACACACAACCATGTATCCCACACACATATACACAAATGCAAAAGAAAAAAAATGACTCTGAGGAGCAACACCCAAGATTGATCTTTGGGCTCCATACATGTAGACACACACACACACACACACACACACACACACACACACACACACACACGCATTTATACAAACAAGTACAGTAAATTAATTAATTTAAAAAGTCTTTAAGCCTTCTGGACTGATTTCCCAGCCCCCTATGTCAGGTGTGGCACACGACCCCATGTGGACAGTGGAAGAGAAGCAGAAGAGACAGACGGTTCTTCTACACCTTGTTCAGAAAAACCTTCTACAAGCATCTTGCCATTTTCCCTCCATGCTGCTAACTAGGTGGCCTTGAGGTCCTAGGTATGGGGCGGCACATGATAGAAGATTTGGGGTGCCTTAAAGATTGCAAGGAAGAGATCTGCCTCCCCTACCTGCACATGCCCTCAGCACTGGGGTGGGGGTGGGGAGGACAAACATGTATAGTGACAAGTCACTGGCATTTGAAAGGTGTGCTTTGAATGTAATTGAACCCATAGCTCATAGGGAGTGGCACTATTAGGAGGTGTGGCCTTGTTGGAAGAAGTATGACCCTGTTGGAAGAATTCTGAATTCTGTCTGAATTCACTGCCTATTGCCTGCAGATCAAGATGTAGAACTCTTAGCTCCTTCTCTAGCACCATGTCTGCTGCATGTTGCCATGCTTCCTGCCATGATGACAATGGACTGAACTTTTTAAACTGTAAGCCAGCCCCAATTAAATGTTTTCTTTTATAAGAGTTGCCATGGTCATGGTGTCTCTTTACAGCAATAGGAACCCTAACTAAGATAAAAGGCATCGGAACTTCGGTATAACCTAATTAATGCACTCCCTTAAAACTTTAACCACAGATTTACTCTAAAGAAACACCATCCCCCTGCCTTAAAAACAAGCGAAGATAACTAGGCTTTACTGTCTGCACTCTGCACATTACAGCTGCCTTTGACTCAGCCATTGGACTTCCAACGACTTAGACCATGACCAGCGTTTTGATTTTATAGCTGATAAAATACTGAAGGGAGAATTACATCAACATTGAAAACATTTTCTTGAGAAAAAAAGCAAATGAACGATATTTCAGTCTTGATCCATAGGGTAAACCAATTCTACTTGTCCACTTTCATCTTTAATTTACTGAAATTATTTTTGTGAGAATTAATTACCTGCTGGGCAGTGGTGGTGCACGACTTTAAACTCAGCACTCAGGAGGCAGAGGCAGGCGGATCTCTGAGTTTGAGGCCAGTCTGGTCTACAGGGTGAGTTCCAGGACAGCCAGGGCCACATAGAGAAATCCTGTCTCAGAGAAAACAAAAACAAAAACAAAGAGAGAGATAACCAATTACTTTATATTTAAATGACTTAATTCTTCACAGTATAACTTACTATCTATAATTGTACATTTTCTTTGGAGATAATTTCTATCAACTTTCCTGGGTCAATTTTGCAAATTAAATAATATCAACCATATTTTTCCTTATCAACTGTTAGTCAATGCTAATTTTTTTAGCAACTCTTTTTATATTTTAATGATTTATTTTATCTTTCTGTACATTGGTGTTTTGCCTGCATGTGTGTCTGTGTGAGGGTGTCGCATCCTTTGGAACTGGAGCTACAGACAGCTGTGAGCTGCCATGTGGGTGCTGGGAATTGAACCTGAGTCCTCTGGAAGAGCAGCTGGTGCTCTTAACCACTGAGCCATCTCTCCAGCCCCATCAATGCTAAATTTTACCACATGGATTTTTTTTTTAGACGTAGTCTCACTATGAAGCCCTGGTTAGCCTGGAATCATACAGAATAATTAACCTTGAACTAAGAGATCCACCTGTCTCTGTCTCCCGTGTGCTGGGATCAAAGGTGCAAGCCACCACCAGTTTTATTTGTCCTGGATGACTGTCCTGTGACTGTCACCGTCGGGGTGAAGGGTCCTTGCAGGTAAAATGGTAGGCTGAAGCATTGTACCTCCTCAACTCACCACATTCTATTCTGACCCAAACTTCAGGCACAGGCTGCTTGTCCCAAAGACTGGGTGACCGCAGCCCGGATACTTCTCTGTTTACAGAACAGGAAAGGATTTCCATGGAGCTACTTACAAGGTACAGGCAGATGAATGCCAGCACGAGGGTCCCAATCATCCTGCTGGGGAACTGGAAACAGGGGTCCCACTCATACACCCTGGCTTGAAACCAAGACTTTTCTCCTTCTCTGTGAATGAACGGACACCAGAAAAGGAACTCTGGGAGTTTCCACCACTTCTCACCTTCCCTTGTCCTTAAGGACAAAGAATGGAGGGATTTTTTTTCCAGGGCGGGGGGTGTCGGGGTCGGGAGGCAACACACAGAAACCCCAACTTCTCTTGCAGCTTGAGGCTCTGACTAGGTTCTGGTCACCCTGCGTGTGACATGGGACTTAGGGGAGACTTCCCAGGTGGAACTAACACAGACACAAGCCCCTTTTGCTTGGTCTTGTTTTCTTCTGCCCTGGGAAATACAGACTAGTGGCTGGTCCAGGCTGGCGCTTCAGCAACCACACTGGACCATGAGACAACACTGAGGAGGAGAAGTCCACACTAAGATGCTGGAACAGAAACACAGGTGGCTTGTGGGCCGACATCATGGGCAGTGTGGGGCCACTATGGACTGCTCACCTCCAGAGTTCTCATATGTGAGAAAATAATACATCTGGGTTTTGTTAATGCCAGTATTATTTCAAATATTTTGATACAGGTCTCCAAAGCTAATTCTCATTACAGTAGGAACTTGGACGCTGTGTGACCTGGGACAAGATACATCCCATCTCTGGGATCTCCCCAGTATGAACGGTGGCTGAGGCAGAGGTGGGCTGGAGGACTATCTCAGAAGCTCTGGTGAGAAGCTGATTACCCCCACCCTGGATCTTACTTGTTAAGTGAGGCTGTCACTACTCCCTGTCCCAAGAAGTGAGACAAGAAACATGTAACTCAGGCTCGCCAATCTCTGTAGGCCAATCACCTAGACACAGCAATTATTTTTCAGCTGGAATTTGATCCAGTGGGATATACTCAAATGACTTATTTTTAAAAATGGAAAGTGAAATGTCTCTTTCCTCTTGGAGACTGTAGTGCAGAGGAACTACCCAGTGTGAGGCCCAGACAGTTAAGAGCACAGTTGGAGCTCTAGGAAGACGCAGTTCTGAGGTCGTCTCTTAAGGGCCCTGGTCCAGTTGGCTTGACCCATTCCCTCTCGTCTTTTGAGAGGCCTGGGCCTCCCATTTCCCTCCCTGATTTTGTCCACTTTGGGTTGGTTCCTGCTATCTCCACAATCCCAGGGTCTGTCCGGTGGGCCGGGCTCGAACCGCAGGGGTGAAGGGGCAGAGCAGCACTTACTGCGGGCGGGGCTTTCTCAGGAGCCGCTTCACATGCTCTGCCTGGTGGGCCTCCAACACGGACTTCTCTTCCTGTGAGGAAGGAGGGGATGTGCTGGCTCACAGGTACTTGCTAGGGTTTGGCCTCTTAAGGGGTCATTGCCATGGAGGCCAGGATTTAGATTCAAGCTTTGTCATCCCAGCACCTGGCATCCCTCGGGGCAGGTTTCAACTTTGTCAGGCTCCAGCTTTCCCTGATAGGTCAGAGGTCTGGCCCTTCTCAACTCTCCTAGCCCAGGCTGGGCCAGCCACTGCTCTGAGAAGCTGTCTCCCTCACCAGAGAGGCTGTGCAGAAGCAGTAACAGAGCCCCCCTCCCCCTCTTGGGAACTCACTGCCTGTGGCTCCAGGCCCAGGTGGGTTGGCAGAGCTTTAAGGAACATGTACAGGAAGCGACCAAGCAGGAAACCCAGGCACAGCAGTGAGGGCCAGTAGAAAATGAGGGTCTCGAACCTTCCTAGAAACTGCAACAGAAACAGAGGTGGGGTGGGGGATTAGCAAGCTGTAGTGAGGTAAGGCTGGGGCTACATCTATGAAGACATGGTCAGGACTGTCTGTCCAGAGGCTCCCGCCAGGATCCACCTTCCCTGAACAACTAAAGCAGTGACCAATCCTTGCTCTACATCGTCAGCCAATCACTGACTGTGCCCTCTCTACCACATAGCTGACCAATCCCTCTTCGCTTTCCCTACATGGTCAGCCAATCTCTGACTGCCCCCCCCTTCCTGCCATATAGCTGACCAATCCCTCCTCTCTGCCCCTACATGATCAGCCAATCCCTGCTCCCCCTCCCTACATGATCAGCCAATCCCTGCTCCCCCTCCCTACATGGTCAGCCAATCCCTGCTCCCCCTCCCTACATGATCAGCCAATCCCTGCTCCCCCTCCCTACATGATCAGCCAATCCCTGCTCCCCCTCCCTACATGGTCAGCCAATCCCTGCTCCCCCTCCCTACATGGTCAGCCAATCCCTGCTCCCCCTCCCTACATGGTCAGCCAATCCCTGCTCCCCCTCCCTACATGGTCAGCCAATCCCTGCTCCCCCTACATGGTCAGAAGAAAAATAGATTTGGAGTCCAGCAACCCCCGATGGAAAACCTTGAGCCCTTTTAGTTCATGAAAACAGCTTGTTTTGTTTGTTTTAATCTAAGAAAGCAAATGTCCCTTTTGGTAAACGGAGACTGGAATACAGGGGTGAGGAGGTAGATGGAAGGAAGAAAGGGGGTGGGGAAGGGAGAAATAGAACAGAGAGAGATGAAAGAAGGGAGCGGGGACGGCAGTGGAGATTGAAAGGGAAGAGGGAGGTGGAGAGCAACAGGTTTCTCAGGGGAGTGCTTTCAACCTTTTTAAAATGCCTTTTTTTTAAAAAAAAAAGCTGCTTTCAAACGCTAGTGGGACTCAGCTTTCACAATGTACTGGTTGGTTTCATGTTTTGTCACATTCTGGGGGCCTAGTTCCTCCAGGGAACTGGGGTTTGGTGCTGTGATGTAAGGGTACGGGATAGAGCGGCCCTGAGATGGAGGTGTCAGAGTTTCCTTCTTCTCCAGTCCACGCTGGCTTGCCGTGACCACAGCCAGCATTTTCCTGTTTCTCCTCTGTGTCTGTATGGCCCTCCTTGGACATTGGAACTTAGCACATGGCAGCTCAGAATGAAAGACTCTGAATTAGAAGATCCTACCCTCTCCCTAAGCAGCCCTAAACATTTGGAACTTCAAACACACCTCTGGGAGACTGAGAGGTCAAGAAGAGGCCAAAGGAAGGCTGTGACCCAGAATCCAGGCCCTGCAGTCAGTGGTAAAGAAGTATCCCTGGGTTTGCCAGGTGTGCCCAGGCCCGAGAAGAGATGTGGAGGGAATGCCCAGCCGCTCGGTCTCACTTTTCTAATAGGCTCTGCGCCTCACGTCTCTTTATCACAAGCATCTAATAGTTACTGTTAAATCCTGGGAAGGGTGTAAGGCCTGGGTTCTAGGTCCAGATAAACTCCCTGACTCCCCCAGACAGGAAAGAAGCCACTTGCTGATGGTGTAAGCCTTTACTTTGGGGAAACCTGCAGAGAGGAGGCTTCATCAGGGCCCACTGTCTGCTTACAAGCTGGGATAATTAGGGCAGAAAGGGCAGGACCAAGGAAGGAGGTTAAAACGCATCTGGCTTTGGCCCCAAGTTGGCCATTGCTAGGGGTAACCAGTGAGTGGTCAGTTAAAGAGTGTCCACAGATGACAAGCACCTTTCCTGGCTGGCCATTCCTGCGGTCCACGGGACAGGGAAGGTAAAAATCTAGAGAAATGCCTTCAATTACTGCTAGAAACCAAGTGCACCCAGAATTGACACAGTGTAACCAAACGGAGCTTTTGCAGAACAGGGTGGACTGGCTAATAGCATCCTCTTCAGTTTGCTCCTTTTCTGGGTTTGGAAAACCAGCTTGCAACTTTCACTAACTCTGGGAAGGGCAACAGGTGGTCCTGCTGGAAAACTTCCCCTGTCTGATTCTTTGATTTTACAGCGAGAGAAGCTGGGACCGAGTGGGGTGGAGAGGGGCCTTGACATTGGCTGGGCCCGGCCTCAGCTCCCAGCTCTGCTGACGCCTGTGACTTACTCGGCAAAGTTGGCATAGTCTCTTCACCTCTAAAGTAGGTTTGATGAGCTGCCTTGAGGACCGAATGAGACAGCGTCTGCCGGTGACCAGAGGGGCAGTGAATGAAAGGCACTACACAAACAGCCAGGGGAGTAATACCCACTCCCCTCCCCCACAGGTGGGGAAAACGAAGCCCAGGGAAGGCTTGTCTGAGCTCACAGAGCTGGGTGGCCCTGAGGTGGTGACTGAACATCCTGAGTGAGGTCAGCAGGGACTTACCTGCCCATGGGGACACTGTGAGATCTGAAGAATGGTGAGCACAAACCTGCAGGACAGAAGCAGGTTAGGGTCGGCTTCCGTCCCAGCACAACCCAGAGCAGCCTGGTGAACACAGCCCACATCTTGCCTGCTATCCCTGGGAGGGCCATGTTTGTGCCTAGCTGAGCACTGCACTTGCTGGGCCTGCCCTAATGGGGGGCACATCTTGGAGTCCTTGTGGACCAAGGAGGAAGACAGAAGTGTTCTTCTCCCTCTCTAGCATTCAAGGAAGCGGAAGTCCAAGGCCAGCAAGGGATTTACCCAAGCCGCTTACAGACACATGGAGCCAGGGCAAGGTCTTTGGTCTCCTGGCTGTGACTAAGGCTCTTGCTGAATGGAGGATTAGGTGGGTGGGTGGGGGAAGGGGAGCAAGGGATGAGTCTCAGAGACTTAGGAGTGGGACTGTTCCAAGGCAGGTTGCTCAGTTGACAGAAGTTCTCTGGTGCCAGCTCTGCATAAGTATGTAGGGCTGAATGAGCCAAGTATCGACCCAGGTGGGAGAACGGTGCCCCACCCAGGAAAAGGAACCCAGAGGCCCAGGAACCAGAGTATAGAGTCCATGAGGCTCTTTCTTGCTCTCTCCCTGGCTTGCTGTGGAACATAAAGAATGGTTGTTGAGTGACTAAATGGAGAGGTAATGGGCTATAGGTGTGACTGAAGATGTGTGCTGGACATCCTTAGGGCCTGGAGAAGGAGGAAGAAGAGGCCAAGCCAGGATGGCCCTGAATGTCAAGCAGAGACACGACAACTTTCTCTAGGAGAAGCCATGGACATGGGCTCCGCCGTCTCTATGACGACCACTGTCAGTTTCCTTAATTCCTGACGTCTAGGAATATTCTAATCACGAACATCCTCCTAGGATGCACACAGGGTCCTGGACAGACCTTCAGGAGCCTCGGAAGTACCCCCAAGAAGAAGCAACAATGGGGGATTGGGCAAGTCACCTCTGTCCACTCTGGGCCTTGTTGCTCTCCACAAAGAATCCCATACCATCTCTGTCCCCCTGCCTAGATTTCAGCCATGGCCAAAATGGCCAGAAGAAGGCCAGCAGAGTCATCTTACCAGGTCAGGGAGTAGCTGAAGCCCAGAATGGAGCTGACCAGCCGGAACTCTGAGGACAGGCAGGCAAAGAAGGGGAAGTAAGACAGGCCGACTTCCATGCCCCCCAGGAGAAGCACGAAGGCTGTAACAGATGAGACCGAGATGCTGTGGGCTCCTCTGCTTTCTACTCAGAGGTAGCCAGGAGAGCTGTGGTGTTCCATTCTGAGCTCAAGTCAGGGCCTCAAGACCTAAAGAGCCGACTGGAAGAGCTCTAGGCCATGGCAGAGGAATGCAGCAGTATCCTTCATTCAGCCACAGCCCCTTCCTGCTCTCCTCCCCAGGGCTGGTGCCAGCTGACCATGGAGATGAATACTGGAGTCTTTACATGTGAGTAGCCAGGTAAAGCCACAGAGACAAGCCAGCCAGCAAACCAAATCATCTATGAGGATAGCACCCAAGTGGATCATGGGGGCCCACACAGACATGTTGTGTGTACTGGACAGCACTTGCAGGAAGGTGGTGGTCACACTGGTCCACCTACTGTACACACTAGGGAGCACTCTCTATGGAAGTGATGGTCACATTGGCCCCACCACTGGCTAGCTCTGAGATGGACTGACGGCATCTGGGAAAGGCCCAGTCACCCAAGATGACCCTTACTATACGTCAGCTTTGAGATGCCCCTGGGCCGGGCACTGCCTGGCAGAAATGGCCAGGGTTCTTGCTTTGAGATACTGGCAGTACAATGGGGAAGGCTGGCGGGAGTCTGAAATGAGCTGCAACAGAGGCACATTCATCCTGCCGCAGGGACACAGACAAGGAAGCCATTGACGCCCCATCCCCAGGAGGCAAAGAATGGAGCAGCCTCCCTAGAGGGGTTGACGGGGCTCCAGCAGTGCACAGAAGGAGTTTGTACAGTGGAGAGATGGTCCTGGAATTGTACGAGAGCTCACCAAACCTGTAGGTCAGAGTAGCTCCTTTAAATAAGGCATGGAACCTGGGGAGAGAGGCCTCGGGCCAGCGGCCAAAGAAGCATGCACCATTCCTGGAGGAGGAGCCCCAGAAACTGCTGCTGTTAGAAGGCAACAGCCCCGGGGACTGGCTGAGGAAGAGGAGGAAGATTCTACTTCCTGTGCCTTTGCTGTTTGTCTAAAGCACCCCTCAGTGTAACTGGGGAGAAGCCCCCCCAGGCAAGCTGGGAAGCATTGTGGGCTACTACGCATTGACTTCGGGCAAGTAATAGGCTAAGAAGAATGTGGCTGCTCACAGAATTTATCCCTCCACACCACCCCCATGGCCTCTGAGAGCAAGTACGTCCAGGTGACATTCACAGGATGTGTGAGGCAGTCCTGGTACCTTGGGCCCACTGTGGGACCTTCAGGGGCTGGTAGCCTTCTGAGAACAGGAACATGACCTTATTGGCTGTGGCCCCAAAGGCAACTCCATAGGACCATCGGTTGCTGAAAGTCCCCACGAAGTCCAGAGGCCTGTAGACGACAGAAACGATGTGTGAGTCTCTGGAGTACCTTGAAAGCAGCCATCCCACCAGTTGGAGGGATTGTGGGAGAGGGAGCTGCTCATTGCAACCAAGGTCTGGAGCTAAGCACAGATTCGGGGCTCTAAAGCGAGGAAGACACAGTTCTTCCCAGAGGACCTCCAAATCTAGTAGGGATGGAGCAAGGATGCTGGGAGCCATGACACCTAGCAAAACGGAACAAGTGTTTATTAGATACAGACAGTGTGACTTGAATGCCAAAACAAGGAGCATGTCTCATCAGAATCAGGGAGACTGTTAGGCACCCAGACACAGCCTATGAAGACTCTCTGATATCTCTGATGAAGGTCTGGGTATCATTGGCTAAGCTAGTACCATGTAAAGGAAAGGGCTAAAACTATGCCACTTCAAAATATGCCACTTTGGCATATGGGATATTTTGAATTAAAGACACTTGACCAAAAAATGAGAGTTAAAAGACTGTAGGGGCTGGAGAAATGGCTCAGCACTTAAAAGCAACGGTTGCTCTTCCAGAGGGTCCTGGTTTCATTCCCAACACCCATAGGATGGCTCACAACCATCTATAAATCCCAGTCCTAGATTATGCAAAGCCCCTTCCAGCTTCCATGAGCATTGCATGTACATAGTATGCAGACATACATGCAGGCAGAACACCCATACATATAAAATAAAAATTAAGGTTAAAAAAAAAAATCTTTAGGGGAAAAACCATACACAGAAAACGGAACGAGGGGCCAGAGAGCAGACTCCACAGTAGAGTGCATACCACTCTTGTGGAGGAGCTGAGTTTGACCCCTAGTACCCTGTCGGGCGGCTCACAGGTAAATGTCGGTTAACTCCAGGACCAGGGGGCTTTGCCACGTCTGGACTCTGAGGACACCTGTACTCACACAAATAAAAATAAATCTTTAAGGAGCAATATAAAAATATTTCTCTGACCAGGTTAAAAATAGCAGATGAAATTTCCATGTAAAAGATGCCCCCAAAGATTATTCTCATGGATGAGAAGTTAAGACCAAGAGAATTCCACACAGGTCTATAAAATAACACTCATTGGCTACTTACTCTCAGTTACTTTTCCCAAACTTACTGCACACACACACACACACACACACACACACACACACACACACACACACACACACCTTTTAAAAAGCAGTGTGTGTGTGTGTGTGTGTGTGTATGTATGTGTGTGTGTGTGTGTGTATGTATGTATGTATGTATGTGTGTGTGTGTGTGTGCATGTATGTGTGTGTGTGTGTGTGTGTGTGTGTGTGTGTGTGTGTGTGTATGTGTGTGTGTGTGTTAGTTATGCACATGGAAGTCAAAGGACAACAACTGTGGGAGTCAGTTCTCTCCTCCCATCATGTGGGGATCTAGTGAGCATCACTGAGCTTGGTGGGCAAGTGCCTTTACCCACTGAGCCACCTTGCTGGTCCTGCTTGTCCAACTTTAACTACGTCTTAGAATCTCCGTGTCCTTATGGGCTCCTGTGCCTGTAAAAGTCACATTAAGTAAATGAATATGTTTTTCCCTGCTAATTTAACTCTCTTGACATTTTGGTTGTGAGTCTAGCCTTTAATGGCTGAGCCATCCCTGAAGACTTCAATTTAACTCTCAACCCAGCTGGAAAACTCTGTAAGGGCAGAGGTGGACGGTGGGTCACTGCGGGAGTCTGGATGCACCAGGCCAATGTCTGGCCTTGTCTTCTTCTCACTGTGACCCTGAGGCTATTAGCTGTTGCAGTCACTCCAAGTCAGAGTGCCACCACAGAAGAGCCAAGGTCACAGGAAAAGGAGCACGGCACAGTGGCTCAGAGGTGCCCCGGTGACATGGAGGGACAGAAAAAGACGAAGTCGGTCCCCCTGGGGGTCTCCTCTCAGCTCTCAGGAAATCAGTTACTGTGAAAGCTTTGTAACTTTCTTTTAAAAATTCCCTCTTTCTGTTTCCTGTGGTTAAATGTAAGGTTAGATACTGTTTCTCCTAAGCAAAGGAGTTTTCCTGGTTCAGAACAGCAACTGCATTTGGGAAGGGCTCTCCAACAACCAGAATCAGAGCCTGGAGCTAGGAATCCTGGGGCAGTCCTGGAATCCCAGCTCGTGGGAGGTGGAGGCAAGAGAATCAGGAGTTCAAGGTCATCCTTGGCTTCCTAGTGAATTTGAGGTTCGTGTGAGTAACATGATACTCTGTCATAAAGAGAAAAACAGAGTGCACTCTGGTGACCGGAGAGCTGGTCACTACAAATCAGAGTCCTGATGACCACTTCCACCTTCTGGTAAGCTCAGCCTGAGGAGCTGTCTTCATCTCCTGCCCCAGCAGCCTGTCTCTGCTGCTTTCTGCAGCACCAAGTTCACATTCCTGCTTCAGTAACCCGCCCTCAGTGTCACCGTCGAGGAAACTGTAAAGTCTGCAGAAGGAACCTGCAGGACCTCGCGAGGAACTCCAGCTCAGTGCAGTTTGCAGAGACGCATCTTGTCAAACTCAATTCCATCAAGACCCAACCATGATACTTAGGGTGTACATGAGACTGTTTCCCAAAGGGCATTGTGGTTGGGCTTTTCCTGCCTCCCAGAGTACCCTTAGCCCCTGTCCTGGCATCCTGGCCTCTTCTCCTGAGGCTGAGATCTCAAGACATCTGCTGCGTGTGTTTGATCAGATGATGACATGGGAGGATCAGGGAGATCAAACCAGTCTCAGGGAGAGCTGTGTCACCAGTTAGCTGTGTGGTCATTTAGCTTCTCTGAGCCTGAGTGTTCTCATGTGTGTCACAGCTTCCGCTATACTATGTGAAAAGTTGATGGAACTAATGTAAGCAACGAAAATGGCCCAGGACCTGGGTCAATAGCAGTGCAATAAGTACTAACTCCACGGTGATGATGGCGATGATTCTGGTGAAGATGATGCTGATGATGGTGATGGAGTCATGAGACAGAATAATTAGAACTCAAGAAAAATGTGCTAAGAGGTACCAACATGCACAATGGCAGAACTAGGAAGGCCCCGGAAGCTGGGCAGGATCTCACATGTGCTCCATGATTCCATCCCAACCAGAAGCGTGACCACTTTTGGTCATTAGGGACCTTTTGCTTCTTGTTTCCTGAGGTGGCCACAGTCCCCAGAGTGGGAGGGCATTATTGGTTTGGATGTGGACTATTTCTCACTGTCTTGTGTGTTTGAAGACTTGGTCCCCAGCCAAGGGTGTGGTTTTGGAAGGCTATGGATCTTCAGAGAAGGTTCTGGATGGCAGAGTGGGGCAGTAGGAGTGGGCCTTTGAAGGTTAGAGCACAGTGTTGCTTCCTGTCTAGCCTCTGCTCTAATCTGGCTGCTATGTGAGGAGCTCTGCCACACACCCCTGCTGCCACAAACCAAGCTGCTCCAGCCTCCACACCCTCCTCACCATGATGGACTGTGTTCTCTAAACTGTGAGACACAATAAGCCCCAACTCTCTTAAGCTGTCTCGGTCTCACGGCTTGTCATAGCAGTGAAGGAATAACTTTCATGGAGGGCCCTTTCCATGGCTGTCTGGATCTCCCTGAACAGTTTCTTCCTATCTGGGCAGCCCTGGGTGCTGACGGTGGCAGTGACTTGGAAGGTTCTGGCCTCTCAGAGAGTTGTTTAGGGAGGGGATGTATACTGGCTACTTTTATGTCAACTTGCACAAACTTGAGTCATCAGAGAATGGGGAGCCTCATCTGAGAGAATGCCTCCATAAGATGAAGCTGTAAGGCATTTCTTAATTTGTGATGGATGGGTGAGGGCCCAGCCCATTGTGGGTGGAGCCATCCCTGGGCTGCTGGTCCTGGGTTCTATAAGAAAGCAGGCTGAGCAAGCCACAGGGGAGCAAGCCAGTAAGCAGTCACCCTCCGTGGCCTCTGCATCAGCTCCTGCCTCCAGGTTACTGCTGGTTTGAGTTCCTGTCCTAGCTTCCTTTAATGATGGACTGCAACGTGGAAGTGTAAGCCAACTAAACCCTTTCCTCCTCAGCTTGCTTTTAATCACAGTGTTTCATCACAGTAACAGAAACCCTAACACAGGATGGAAGAGTAAGATGCGTACAGCGGGAGAAGACTGGATCCTGGGAGCTACTTGGCCTTGTACTTTGTGTGGGTTCCAACCACGGGATAGCCCAAGCTTCAGAGGATGGCACTGAATCAACTCACATGATGATTCCAAAGTGGTCCCCCAGGAGGTAGAAGGTGTCATCTCTTTGTCTACAATGCTCTCGTCTTTGGAGGAAAGACAAGACCAAAATGATGAGAAGCTGTAAGGAGAGAACAGTGTGGTCAGGGGACCCAGTCACCCTCAGGGTAGCCTCAGGGCCTCACAGGAAAAGAATATGTGGGCAAGCGGAGAGCTTAAAGCGACTGTGACACCTTAAACTCCACGGACTTCAGAGCTACCAGAAGGTTCTGTACTGACCTTTCCTCTGTGTGGCCCATCACAGACAGAGGTTCAAGTCCAGCCTCTCTCACACACTGCTGAGAGGGAGGTGCATCCTCCCTGTACCTTGGTTTCTGTCTGTAGGGAGGCAGCCATGCCTGTCAGGGTTTAGATCTTTCTCCCTTTCATTTCTGTGGATGTGGTCATATTCTCAAGCACCGGATGCATCTTCTTTATCCTACTTTTACCAGGAGTTTCTTGAGAATTGTCTGTATGTGCTCTCTCAGGTTCCTTATCTCTAATGGCCCCTCAGACCCTGTCATTGCGTTGAAGGCACCATGACTGACGTCACCGGCTGCCGTTTTACTGCTCAAGGCAATGCCCGACTCCAGCGTCATCTGCCCACAGTGCCCCAGGCAGACATGCATTCTTGCTTTTCCCGTTTTTCCCCCAAGCCCCCGACCAGCTCATTCTTTCCCTGACCTGGAGAGAGAGCTCCTTGTGGCTTCGTCCAAGCCTTCTCTTCCTCGTCCTTACTCTCCTCCCTAGTGAAAACTTGTAATGACAGAAGATTCACAGCCTTGTGTCTGGAGGCCCCGCCCTGCTGACCCAGGAGTTCCAGATCGGTCAGGCTCCCCAGCGGGCATTTCTGTTGAAAACTTCTCAAATTCAGCATGTTTTAGGCGAAACTCACCATGTTCCTATCATCGCCCTGTTCCTTCATCCACCCCAAACCTGGAACTCTCCCCTCCCGCATCCTCCCCACACTGACTCTAGGGTCCCCGCACATGCTGGGAAAGTGCTTTGCCACTGAGCTACCTGCCTAGTCCTCTTTTTACTTCTTTTTTTAAGGTGGGGTCTTATGTCTCATCAGATTGTTTAGAAGAGTCTTGAACTCGCTCTGTAGCCCAGACTGACTTGAGCTTCCAACACTCCTGGCTCAACCCTGCTCCACAGGCCCCTAGACTCCAGCTCTCAGTTTCTCACTCTGCATCCCTCCACCCTCCACAGGGCCTTTGCACAGGCTTTCCCTGTCTCTGGAGTGTTCTTCACTACATCTTCTAAGGTGACCTTAACTCCATCTTTAAAGTCCTTTCTGGGCATTGAGGAGAGAGCTTAGGAAAGCACTTGCTGCCCAAGCATGAGGAACTGAGTTCGATCCTCGGCATCCACATTAAAACAAACAAGCAAACAGATGGGGTGGCCTACATCTATAATCCCAAGACTGGGGAGGTAGAGACAAACAGATTCCTGTGTGCTGGTTGTCTAGTCACTCTGGTTTAGTCACCAAGCCTCAGGTCTCAGTGAGAGACTCTGTCTCAAAAAAAACAAGGTGAGGGCTAGAGAGAGGATGCAGTTAAGAACACTGCCTGCTTCCAGAGGACCTAGGTTCAATCCCCAGCACCCACATGGTACCTCACAACAACCATCTGTAACCCCAGTTCAAGGGCATCCAAGGATACTAGGCATGCACATAGTGTGTAGACATACATGTAGACAAAGCACTCATAAGTAAACAAATTAATTTCAAAAAATGAAAAACAAAAACCAAAGGTGAACTGCACCTGAGGAACAATACCCTGGATAGCCTCTGGCCTCCACATGCATGTACACACATGTTCATGTACACCCGTACACACGTGCACAAAAAAAGAAAAAGAAAACCAAAAGTCCCATATCCCTGACTCTTGGGCCCTAAATGCTTTCTTTTGTGTGTTTGGAGGCACACTGTAGGAATCGGAGTAGGGGTTCTGGAAGGAAAACCATTGGCTCTCTCCCCTGAGTGATGCAGGGCTGCCCAGCGTCCCAAACTCCTCTCCCTCGCTGTCCCCTCGCTCTCACGGCCTCTGGCTCCGTACCCCTCCCCTGTGCTCCCATACTTACTGATGGGATGAGGGAGTAATGGAGGAAGACCTCCCTGTCCACTGAGCTGTCACAGGTGACATTGAGCTGCCTGGTCCTGGAAAACAGTCACAAGTCGTGTCATCAGTCACTGGCACAGCACTGACTCCAGGCTGCAGAAGTGCTCTCAGGAGTTTGGACCATCTGAGCTTCCTTAGTTGCTTTCTCAAGACCCCGCCTGCTCACTCCCTGTCTTCCCAACAGGACTGTTGTCATCCATTGCTCTGATGATCTATCCAGCATCCCTGGAGCTGACACTAAGACTCCCATTCATTTCTGGATGACACCGTCATGGGAGATTTGGGTTTGGGGGGGTGTTCTTTTTACAGAACACCACAGAAATGCCTGAGTTTTTCACATTTTAAGGAAAACTGATGACCATGAAATCCCTTAACCAGAGTCCTTCACACCTTCCCAGAGCCTTGGAAGGGCCTTGAGCAGGCAAGAGGACTGAGACAGAAGTGTCATTAACTTCCCAGGAAGTCAGTCTGTGGACCTGGTCTTTCACAGACAAGGTCAGAAACACCAGTGAGCTGCTGGGGCAGGAGGAAGCCATTTGACTACACACCATGTGTGTCTTCAGTGTGCAGGACAAGGCTGGTGGGATCTCAAGGCAGAAACACAGGACAGCTTTCCCTGACAGGGATTCTCTCTTTTCTGGGCTCCATCACACCTTGCTCCTGCTGCCCATGTTCCATCACACCATCACCCCTCTGGTCTTTGCTCTTGCCATTCCTGACTCCAGTACACCCAGCCAGCCTTCTCCTTGGCTGCATCCTGCAGCCAGTGACTCCTGTCTCTCAGAGGTCTCAGGGGAGAGCAATCCTCAGGGGAGACCAGGAACACACACAGCCCCTGGACTTCTTTAAAATCCTAGCAGCCTTTGCTTATTTCACTACAGATCCAAAATATCTAGCTATCACAGGGCAGGGCTCACACAGTGAGAAGTAAGACAGAAGTGTTCCACTTTGGCTCTTAGTTATGAAGGTAAGCTGAGCACATGCATCAGTCTCTCCCTCCCACACAAAACCCTTCCATGGTGGGAAGGAAGGAACGAAGCCACACTTGAAAGAAAAAGGGAACAGAGCTGAGACAAGATCAAAGAGAAAAGAGCCAACAGCCAGCAGGACCGTAAAGTGTGAGACCGCATGGAGCAGGCTCCATACCCACGCAAGAAGTGAGAGCAGGGCCAGTGAGAGGACTCCGCTGGCAAAGGGGCTGGCCACCAAGCCTGACGACCTGAGTTCAGTCCCCAGGACCCACATGGTGGAAGGAGAGAATGGACGCCTGCAACTTGTTCTCTGACCGCCACAGGCTCGTGATGACATGTGTGCATGCACACATGGGCATGTACACACACACACACACACACACACCATAAACTGCAATGAGCAAGAGTGGAGTGTATCTGGAAACAGGCACAGAGTGCTGACATGGGGCTTACAAAGGAGCAGGAAAGACAGGATGGCTTAGCCCAAGTAGCGTGCCCTTGGCCCTGGCCAGCCAGGGACAATGTATTTACATCTCCAGTATAGAATGCATGGGTCACAGAGAGGGCAGTAGCTGCGTCAGGAGTAGCACTTGGAAGGAGCCTGGAGCTTCACAGGCTAGCCACTCAAGTGTCACACCTAGCAGGACACTCTTCCTCCCTTCCCCCACTGAACGCCAGCCTGAAACCACACCTGGCACAGTGACAGCCAGGCTCCTGACACAGGCAGCACATACTCCGTGGAACTCTCAAGAACACATGAGCCCCCACTCAAAACACAGGACATTGCAGGAAAAGACTGCCCTCCCCACCCCCAACCCCCGCCCCAGGAAGCCAAGGACTCAGTGAACACTGAATTTATTCCCTTCCTCCTGAGGAAGTGGAGGGAACACATGCCCTCTCTGGAGTGAACGCTAGAGGGCGTGCCCTCCAAGGAAAATCAGAAGAATGCCAAGGGACTGGCAGAACACAGTTCTCTCTCAGCCCTGGGGATTTGAATATGTAAATATTTATTTTAAATAATATAAATACCAAATGTGTTCACATGTAACATTCCATTTAATAATGCAGTCAATGCATATTTATAAACACAAGAACTGAAAAATATTTTCCATTATAAATTGTCTGAAAAAAAATTAGAGAAAATTCTAGGGCAATAAGAAAAAAATGAATCTATGAAGAAGGGTTTAAAAGCAACAAGAACAGGAGAATCGGCAAACACGGTCAGTAGCCAGGTAAGTACCTCGGGATAAGAAGTCTGAGCCGGCATCAACTCCAGCACCAAATGACATCCGCCTGGAGGGCAGAGAGAAACAACAGAGGGCTGGCTCTGCTCTCCCATTGACGTGGGAGTCCAGACTCTGTCTCCTCCCTTTGTGACTTAGATAAAAATGAACTTCTAGAAAAGCAGAGTAACAATTCAGTGGCAGGCCACCAGGAGAGAAAGGCAGGAAGTACAGTGCAGTACAAAGTTACGGGAAAGAAAAAGTTCAGTCACTCCAACGACGACGACCAGGAAGAGAAAGAAAACAAAGTCGACATAAGAAATACAGACTGGCAGCATCTAAACGCTAGCAAGTAAGCTGCTAGTGGAGGGGGAAAAGGCATTTAAACATCCTTAAAAAGATTGGCAAGTGACCTGACTTTTCATTCTTTTTAAAAATGATGTATTTATTTTACTCTACATAGAAGAGTGCTTTGCCTGCAGGTCTGTAAGTACACTGTGTTCCTGCCTGGTGTCAGCAGAGGTCAGAAGAAGGTGTCAGAGCCCCTGGAACCGGAGGATGTTTGCAAGTTACCAGGTGGGTGCTGGGAATCGAACCTGGGTCCTCTGGAAGTGCAATGAGTGCTTTTAACTGCTGAGCCATCTCTCCAACCTCCTGAGCTTTCATTTCTCAGAAGACATAAGTGGGCCACCGGTGTGTTAACCAGTGTGGAACCTCCCTGAGCACCCACAAGGCAGGAAATAACGGGGCTGGGGAGGCCGTAGAGAGAGGGTAATACTGAGTGTGGGTAGGAATAAAAATTAGTGTAACCACTGGGGAAAACAGTATAGGGGTCCTCAAAATCTAAGCATAGAAATGGGCATGGTGGCATACTCCTTTAAGGCCGGCACTCAGGAGGCACAGGCAGGTGGGTCTCTGTGAGTTAGAGGCTAGCCTGATCTACGTAGTGAGTTTTGGGCCAACTGGAGCTACATAGTGAGACCCTGTCTAAAAATAAACAAGCTGACTAAGCATGGATCTACCACACTCAGTGACACCATTCCTGAGTGTGCACATCCAAAGGAAAAGAAATAAAGTTTGTTCCCATGTTCTCTGTAGAACTATTTGCGGTAGCTAAGACAGGGAATTAGCAGACAAATGGATAAAAGAAAATGTGATGTGTGTGCAATGGCACAGGTGTCGCCAAGGCTGACTTGGGTCTGACAGGACCGGATGTCACCATGAGGAACACCGCATGGTAGTTATTAAACACCATTGTCAAAAACTAAACAGAAAAGATTAAAGAAGTTACACTAAAGAGGTAAAGACTGGAAATGCCTCCGTCCTGGAGAGTACACCCCCATCTGCACTGTGGATACTGCCCTCCTGACCCCTGAGGCTTGGGATCAGCCGTGGCAGGAATCCAGTGATTCCTGCCAATCAGGGCTGAGTTGACTGTTCTATGGAAAGACTAAAAATGATAGAGAAAATGTCTATAACGCAGATGTTTTAATCTGTTATTTTTCTTTTTAAGATTTCTGTATTTTCAGTTTATGTGTATGGATGTTTTGTCTGCATGTATGTCTAGGTCTGAAGAGGTCATCAGGTCCCCTGGAACTGGAATAACAGAAGGTTATGAGCCACCATGTCAAAACTGAACCTGGGTCCTCTGCAGGAGAAGTCAATGCCCATGATGGCTGGGCGTCTCTCTAGTTCCCAAGCCTGTTATACTTAAAGCTCTACTTTGTGAGCTACCCAAAAATGATTTGTTTTCTTTTGAGGTACTGTTCTTACCAAAATTCAAAAACTCTTATCTATGGCTTAACAAAAAGTAGTTTCTATCACAGATGGAGCAGGGCCTTCTCACTGGTATCTTCTTGCTTCTTGTCCATTGTCTGACTCATTCATGTAAATAAAACATCCACCACCACTCATGTCGAAACCCGGCTCCCTGACCAGCTGCGGTCCAAGGCTTGCCCGGAGACAAGGGATCAGCAAAGATCAGCGCTGCCATTCTGAGACAACCAACTGGCTCTGTGGAACTGGATAAGGAGCGGGGAGTATTTACAACCCTGTGTATGCTGTGTGCCTATCCGTTTTATCAATCCTGATATAATCTATAACGAACTCCCATATAGCTGTGCCTCTTTTTGTGTAAAGAGCCCGTCATGACACATCTCCCAGCGTGCCCCTGGCAGCTGTACCCCTGACTTTAGGCATGGCCTAGAAAAAGGAGGGTGTCCACATTTGGAAGATAGAGATAAGTATTAATTGTGAGTGAGCAGAAGTGGAGTTGAGAGTGAGAAAATTAAAAATTCAGTGCCAGCAACCAGAGGAGTGTGAGCAGACCATGAGCAGACACCGTGAACAGACACTTTGAGCAGACACTGTGAGCGGACCATGAGCAGAGCAATGGAAGGTTACAGGGTAGAAAGATCTGGGTACCCCAACATATGGCCAGCACAGGGGGGGAAAGAAGTCAGATAAAAAAAGAGAAATGTGCGAACAGCAAGGTCTGAAAACCAGCAAGTGAGCCAGTAACAAAGGAAAATGATACTAAAAAAACCTTATAATTCAGAATGGGCAAATCTGAACTTTCAATTCTTAAAATAAGAAAAAAAAGAGTGGGCAACAGTTACCAATGCTAACCAATGTGGGGCGCCCCTGAGCAGCCAGTGCTGGTGAGGGTGCAGAGGGTAAGACCCTTGGTGGGAATTAGTGTGGCCACTGAGGAAAGAGGAAGGGAGGTAATGGACGAGAGGAGACAGGAGGGGAATGGATGGGAGGGAGAAAGAAGTGGGAGAGGGAAGGGAGAAAGAGCCCCCAACTGTGAAACCTCCTCCTCCACTCAGCCCCCAGAATCCCAACACCGTGGTTTCTGGAACTCAAGCCCCATGTGAGGTTTGTTTTGGGTGGTTTTCTGTGGAGTGGGGGGAAAGGAGAGTGACATGGAGACAGGGTTTCTCTCTGTAGCCCGGGCTAGCCTCTGACTTGAGGTCCACCTCCAAGCCCTCGGCTCCCCTTTCTCCACTCCTCCTCTGCTATGGGCAGCCCGAGTATAAACAGGTTTTCTCCAGCTGGGCATCTTCACCCTGCAATCAAAGCCCTCGGGGACACTGAGGGGCGGGGCTGGACTACGGGGAGTTAGAGGCCAACCTAGGCTATATATTGGATGCAAGGCTAGCCTGGGCTACAGGGTGAGACCCTGTCTTCAAAAATTGAAGAGAAACACAGGAGGCGGGGGTGGAAGAGGAGGAGGAAGAGAAAAAGTTAGTTAGTTAGTTAGTTAGTTAGTTAGTTAGTTAGTTAGTTAGTTAGTTAGTTTAGTTTAGTTTAGTTAGTTAGTTTTGCTGTTTGGAGAGCTGAAGGGGACTCCACAGGCTGCCAGCTTCCCGAGACCCCAGAGCACTTGGCCAACTCTCCTGAGAGTGCCCTTCCTCCCAGGATCAGCCTTCCGGCCCTTCCCTCCTCTGCCCAGTGAGTCACTGTCACAGGGCTACAGTATCAGGGGCTCCCTGGCCTGGGCCCATTGCCATGAGGTGGATTGCAGTCCCCACTTCGTTAACAGCCAGGGTGTTGGTCCCATGACCAACCCAGCAATGTAGCCAGAGCAGGACACCTGTGCTCGGATGTCCCGACTGCCCCCTTGAGCTGCCAGCCTCTTCTATCAAAGAAGCCACACAAGGAAAATGGTCTTGTGACACCACAGCTCTGCTCGGTTGCTGGGGCTTCTGGGGCTCAGAGACCCTCTGCTCTCAGCTGGTCCCTGGGAAATGGCTCCTAAGAATCAGGAGAAAGATTACAAGGGCCCACACGTACACGCCCTGCTTCCTTTCTGTTTTCTCCATGGCCCCTTCTCTCCTGTCTGTGCAGACCTCTGCTTTCTTCTCACCCCCACCTCTCTACTTATTTAGAGTTTATTTCCTGGCTGGCTGTGGCCAGCTCCTGGTTGCTGCCTTTCCTTGAGGAGCATGCGTGGCTGTTTTTATGTGTGTCTGAAAAGCCCAGAGCAGCCATCATGGAAAAAAAAAAAAAGAAAGAAAGAAGGAGAGAGAGAGAGAGAGGTTCATTTCTACTACCTACCATTCTTGGTTTAAAGATTTATTTTATCAGGGACAGAGAGATTGCTTGTGGGTTAAGAGCACTGGCTGCTCTTTGGGAGGACCTGGGCTCAATTCCCAGTACCCACATGGCAGCCCACAACCTTCTGTAACTCCAGTTCCAGGGGACATAATATTTTCTTCTGGCCTCCATAGGCACAGGGTATATACATGGTATACAGACATAATTACAGCAAAATACCCATACAGATTAAAGAAAATGGGAAAAAAGAAAGTTATAAAAAATATTTATTTTAGCGTGTGTGTGGGGGGTGGGTGGGTGTGTGTGTGTCTACATATGTGCAGGTGTCCAAGGAGCCATTAGGGAATTCAGATCCCTGAAGCTGGAGTTACAAATAGTTGTGAGACACTGGACACAGGTGCTGGGAACCAAACTTGGTCCTGTGCAAGAGAGGAGTGTGCTCCTACCCACTGAGCCATCTTCCAGCCCTTCCCTACCATCTGCCCGACACAGCAGCACCTCCCCCTCATGTCCTTCCACCCAATGGAAGCAACAGTAAAGAGGACCATTCTCCATATGCTGTAGGGTAGGTAGATGCTCTTCTAGCCCCTTTCCTGCTAGCCCCTTCCACAACCCCACAGCGAACTTCAAAGAAGCCACGGAGAAGCCCAAAGTGCCACTGGGTAGCAGAGTTAAAAGTCCAACACTGTGTAAATTTTCCAGTTGGGAAGCATAGTCAGACACTTGGACATTAGATTCTGGTAGAGAGTTTGTGGCCAGGGTTCTTGCAGGGGAAATGACCCTGTGTTCTAAGTTTGGAGAAAAGCCTGAGCAGCATGCTCAGGCCGGAGCCTCCAGTGAGAAGGGCCCTGATTGCCTGGCCCATAGCCAGGGAGGAGACTGTGGTTGAACGAAGCTCTTGGGGACAGGACTGACATTGTAAGAAGGTCAAGAGGGCGGGGCAACTGGCACAAGATGGTCCCCTCAGCACAGCCTACGGACAGCTGCCTGCCTCCTGGGGAGCAGAGTGTCCCACGGAGCCACAGGTCAGCCCGCCCCAACTGCACAGCCCTCTAACCAGCTCATCCTCTGGAGTCCTCCTCACGGGAGTGGTGGCTCCAGGCGCCCCATCGGGCCTCACCACAGACCCAGAGTGACTCTGGCTGTCTTCTCCATCCTCATGGAATCCATTCATCTTTGTCTATGCCCATAACCCAGGCTGTCATCACCTTTACTAAGACCATAGAGTAACCCATCCTCCACGTGGACCAGAGGGACCATTCTAGAAACTCACATCTGATGGCATCAGGTCCCTGTCAGCTCAGCCTCTCCCTTCTCTCCTGACCACAGAGCCCACTGGGGACATGGGGAGAGAGGGACAGCTTCTCCTGGGCTCTCCTGGGCTCTCCAGCCCACTGTTCCCTTCCCACATCCAGAGATAACTCAGCCTGCTCGGTCTACCTGCCCTGCTTTTCTAGGTGACACTCATCATGCCCTCTTTGTCTCCATGGCTGCCCTCTCTCCTGTCTTCTTTGGGAGCCCTCAGCATTCTGAGCAGACCCTGTGCCCCCAGAAGGCAGGGGGCCTGTTTTCTGTTCTTCATCCGCCATGTTTCCAGGTCAGAGCGAAAATCTTGGTTCCCCACCTGGGCAGGACTTCCCCAATCCTCTGTCCTTCCCGTTCCAGTTCTCTGATCCTCTCAGAGCTGTGGGCTCAGTCACTCCTGTCAGAATGGCTCTCCTCAGCAAGATAGCAGAAAAAATGCTGCTGAGGCCAGGAGGAAGGAGAACTCTTAGACACCCGGGGCAATCAGCACAGCCATCACGGGAAATGGCATGGACAGACTCTAAAATAACCAAATATACAACTTCCTTAGGAGTTCACAATCCCATGGGTGAAGAAACAGACAAAGGAAATGAACTAGCATGTCCAAGAGATACCCAAACCCTTGCTTATTCTAATAAATATTCACAATAGCCAAGATATGGACTCCACCGGGATCCAACAGTGGACGAGGAGACAAAGAAAATGCGGTACATCCGTATGATGGAATACTATTTAGCTTCAAATGAAGAAGAAACTCCTGTCATCTGAGACAACAGATGGCTCTGGATGACATTACAGGAAGTGAAATGAGCCAGGGACAGAAAGACAAACACTGCATGACCTCATTCATATAGGTGTCTAGAAAAGGCTGACTCACACAAGCGCAGGGCAGGACAGCAGTGGGTGGGGGGGGGAGGCTGGCAAGGGCTAGCCAAGACTACAAACAGTTACAGTTAAAGTTACAGTTATGAGGAATAGGTGCCGCTGTTTCACAAACAGTTACAGTTAAAGTTACAGTTATGAGGAATAGGTGCCGCTGTTTCATGGCCCAGAAGGGTGACTAGAGTTAACATATCAGCTACATATTTCAAAATGCAGAGCGAGGGAATCTTATCACAAAGAAATGATAAATGTTTGAGATCAAATCAGAGTACCATATGCATATCAAGACTTCAAAATGTACTCCATAAATATGGACAACTATAAAACATCGATTAAAGAGGAGAGGAAGGACAGGGAGTTTTATACCAGAGTAATAAATGAGGAAACCATGGAGACAGGATTCCAAGTTAGGAAGCTGTGAGTCCTTACCTGGCTCTGCCCACTCATCATAGCTCTGAACCGACATGGAGGAAATCTACTACAGTTCTCCCTTTCCTGTGCCTGCCTGCCTGCAAATTAGCCAGTCCATGCCTTTCTCCAGTGTCTGTCAATCAGCAACATCAAAAGAGCAAAGAGGGCCAGGCTGTCTGGAATGTCCCATCTCAGCCTCTGCCGCTCACCTTGTGCTGGCTGCAAGCATCTTGCTGAAGAGTGCTACTGCGGGTGGCCTGCCTCTGGATGCTGCTGCCCCTGGATGCTTCTTTGTTTCTCAGGCTCTTGTTTGTGATGGCTTCCCATGAGCTAGCATTCTGTCCAGTTCGATTCGTAGACCCAAAAGTCAGAGCAAAGGCAAACATGCAGTCAAACATTTACCTGGGAGTGAAATCAGGCGGCAGTTCTCTTCCTGGTTTCACAACACCGCTTGCCGCTTGGCTTCTTGTCCCACCTCTCTTCTGTTGCCTCCTCCTGGGTCCCTCTGCTGCCCCCTTCACCCCAGCTCTGGTCTCAGGACTACCCACCTCCCAGCAGTATGTGGAGGCTTTGCTGGCCAGCTCTGTGCCTTTGGCCAGCTATAAAAAAATATTATAGGTAATAAACTAGGACTCTGCCTCCAGGCCATAAACCAGGATCGCTGGCTTAGAGGTTCTTCCTGGACACGGGCACCTGGCCTCTTGCTTGGAGAAGTGAACAGGGACAAGTTCAAAAGAGACCCCCAGCCACATGGCAGAGCCTGCCAGCTGCCCCATCCCTGGGCAGAATTCCCCGTTCCTTGGGCAGAAAATAAGGCTGCTATTTGGTGGTTCTCTCTACCCCACAACCCAAGGTCAGGCTCCAGCCACACTGGCATCTAGGAGCAAACACCCAACAAAGATTCTTGTGGGGTGGGTGCAGGAAGGCTGAGTGCCCCCTGTACCAGGCTTTCTTTTAGGCCACCAACCAGTTCCCAAATCATGACACGGAGACTTAGTATTAGTCTTATTAGCCCTAGCCCTATCTTATGCTCATTTCTTGCTACCTTTTTTTTTTTTTTTTTTTTTTTTTTTTTTGAGACAGGGTGTTTTTCTGTGTAGTTTTGGTGCCTGTCCTGGACTCTGTAGACTCACAGAGATCCGCCTGGCTCTGTCTCCTGAGTGCTGGGATGAAAGGTGTGCACCACCATGCTCTTAATGACCTAACCTGTTTCTTTTCATCTATGTTTTGCCTCGGGGCTTTTTACCTTTATTTCTTTCTGTATACCTTATTTTCTGCTGTCTCCATGTCTGGCTGGCGGCTACCTGACTTCTGGCCCCAGACATGTCCCTCTCTTTCTCCCTCCTTTCTCTTTTCCTTCTCCCAAACCTAGGTTTCTCCTCCTACTATTCTTTCTGCCCACCAGCCCCTCCTATGCCTCTCCTGCCTAGCTATTGGCTGTTCAGCTTTTCATTAGACCAATCAGGTGCCTTAGGCAGGCAAGGTGAAACAAATGTAACACATCTTTACATTGTTAACAAAGGCAGCAGCAACAAATGTAACACACCTTCAATAGTTAAATATTCCCCAGCATAAACAAATGTAACACACTTTTGCCTAGTTAAGACACTCTTCCACAACAGCCCCCCTCCAGAGTGTGCTGAAGGGCTGAGGGATTCTGCCACTGTCCCTTTCCCATGAGAGGGGACTCACAGAGCTAGGGAACCTGAGTCCTTGAGTCACCACACTAAGAACATTGGCCCCCACATGCTGCCCCTCACAGCCTAGCCCAGGCAAAATAAAGTTGGCCTATGACACATGGGGCTGACTTGTCACAGCAGCTCACCTGACCCTCTCTAATACTTCCTGGAGTACAGAGGGTGTTGACAACCCCTGACGGCCCAAGTCCCCTATTTTAAGAATTTTTAAGAACAAGGCTTCAGGTTAGCTTAAGGACTTCTTTAAAGACCTGTCTCCAAAGATGGTCACATTCTAAATGCCAGGGGCTCATGCTTTGGCATCTGAGCTCAGAGCCTACCCCAGCAGTCTCATCAGCTATGGTGGGAGGGGAGGCAGGGAGCAGTGGTCACCATTGTCACTGATGCCCCCAGACAATGGCATCACGCACTTGATAACTCTACCACTGGCTGCAGCATCCCTACCCAGGCTGCCCTGCCATCTTCTTGGCATGGGCTACATTCATCTCTCGTCATACAGGCGAACCTTCTGAGTGTGCGGAACACTGGTGGGTGTGGTCCTTTGGAGTGTGGTCTTGGGAGTCAGCCCCACCATTAAGAAGTCTGTTACTAAGTAAGCCACAGCATCTGTCCCCTGAGCCCATCTGAAGATGAGCTGCACCTGGGTTATGGACACTTGAGGCTAAAATGAAATAAGACACTGAACATGTTTCCAAGAGTGCCTGCCACCCGGTAAACACTAACCAGCTGAGCACCTAGTCACTCCTCAGATACTGGTGACCAAGTCCCAGGCTCCTGGTTGATCGGAGTGGTTCAGCTGCATGACCAGATCTGAATCAGCACAATGTTTGGGATACAGAAGAGGCTCCACAAATGCTTGCTGTCAAGACGGACTTGAAAGAAGGATGGAACATAGGCAGGCCCAGCGCGACTCAGCTAGCTCTCTTCCGGGTTCCTGCGCACACACAGGCATGTGCAGCGAGCGTTTCCTGGGAGCCCGCTGCCGCTTCCCTGGAATGGCAGTTCTCCGGTATGTGTGCCCAGATGCTCAAAGGCAAGGACCCCAGCTCTCTGCTAGGCACTTAGAGTCCATCTCTACTGGAGGTGCCCACTGCGGGCCCTCCCGTCTCCTGGCCAGGCTGCAAGCGGATGCATTCCACTCTTGGATGACCTTTACCACTCTCTTCACACCCTTAGAAAAGGTCATTGTTGAATTGTCTCTGGACCAGGGGGTGATGGGAAGGCAGCCACTAATGCAGAGAAGTCAAGACATCTGTTCTCAGGCAGGCAAGTAAGTTCAGGGGGATGTCGTCTGTAGTAACAAGGTTCCATGTCTGAGGATCTGCCATGCGCCCTGTGGTCCCTCTCTTGCCACATTCTCTCAGGCGTTCTTGCCTTTTTTTGAAGATTCTATGTTGAATCCAAACCTAGAAGTTGAGATGTGTCTAAGATACTTCTCCAGTTGATTTCTCTCCAGAATACCAGCCTAGGTACACTGATTCCTTTTCCCAGCTTTGGGATATCTGAAGGGTCTTTCTAAGTTTGCACAGGTTCTGTTTTTCTTTTTTCTTTTGGTTTTGGTTTGTTTTTTGGAGACAAGGTTTCTCTATGTAGCTTTGGCTGTCCTGGATCTCACCTCTAACTCACAGAGATCCGCCTGTCTCTGCTTCCCAAGTGCTGGGATTAAAGGTGTACGCCATCACTGCCCAGTAGTTTGTTCAGGTTCTAGATTTAAAAACAAAACAAAAACAAACAACAAGCAAAAATACTGTATAGAGAAGAGCCCTGTGGCACTCACCTAGAGATCCCAGCGGAGGGGTGCTGCCCATGGGCAGAGTGAGGACACAGCATTGATGGAATTCACCAGGACCCAGGAGAGAGTCACTGTGCTTATCAGGGTTCAGAGTGTGAGTGAGGCCACAGGAGGAAACTCAACAGTGTGTCACGATGGCTGCACTTGCTTCCTGAGAGTCAGGAACCTGTCATAGGAAACCTCTATTCCTTCTATAGAAATACAGCTTAACTATTAAGTTCAGGAACAAACGAACTTGGGTATCTGGGAGACCTGGTGTGGTTCTATCACTGAGTGACACTAAGTGCTTTCTGGGGTTGGGAATGACCCTTGACTAAAGACTGCTTTTCTCACTTTAAGAAAGAATTTATAGTTTGTGGGGGACTAGGACCAGGGCACTCTTGAGGAGTGAGGGATAAGAGATTTAGATAGAAATATAAAGAGGAGAGACAGATAGAAACACAGGATAGCCTTGGGAGGGCCTGGATCCTTATCCACCAGCCCAGAACTTCATTCAAAAGGGCTTTTTAGTGTATCCTGCATAATGGGCATTAACAGCTTAGATGCAAGATTGTAAAACATCAGTAGTGAACTTCTGCCCTCCAGGGTTCTCCCATTGTTCTATAGGCCTGTATTTAAGACCTCCTTCAATAAACGGCATTCGGCATTAAAAAAAAAAAAAAAAGTAAGCGGACAAAGCCATGGAGAGCAAGCCAGTAAGCAGCATCCCTCCATGGCCTCTGCATCAGCTCCTGCCTCCAGGTTCCTGCCCTGTTTGAGTTCCTGTCCTGACTTCCGTCAGAGATGGACTCTGATGTGGAAGTGTAAGCCAAATTAACCCTTCCCCCCAAAAAAAAGTAGATAGATAATCCATATAGCAACATTCCCTGCTGGCCAAACAACCCATGATTAAAATCCCCTCCCTGCTTGCACCCCCCCTTTGCCCCCACCTATATGTGCCTTAAGAGGAAAATAAAATTTTGGAGCTTGATCAGAAAAAAAGGGGAGGGCTTTTTATAGCAATGCCAAGGGGCAAAGCAAAAGACCTCCCCTTGCTAGATACAGCCAAGTGTAGAGCATTCCAAACACCTGGTGCCCAGGCCCGTGGTCCAGTCATCCTCTTATGCAGTCCTGCTGATAAGCAAGCTCAGATCTCACTAGGAAACCTCTGGGTTTCACTAGGGGCTCCCACAATAGTTGGCTCGAGGTCCTTCAAAAACATACCTAGAAACCAAATAAATAAATAAAGCCTGGCCTTCCATCTGGGCATTCCAAATCTGGATATTGATCCTTCCAGACTGTCCCGAGAAGGCTCGGCTCTCAAAAAGTCATTGAGGAGGAGGACCAGACTCTTGCCTCTCTTCTCATTCAGCCATTCATTCGTGTGATATTATAAAGCATGCTGTACTGTGAATTATGCTGGTTCCTGAGGCTAAATGCTCGCTAGATCCAGCTTGTTCCTTCCCGGGTAGGTCAGGAGCCTAGCTTGCACAAGGCCCTCGCTTGAGAGAGGGCAGTTTTACAACT
This sequence comes from Peromyscus californicus insignis, assembly GCF_007827085.1. NCBI lineage: Eukaryota > Metazoa > Chordata > Mammalia > Rodentia > Cricetidae > Peromyscus > Peromyscus californicus. The sequence goes on from NW_026294573.1 coordinate 101,659,371, forward strand.
TCACCCAGACAGAACATGGAGAATGAGGGAGAAATGAGCACCACAAATGGGTTGTGACAGGCTCCATAGGGAGAAGCAGGGCCAGAGGTCATTTGAAGGCCACTTTTAGAGCATCAAGAGAGTCACTTGAACTAAAGGCATGCAGGAACAGAGCAAAGAGGGAGAACCAGAAACCCGGGGCCATGAACCTTGCTCGGCCCTAAGAGCTGTGTGGCTTCTACGGTTTGAATCTGGCTCAGTCTCTCCAAAACTCGGTGAATTTCGCCATTGTTGTGGATCGGGAATGGAACATGATGGGGGAAGTTGGGGAGGGGTGGCCAATTAATACCTTTCTCGGGAGAGTTTTCCCTGCACAGCACTGGGTTACTTCCTGCTGTAGCTGGTTGATAATAAATGTGCCCCTGGCTGGGGGTGTAGCTCAGGTGGTAGCACACTGGGCCCCAGGTTCCAGCCCCAGCACTGCAGAAACAGGACCTCAACACTTGGGAGGTGGAGGTGGGAGGATCCGGAGTTCGAGGTCATCCTTGGCTACATAGTGAGTTCTAGGACAGCCTGGCCTATGTGAGTCTCCATCTCAACAACTAAAAACAAAGTGAAGCAAGTCTCCTGGCCATGTGTCTCTGTCACACAGGTTCTTGCCCTTCTGCCTTAGGTCACGAGTTGAAGTCGTAGTGGGCCTTCTCCAGAGCAGACAGGATGCTGGTAACATGCTCCTGAACTTCCCAGGCTGCAAAACTGTGGCCACAGCTACCTCTTTGTTTATAAATTATCATTATTCTTGGGAAAACTAAGCAACCATGCAAAAATCCCTCTCCGCCCTAGGCTGCAGTGGAGTAAGGCATCGGCAGCTGCATCTGAAGACTCTTCTAACTACCTCTGCTGGTTCTGAGGGTTTCCCTGACCCCCACACTCACCTCACTACTGGGGGGAGACTCACAGCTCTGGACATCTCCCCTGACCAACTCTTTGGCTCTTCATCACAGGAAACTAGCATCCAGCCCATGAAGGAAAGTCGTTCTGGCTCTGTCCACACGGTGGAGCTTTTCCAGGCCGCTGCTCGCAGAAACTGTAGAAGGAGGAAAGGTGATGTATGGTCTAGTTTCAACCATTGCTAGCTCATGGACTCACTCTTAGTTCACTTTCTTATATAACGCAGGACCACTTGCCTAGGGATGGTTCTCCCCACAGTGAGCTTGATTCTCCTACATCAATTAACAATCAAGACAACTCCCCACTCCCAAACTTGCCCACAGGCCAGTCAGACCCAGTCAGTTCCTCAACTGAGGCTGTGTCAAGTTGACCATTCAAGCTAACTAGGACAGAGAGAAATTTGGCATTTTTTAAAATGGGCCTTCAGTTACCTACATGTTAAAATAATAGCATCTGCCACCACCATCACAGAGACCTTTTCTCTAACGCCAGGTGTACATGGGAAGCCGCTGACGTGTCTCCATTGGCAGCATACAGTGGGGCCAAGAAGACAGGGTGCCAGAGTAAGAAGCCACGCTGCTGGCTAGGAACACCTTGTCTCTTAAGTCGCAGGCATTCATTGGGTGAGGTGTTCACAGAGCTGACTGTGGATCTGGGTGGGACGAAGCACCTCTCTGCCCCGCAGTGCCGTGTAGAAGATAACATTTGGGGAAACTACCCAATGCATAAGCTTTGTGATGCTGTGAGATAGAGCTGAACTGAAATGCCACTTTTCGGGGGTGATTAGCCGGGCCAGATTCACAACTTTTCCATGTATAAAAAGACTAACTGTTCCACCAGCAGGCAGAGTGCAACCAAAACCGGCCTGGGTGGGTGACACATGATTTCTGCACATGACACTGCTGATTAAATATGCCACTGTATATAGCTCAGGCATCTTGCTCCCATACTGGGACGTAAAGACTTGTTTTTAGGACTGGGGGAGGAGCTTGCCTCAAGTCCCGCCCCTTCCCCCCACGCTACAATGTGGGCCTCTTAGCACCAAGGCTTTACTCTGAGGTCACACACACTTGTGATCCGCCAGGCCTCTCCCATTTCCTCCTCCACCCTCTCCCCTATACCTGTGGTCCTCAGGCCCCAGGACTCTCAGCTCTGGATACCTGGGGTTCCTGCTTTTCTCCCCACACACCCCCCAGGAAACAGCTTCTCACACTTTGTCACTTGAGGAGTTAACTCTCCATTCTCTTTTCCCCAATATTTTTCTGTTGTAACAATACTCCTAGGGAGCTGGAGAGATGGCTTGGCAGTTACGAGCACTTGCTACTCTTGCAGAGGACCTGGGTTCAGCTTCCGGCACCTACATGATGACTCAGCCATCCATAACTCCAGTTCCAAAAGGCACCAGGCACACACATGGTACACATGCATACATGTAGGCAAAATATTAATACACATAAAAATAAATCAAATTAAAGTAAAACAACAAGACATAGTTCTTAAAAAAAAATAATAATGCCCAGCATGGTGGTACACACCTTTAATCCTAGCACTCAGAGGCAGAGGTAGGTGGATCTCTGTAAGTTTAAGGCTAGCCTGAACTACACAGAGCATTCCAGCCAGGGCAACGTAAAGAGACTCTGTCTCAAAACAAACAAAAAAAAGTAATATTCTGCCAGGCAATGGTGACACACGCCTTTAATCCCAGCACTTAGGAGGCAGAGGCAGGCGGATCTCTGTGAGTTCGAGGCCAGCCTGGTCTACAGAGCAAGTTCCAGAGACAGCCAAGGGATATACACAGAGAAACCCTGTCTCAAAAAGCCAAAAAGAAAAAATACTAATACTACTCATGATGCTGTCCATCCCTCAGGTCACCTTCTTGAGCACAGAGCATGTGGTGTGTGTGTGTGTCTCCAACCCTGTGCCCAGCACAGGTTTGGCATGCTGTGACAGGCCCCAGAGAGTTTGCTGAACAAAGAAAGAGTAAACAAATGAATGAATGGACAGATTATGCTGTGTGCTGTCATGCGGTGAACTGAGACCCACACTCAACAGTGCCTTGACAATAAGGAAGACACCAACTCTTCCCTCGACCTGGGCAGGAAGGCTTTCACCTCCTCACACAGGAACGGTGATCTGACTTTGAAAAGAAAGGCCAAGACCTGCTCGAGGGAGGCACCGCTTTCCTCACAGGAGGCAGGCTGCCTTCTGAGAAAACTCATCCTGCCGGCAAAGGTGGAGTCTCTTCAAGGATCTGTGAGGAAAGCAGCAACAGTTACTACGCAGGAGAGGGAGTTGCAGGGGTTTCTGCTTGGCTCTGTGTCTCTTGTGCCATGACGGCTGTATCTGTGTGTGTCAGGATCACGATGAGACCAGCTGGTCGTCAAGTGTGACTGTCCATTCTGGAACCCTGGAGGTCATTACAGAGTGGTGGCCCTGTGATCCGAGCCCAGGTGTGAGTGTCATCAGCCTACTCTGCTGTGGCTCATCGTAGTGGGTGGTCAGAGGGAGCCCCTGAGGGCAGCCAGCATCATTTCAAACAACGGCATGGTGTCTAGGTTAAGTCTGACTGAGTGGGAGAGCCAAGCTCTTCACTGCACTGATTCAAATCCACTTTGGGACACCAGATGTTTTTCTGTTTTGTGAAGCACAATGCCTTTTCCCAAGAGAAAGTTCTACACAACCCCACATAAACAGGTAAATAAAAAAGGTATACAAATCGAACATTTACTGGTAATGAATCAGAGATTTAGTTTAAAGCAATTCTTCGGTATACATACACCTTTATCTTTTATCAAGATTGAAGCAAATGTACATATCAATGATGCTATGTGCTTGTTCATTTTTATAGGCAGAATTTACCTCGGCTAAATATCTGGCGCTGCAGAGTGTCCTCATACAGCAGCTTCAGAGTTTTTCATTGTCAATCTATATTTCAGTCATTGATATTTTGATTTTATAATCATCAGAGCTAAGAACACTGCTTTTAATGGATGTGTGCTACAAAATGCAAAGATAGGTTTAGGCCATTTCAGAAATGGTTGGAACTTTTTGTTGTTGTTGAGACAGGGTCTCACTATGTCACCCCGACTGGCCTGGAGCTCTCTTTGGAGAACAGGCTGGCTTCAGACACCACCAAACCTAGATTATTTAACATTTTTTATGAAACTCAAGTCAGCAACTCAAATAGGAATTTTTTTTTCATTTTTACAAATAGCAATTTTTTTTTTTTTTTTTTTTTTTTGGTTTTTCGAGACAGGGTTTCTCTGTGTAGCTTTGCGCCTTTCCTGGAACTCACTTGGTAGCCCAGGCTGGCCTCGAACTCACAGAGATCCGCCTGGCTCTGCCTCCCGAGTGCTGGGATTAAAGGCGTGCGCCACCACCGCCCGGCCAAATAGCAATTTTTAAATCAAGCATTCTACTACAATGCAGTCAAAAAATGTCCAAATTTGATTCTTCCATACCGAGGAATGATGGTAGGAAAACATTAGAAGCCTCTGTGTTCCACAGTGAAACCATTATGTTTCTGTGAGAACAGAAAACTGTGTGTACAGCAGAAACTCCCCAATTCCTCACCAGCCATCACAGCCAGCCGATGCTGCAGGTTCCTGTGGGTCCCTGAGACTCTGTCTTCCTTTCGGTTCTGTGGCTGTGATAAATACCTGCAGGGGCAGCTTAGAGAAGGCTACTTCAGCTCACAGTTTGAGATGCTAGCCCACCACTGTTGGGAAGTCATCGCAGCGGGAGCCTGGGGAGGCAGCTGATCACATTGCATCCACAGTCAAGAAACAAACAGCCATGCGGTGGTGGCGCACACCTTTAATCCCAGCACATGGGAGGCAGAGACAGGTGGATCTCTGTGAGTTCGAGACCAGCCTGGGATACAAAGTGAGTTCCTGGAAGGCTGTCCAGGGCTACAGAGAGAAATCATGTCTCCAAAATTAACTAACTAAATAAAAATTTTAAAAAGGAAGCAAGGAAGAGAAAAGGAAAGAAAGAAAAGAAACAAAGCAGTGGGTGTGTGCCTGGCACAGCTCAGCCCACTTTCTCCTCTTTATACAACCCCCGCCCAGGTTCCCCTACCCAGGGAATGGTCCCACCACAATTGCAATATTCTCCCATCAATTAATGGAATCAAGCTAATCTCTCACAGGTGTGCTCAGAGGCCCATCTCCCGGGTATTCTAGATTTAGTCAGGTCGGCAATTAACAGAAGTCACCACAGACACCCACCTCAGCCTGCTGCCTATTGTGGAGTATTTGCTTCCAGTTAACGGCTCACTTGGCTTCTGCTATTCTGGGAACCTGGCCAACCTTACTGGCATTCAAGAAGCCACCTCCACGGCAGAATCTGTAATTGTCATATATGGATGACGAAGGAGAGGCAAAAAAAAAAAGTCTTTCCAAAGATACTTGTGTTCCCCTCAATAGTGTGTGTGTGTGTGTGTGTGTGTGTGTGCAGGTATATGTACCTGTGTGTGTGCGTGTGTGGAGGTCAGAGGAAAATGTTGAGGGTCCTTCTCTATCACTTGTTGCCTTATTCCTTTGAAGCAGGTGTCTTCAAACCTAGAGCTTGCCTTTCTCAGGTAGGCAATGTACAAATCCCAGTAAAGCCTCCCGTCTCCCCTCCCTCCAGCACTGGGGTTATAGACACACCCAAGACCAAGCCTGGCTAGTGTATGGGTGTTGAGATCTGAACTCAGGTCCTCATGATTAAGCAGCAAGTGCCCTTAACCACTGAGCCATCTCTCAGGCTCTGTGACTGAGTTTTTTTCTCTTTCTTTCTTTCTTTCTTTCTTTCTTTCTTTCTTTCCTTCCTTCCTTCTTTCTTTCTTTCTTTTATTCTTTCCTTCTGTATTTTATTTATTTTTATTAATTCTTTGAGAATTTCACACAATGTATTTTGATCATATTAACCCCTTGCCACCCTCACACCCAAATTTATATCTCCTTCCCTACACTCCCAATGCTGTGTCCTCTACTGTGAAATATTCCTTTACAGTGTGTAAATATATGTTGCTGTGATTGGTTTAATAAACAAGCTGACTGGCCAATAGCTGAACAGGATAAGGTTAGGCGGGAGAGCCAAACTGAGAATGCTGGGAGGAAGAAGGGAGTAGTGGAAAAACACCAGAAAATGCAGATGAAGCAGGTAACAAGCCATGAGTCACATGACAAAGCATAGACTAGAAGTATGGGTTAATTTAAATGTAAGCGTTGGCTAGTAACAAGCCTGAGCTATCCACCGAGCATTTACAACTAATATTAAGTTTCAGAGTGACTATTTGGGAATGGCTGAAGGCACAGAAACTTCCACCTACAGTCTTCATTAAAAAAACAAAAACAGGGCTGGAGAGATGGCTCAGCGGTTAAGAGCACCAACTGGTCTTCCAGAGGTCCTGAGTTCAATTCCCAGCACCCACATGGTGGCTCACAACCATCTGTAATGAGATCTGGCACCCTCTCCTGTATACATAATAAATAAATCTTTAAAAAACACAAACAAACAAAAAAACCAAGGGGCTGGAGAGATGGCTCAGCAGTGAAGAGCACTAGCTCTTCTTCCAGAGGTCCTGAGTTCAATTTCCGGCAACCACATGGTGGCTCACAACCATCTGTAATGAGATCTGGTGCCCTCTTCTGGCCTGCAGGCAAACATGCAGACAGAATACCATATACATAATTAATAAATCTTTAAAAAACAAAAGCAAAAAGAAAAAACTCCATCAAGTTCAGTTAGTGCTGCCCATATACTCTTGGGTGTGTGGGCATCCATTGGCACATGGTCAACCTACCCAAGGCCCCTCACTTAAATAAAACTGACTCTCCCTCCCTCAATTGTCATTAATTGAGGCTATCAATTGTCAATTGCTCCTCAGCTAAGAGTGGGACTTCATGTCAACCTCCACTCTCCATCCTGGGATTTTGGCTTGAGCTTACGCAGGTTTTGTGCATGCTGTTTCAACTGCTGTGAGTTTGTGTGTGCAGCTGCCCTACTATGTCAACCGTCACCGCCGGCTCTTATGATCTTTCTGCCTCCTCTTCCTCAACGATGCTTGAGCCTTGGAATGAGAGCATGAGCTATAGATGTCCGATTTAGGGCTAAGCAGCCCAAATCTCTTGTTCTCTGTAACTTGATCAGCTGTAGGTCTTTGTGTTAATTGACATCTACTGAAGGAAGAAGCGTCCCTGGTGAGGGTTGAAAGATGGCACTGATCTATAGATACAATGATAAGTCATTAGGAGCGGGTTTAGCAGAATTATTATTGTGGTAGGTGTTCCCGAAGCGACTATGGCCTGCCTAGCCACATGTTCTGATAACAGTACCGGATCTGGGTTTCATCTTGCAGAGTGGGCCTTAAATCCAATAAAATTAAAAAAAAAAATGGTTGGTTACATTCACGACATTATTTCACTACTGCAACAGGGGGCGTGTCTTCCAGGCTGGTCATTAATGTAGCTTGAGTGACTCACAGCTGAGTAAGACTGACCACTACTTTTCTCCTCTGGTAGCATGCACAGAATTCAAAAAAACACCTGAATGTTAAGAAAAAAAGAAACAACCCAGTTTTTTTTTTTTTTGTTTTTTTTTTTGGTTTTTCGAGACAGGGTTTCTCTGTGTAGCTTTGCGCCTTTCCTGGAACTCACTTGGTAGTCCAGGCTGGCCTCGAACTCACAGAGATCCGCCTGGCTCTGCCTCCTGAGTGCTGGGATTAAAGGCGTGCGCCACCACCGCCCGGCTCAACCCAGTTTTAATGTGAGGCATAAAACTAGACAAAAAGTTCTCAAAAGATGAATGCAAACGGCTAATAAAAAACAATTTCATGCCGGGCGGTGGTGGCGCACGCCTTTAATCCCAGCACTCGGGAGGCAGAGTCAGGCGGATCTCTGTGAGTTCGAGGCCAGCCTGGTCTACAGCGCGAGATCCAGGAAAGGCACAAAGCTACACAGAGAAACCCTGTCTCGAAAAAACCAAAAAAAAAAAAAAAAAAAAAAAAAAAAAAAAAAAAAAAAAAAACAATTTCATGTTCAACATCCTTAGGCACGAGTGAAACACAAAACTGCTTTAAGCGTTTTGAGATTTCATCTTACCCCAGTTAGAATGACTAAAAATGGTCACAAATGCTGGTGTGGATATGAGGAAGAGAAACACTTCCTTGCTGTAGTGGGAGTTCAAACTGATGCAGACACTATGGAAATCAGTGTGGTTCTTCAAGTATTTTTTTTTTTTTTTTTTTTTTTTTTGGTTTTTTCAAGGCAGGGTTTCTCTGTGTAGCTTTGCGCCTTTCCTGGATCTCGCTCTGTAGACCAGGCTGGCCTCGAACTCACAGAGATCCGCCTGGCTCTGCCTCCCGAGTGCTGGGATTAAAGGCGTGCGCCACCACCGCCCGGCCAAGTATTTTTTTTTATTGGTGTGTATAGTCATTGTTCACATGATGGGTTTCATAACGACATTTTCATTCAAGTATATCATGTATTTTTGCCATATTCTCCCTCCTGTATTCCCCTTTCTCCTCATCCCCTCCCTTTTCCCAAAGTCTAGCTTATACTTTTATGCTGTACATAAAATCGTGTACACACACACACACACACACACACACACACACACACACACACACGAGCCACAGATAAGAGAAAGTGTGTGAGTGTGTGTTATTTGTTCCTTAATGTGGGGCTTTCCAGTTCCATCTGTTTTCCTACAAATGACATAATTTTATCCCTCTTTATGGCGAAATAAAACCTCATTATGTTTATATACCACCTTTTCTTGAAACATTTATCTGTTGTTGGGCACCTAGCTGATGACTCTGTAGCTTGACTATTGACTAGTGCTGTTAGAAACACTGCAGGTGTCTCTGTAATATGCCGCCTTGGATTCATTTGGGTTGAGTCCTAGCAGTGGTACATTCACAAGTGACTTTCTCAGTGTCATGGTGACAGGAATGTCCCCTGAGCCCACTGGGAACTTAGTGCGTGGGCAGGCATGCAGGCTGTTTATGACAAATCTGTTCCAATACCCCCCTAAGCCCTTTTAATTGCTTCCTCTGCAACACACTAAGGAAGTGCTGGCACCTCCATACTACTACACTGAGGCCATTGCATCACGAGGTCCTAGCTGATAAGTAAACTGCATGCCATCTCCTGCTACATGAGCCCAACCCCAAGTCCAGAATCTTTGGTCAGGGCACCTGGATCAATAAATGTGACTCCATATTTCCGATTTTATACTTGCCCTGTTCACATGTCTGATGCCTGTTGAGACTCGGGGGGTGGGGGGGCGGTCACAGAGAGAGTAGGTCTCCGGGAGCAAAGCATCCTTGTCAGGCAACTGCCAAACCTTACTGCAAGGTCCTCAGTAAAAACACACCAGGCAAGCTTCCTCTAGCAAGGGAGGCTTCTGCTTCTTCAGAGTTCACACTGATATTGTTGTACCTGTTTCGAGAAACCCCCAGAGACTACCAAGGAACCAGTTTCCAATGTGAGCACATAAAGGTCCTTTTATTGTCAGGTTTGAACCTGGGTTACCACCAGGCAGATGCAGGGAAATGCGGCAGCTGTGGCGAGCCCAGGGGTAGAGAGTTTTTAATAGGGAAATACTGCAAGCCAGGAACTACATGCTTTGACAACTTGGGATTGGGTAGAAGGGATATGGGGTAAGGTGATTTTTTTAAACTATCGGTCTAGATTTTCAGGGTTATTGGGCTGCACTTTTTGGTGGGGAACCACAACTTGCTGAGCAAGATTATCTGAGCTGCTCAGCAGGATTATCTAGATATCTTCAAGGACCATAAGCCACAATCAGAATGTCTGCAGGAGCATACTGCTCTGTATCTGTTCGAGTTGTCATGGCACATTCCTGAGGTCCTTTCTGGAACTGAGTACAGCAGGTGGTCTAAGATGGTGGCCCTCCCCTAAGATGGCATCTGTATTGCCTTCACAGTATCCCTGTTTCAAGTCTCAGGAGCTCACCATTTCCAAACCAATATCCTAACTTTGACACAGGACATTGGCAAGGCTATGGATTCAGCTTAGGTTGTGATTATGCAACCACACACAATTCAACTGCATCAGTCATGTTCAGCAATACTGGCCCTGCAGCTAAGAAATACATTTCTTACTTGCTATTTTCATAAATAATTTAAGTGATTATTGGAGCTTATTTTTAGTGAGGCTCTCTGGCCGTTTGACTGTGACCCATCTTCGAGGGCTGTTTCTTGGGCCCACTTCCTGTACTGGTTAATGTCCGTATCAGAAAAAAGAAAGAATTTAGAGGAAGAAATTGTTAGCTAGGTAAGTCAAAGGCGGCACGTGCAGGAAGCAGCTGTCACCCTCAGGGCTAGAACAAAGGAATAATTTCAACTTCGAATCCCAGAGGAGGAGACCCTTGGTGCTGAACCCCACACCTTTGCAGGGTCCTGCTGCTCAGCTGATCGGAGTGTCCCTGACCTTGCAGACACTGTGAGGCTGGGGTAGTCTGCTCCGACCAGAGCTGGACTCCAGCCTCCCATCCGCACAGGAAGAGCCTGAGGATCTCTACTCAGCTCTCGGCCCCAGCAGTCGCTCTGTGCCAGGCCCTGGTCCTGCTCTGCACTGGTACAGTACAGAGTCAGTCAAAGGTCGAAGAATTCTGGAGTTCCCTCTGCAGCTCCTCCCTCCTTCAGGTCCCTGCTCTCCCAAGGCCCTGTTGTCCCAACTCTGAACTCTGACCTCTTCCCCTTCTGTCCAGCCAGACCTCTTGGACCTGCTCCACCTGCCTCTCTGCACTGTGGCCTGGAACAGATGCCCAGAGAGAAAACTGTGTGCCTCCTCGCCCTGATGCAGCCCTGGCCAGGCCTGTCTCATTGTTTTCTCCAACTTTCCAGCAGGAAGAAGCATCCCCGTGGTTCTTTTGTCAGCTGCTCAGCATCTGGATGCCCATCTTTGCAGAAGTCTGCGTCTTGTGCTCACTGAATACATCACCCAAGCCAATCATGTTTCTTAAACCTCCCCCCCACACACATCATTCATGAGACTTCCCTCTGGAAGCCACCTCTTCCTCTGCTCTGGAGTGGTCTACCAGGGGTCTGAAAACATAGAGAGGCCTTCCTGGATCAACCTGGGCTATTCATGAAAGGCCTCCCTTGCTTGAGCTCCCCTGGGACAGGGATACCTGCTATTCTTCTCTGGGCCTATGGGATGAATGAACCCATGTGCATGCATCCACTTTGGGCCATTAATTGGTCTCCCCTTGTGTTTGTGCCCAGGCCCTGAGTGTAGCAGAAAGTCACATCCATTCTTGCTGTTTAATCACTACCCAGGTGCCTGGGATCTCACCACCTGCCCCAGTTCCCTTCCCTATCTGGAGAATTCACCCCCGCCATTTATCATAATCCTATGCCCCCCCTCCCCGCCCCGCCTGTGGCCCACGGTGTTAGTTGGCCCCTTGAGAAGCATACTAAGAGATATAACTAACTGTGCTGGACTGTGGACTTGGGGCAATTTTAAAAAGAGACAGAGCTGAGCATCTTCAAAGCCTGGTATGTTTTCTCCACCCAGACACACTCAGACTTTGATGCCTCAGGCTCAGGGCTGGAAAATGAATCCTTTTCTTTAATTCTCAGGGTCATTCTGCATACATAATGCTTTCCCTACCATTTAAAAGGAATGTAGATCGTATGTAAATGCGCCTCTGTGGAATTGTATATCCCAACCTGCATTAAGCACACATGAATTTCACAGTGACATCATTCAGTGCCTGCTCCCTCAGCGTCTGCATAAAAAGCAGACAAATTCAGTTCTGTATACATTTGCCACGTCTGGTTCCTCCTGGTCTCAGAGCCAGGCTTTGGACCTTGGGATTGATGGTTCAGTGTGAAGGACTTTCAGATCACCTCTTCTGACTCCTAATGCCTTGGTTCCTTCCGTGATGCTCACCAAGGTTCACCTTGAACTCGTCCACTGACAGGGCACCCACTCAATCTGGAGCAGACTACTGTCTGCTTGGACAATGATGAGCCATTAGAGAGCATGGAGTTACGGGAAGGTTGTCCCTGAAAGGCAGTGAACAGTTTATCGCTTTTGTTTCCAAACCCTGCTTGGTTGCATGAACACTGTGCTTCCTCCAGAGCATTAAACACACTCCCCCCATCTCTCTCTCTCTCTCTCTCTCTCTCTCTCTCTCTCTCTCTCTCTCTCTCTCTCCTTTCTCTTTCAGCAGTTGCCACATTCATGTGCACATATGACATTACATAGATGTGCATTTTATAACGGCCAGCTCACCAAGCAACATATAAACATCTTTGCATTTCCATGAGCCTACCTCTTGCTCATTTTCAGTGTCTGCTTAGTTCTCTATTGTCAGATGGACCATAATTTACTTAATCATGGCCTGCCCATGGGCAATTAGCTTGTTTCCAATTTTTTGATGCAGTGGCCAACTCTAGGATGGAACCTTCAGATGGAGCAATTATTTTCTTAGGAAAGAGTCACAGATGGGATTAGGAGTCAGGAGGTGTGAATGGGGTAAAAGGCCATTCCAGGTAAAGCTAGCAGTCTCTGAGGTGAATGGAACGTTAGTACTCCATGTGCTGAGAGCTTTCCCAGCATTCTCCTCGTCACCATTTTCCCCTCCCTTCTCCAAGGCACCTGACCGTCTCTGCTCTATGTGCCCACTGTAAGGTAAGAGCTAGAGTGACCCGGCCACAGGGTTCTGCTCTGCTCACCACACAAAGCGGCCTCCACAGGGGCTTCTTTCAGGGATAAGGACCTCCCCCAGAAGACTGCAAACTGGGCAGAACTGGGCTAAGAAAGGAAAACAGATGCAACTCAGGAGATCTGCAGCAGCTCGTCCCAGGCACGGAGAGGCTTCCTTCATCTCTAGAAGTAAGTCAACAATATACGAAAGAGCCAACTCAAGGGTAGTAAGTGCCGGCTCCTGGGCTCCTGGGGAGTCCGGTTGGTAAGTTCTCCTCTCCCTTGAGGGTATCCCCCTAGCCACACATCAATGTCCAGCGACAGGGCCCCTTTTTCTGGGATGAGGTGCTCAGAGCCTGGCTGGGCGCCTGCATGTATAACGCACAGCAGGAACCTGTCTTTTTAACATGCTTTACCCGCTAGGCCATAGGTGTACTGACACTTGTTCTGCGGGACCCCATCCCAACATTCTTAGCTGTCAGCCGTAAGGTGCACGGCTGTATGTAGCGTTAAAAAACACCCGTGAGAGCACACAGCTTTTTCACTTGTGCTCCCATTGTTTGGACCAGAGACTGGGTTTCAGAGATGATAAAAGGTGGGAAACCTGAAATTCTGTAGGCAGAAAAACCCAAGTGTGAAGTCGTGCGGATAGTCAGTGGGTGTTTTCCATGAGGGGACTGGGCTATGTGCTCACCCAGGGTAGTACAGGCAGAGAAAATTCCTAAAAACATACCCAAGAACCTGATAGCCAGAGCAGCCTCTGGGAACAGGGCTGAGGAACTGGGATTCCAGCTGAGAGGGAAATCTAGCCATCCATTTGTAAAAAATCTGACATCTTAAACTAGAAATTCCTTTTACCAAACAAAACTGGAAAGAGAGCAAAATAAAATAGGGCATCCTGGTGGGAGGATTGAGAGTCATAACATTTGAGACTGGTGGACAAGTTGTCGTTTGGACCGGGCTGCTCCCCCACCTCACCGCCCCCATCCCCACCGCTCAATCCGGAGGTGGCAGAGCTGTTCTGGAGACTTCCCTGCAGTTCGGCGCGCCGGTAGGGCCGCGCGGCGTCGGTCCCGGGCCGAGGGGCGCCCCGCGGTGCGGGCCGGGCCAATCAGCGGGCGCGGGGCGGGCGCGGTGGCTTTGCACGCGCCGAGCGCTAAGCGGAGCAGAGGCGCTGCTGCCGTCCGTCCGGGAGTCGGCCATGCCGCGTTTGCCGCTGCTGCTCCTGCTGCTGCCGTCGCTGACCGGGGGCCTCGGGCTCCGCGACGCGGGCAGACGACACCCCGAGTGCAGCCCGTGTCGGCTGGATCGCTGCCCCGTGCCCTCGCCCTGCCCAGCGCCCTGGATCGCCGCGCGCGACGAGTGCGGCTGCTGCGCGCGCTGCCTGGGCGCAGAGGGCGCGAGCTGCGGGGGACGGGTGGGCGCACGCTGTGGCCCCGGTCTGGTGTGCGCGAGTCGCGCCGCGGGGACGGCGCCCGAGGGCACCGGGCTCTGCGTGTGCGCGCAGCGAGGCACGGTCTGCGGCTCCGACGGCCGCTCCTACTCCAGCATCTGCGCGCTACGTCTGCGCGCCCGGCACGCACCCCGCATGCACCCTGGCCACCTGCACAAGGCACGCGATGGCCCCTGCGAGTTCGGTGAGTGGGGTTTGACCCCGAAAGGCCCGGGCAGATGGAAAAAGCGGGAACCCAATGCTCTAAGGTGTGGGACAAAGAATTTTATTGCACAGAAGTGGACGACACCACCGGGGCCTCAGTCTCCCCTGAAGGGACAGTATTTAGCATCTTAATTTCATGTTGGGGAGACTGGGGCGAAATCTACACCCTGCCTGCCCTAGAGCAAACAGGGATGTGGATGCTTAAGAACCTGCTATTGCAGTTATTTGAAAATGGGGATTGGAGTGGTTCCCGCGCCAAGTGGATTGTTTGAATAGAGAGGAAGGGAAGGTGAGGATTCCCAGAGAGCAGAAGTCACACAAGGGATTGAAGAGTCACCAAGACAGAGCACCAGGATACTGGGTATCCAGTGAGACCCAGATTAAGGCCCTCAGGCAACTTCCATCCTTAGCGGTGGAGACCTTTGGAAACTTGAGCTGTGAAAAGAGGCAGACCCAGTCTGAAGTGCACGTAATTTGAAGTGTCCTGCTTTAAGAAGTAAGTAAAAAAACTCTCAGTTGACAGGGTCTTCAAAGCTTAACATTTGCCCACCCACTGATGCCCTAACTGATCACTGTCCTGGGTAATTTTTTTAAAACCAAAACATCAGTCAGTGATTATGGATGTCGAGAAAAGCTAGCCTGGTTTGCCCGTGTGTGGGTTTGACATGGCCAGGAGCTTTCAGAGAACAACCCATCTAGTCTGTCTGGATGGTAAGTGTGGTAAGTGTGATGGTTGGCTGGTCCCCGGGATGCTGCCATGCGGCCTGTGCTTCAGGCCTCTCGAGATTTCTGGCCTGAGCTGGGAGATGAAGTCTACACCAAATGCCCAAGTTAGAGCTTCCGGAAAGACACCTGGTGGCTCTTTTCCCAGGCCTTAAATAGTTCTTGGTATTGTTTTTCTCCTCTCCCTCCAAACATTCCATGGAAATGTGCTCAAACCCAGGATTCTGATGGATTGTTGGCGATGGGGCAGGAAGCCCGCTAGACAGGGAAACAATAAGAGGCTGATGAAGCAGGCCCTTTTCTGGGTTACACAGAAAAGTCACCATGGCTCTTTCTTAGTTCAGGCTCCAATGGAGGACAGTGCTGGCTGGGGGTGGATGGGCGGGGGGAGCTACTCCTGGGTAGCTCCTGGCTCCCCCAGTGACATTAAGCCCAGTTGTTTTCCTGTTCAGCCACAGCGGCCCCAGGGGGGCATGGTTGATGCCCCTCTCTGCGTGGAATGCTTGTGCCCGAGGCACCGACACCATCCCGTCTTTCCTTCTGGTAGTTCTGTCTCTGTCTTTACAATCTGCCTTCTCAGCAGTTGGCTCACAGGCAGCTCCCTTTGTCTGAGACAGGTAGCACTAATGGCACACGCACAGGACACAGAAGAAATGCTGACCAGGCCACCCAAAGCTTCTCAGTGCTGATGGGCTCGGGGAATTTTTCCCCGGGGTGGCATTCTGTTCCTGGGAGAAAGACCCCTTCAAGGCATGTGGCTCAAAGCTGTTGTTATGCAGGGAGACTCAGACCCAGAGAAAGCAGGGGACTTGTCCAAGATGTCCACGAAAGGCTGCCACCTCCCAGGTCCCAACCCCTTGTCCAGCACTCTTTCAGGAGTGGACTTGATAATATTAAGTCAGGCAGATGGTGGTTGCTATGGTTACCAGAGTACAGACAGATGGCAGATGGAAAACCCACACCCCTAATTCACTGAAAATTACCAAATGACAAGTAAATGTGCCAGCCCCTCGGCTCTGATCTATGGGCTCTGAGCCCCGCCCTGGGCTCCAGCCTGGAGAATAAAGAGGTCCTCCGAGCCAAAGGGAGCAATTCAGAAGCCAATTTCCAGGCCCTCATTAGTGGCACTCCTGAGCTCAGCTGGCCTCTCCACCAGGGTTTGTGTCACCCACCTGAGACCTGGTGTTCTCTACTTGTCACCTCTGTCTTCACAAGCTTGTGTGGTCCTTGCCTTGTAGCTCAGGGAGGCATGGGCTCCTGCACAGGGAGCTGTTTCCCACTCTGGCTGCACCTCATTCTGGGCTGCCCTGAAGCCATCTTTAATTCAAAAGACACAGCGGGAGCACTTTTAACAAAGCCCCAGGGGACCCCGTTTGAAGGGAAACAGACAGTTTTACTTCAGTATTGGTGACAGTCACTCCTCCTCAGCTCCCCCACAAGACTCCTCCAGCACCCAGGTACCTCCGCTTTAATGGGATGAGGACTCATACATATATTGATTAGCTCCTTCCCAGTGGAGACCAGTGATGCCTCCATGGGACAGTGGTGGCAAACAGCGTTTGGGTCTAGATGCTGCCCTTCCCAGAAGCCTTTGCTCAGAATTGCCCGCTGCCTAGTATTGAGAGCGTCCTTTGAGCCTTGTGCATGGAAGACGTATGTGTGACTATTTTGTTGTTAAACATTGCTTTGCATGCATTGTTGTCCTGGATTTTTGCAGTCACCAGAAGGAGGGGAGAGGTCTTACCTATCCCCTTAATTCAGTGCTTCTCAACCTTCCTAATGCTGCGACCCTTTAACACAGCTCCTCATGTTGTGGTGACTCCCACCCATAAAATTATTTTCATTGCTACTTCATAACTCTAATTTTGCTACTGTTATGACTTGTAATGTAAATATCTGTGTTTTCCGATGGTCTCAGGTGACCCCCTGGGAAAGGGTCATTCGATCTCCAAGGGGTCTCGACCGACAGGTTGAGAACCACTGCCTTAATAAAAGGGAACGTTGAGGCACACCAAAGGGGATTTCTTGAAGCTGCATGGCTGGCCCCAGCTGAGACAGGGCCCCAGGTCCATTTGCCTGGTTCTTGACAGATCCCTGCCATCCGGCTCCAGCCTTTGAGCCCTAGCAACTTCTCTGAGAGCTTGAGCTCCTGAATCTTAGAAAATTCACCTTGGTTGGAATTCCTGCTCCATTTAGAAGCCCGAGGTACGTGTTACCAGGTAACAGAAGAGGCGGTGAATGCCACTTTGTGAGAGGGACAAAGAAAGGGGCCTCGTGTTCCAAAGCCTTTCATGAATGCCGAGGGAGGGGATTTGAGTCGCAGGCTGCAGGCAGTGGGATTAAGCTGGGGCTCCTTCCACATCCAACCGTGATTATAAGCATAAATTATCAAGCCTGTTCGGCACGTTGATCATTAAATTCTTTGCTTGTGTGTGTCTTAATACAAGCAGATAGGGTCCTGGGGGATGACTTTGGCTATTCTTGCTTTCCATGACACCATTAACTTAAATCTCTGAGGCATGTAGAACGATCTTTCATTCAGCCACCAAGGACCCATTTAATGGAAGGGGTAGGGAGACAGACTACGACATGCAGTAATAATAATACAGGTCCTTTGATCTGTGCAGATCCACACAGCTGACACAGACACCATCATTATGTTCTGCATGCCAGAGGGTGTGGGGCAGTGTTCTCTTCTCAAGCAGACAATGGTTCACAGCCCGCCTAAGCAGCAGCTGACAGCACCTGGACTCCCAGGCAGCTGAGTCTCCCCGGTACTGTTTTGCCTATGCAGTGGTCCCTACATCCTCTGACCACACGCAGCTGAGTGACTGTGACCTCCTGTCTAGCCCTGGAATGGATGGAGCCGTGCCATCCTGGATTTCCTGGGCTGCTGTGAGCGTGAGAAGAAAGCAAGTACTGAGCAGGGAAAACTTAGAAAGATGGAACTGATCCATTTAGAAGACTGGACCGGCCAGGAGCCGCCAGCCCTCCTGAAAAGTCACTTTATTCCGGCCAAAGGTAGATGGGAAGGAAAACCCTGCTCCTCCCAGGATAATGGTGGCCCTGACAACACTGAGGTGAGAAGCTATGTCCTGGGCTCTTTGAAGATCACTGCCATCCATCCCTAGCCCGCAGGGCATGGAACCACTGCAGGACCTCTGAACTCTGGAGATCCTGAGGGTTGAGGGTCATGGCCTCTGGTAGCATCAGATAGGACCTGTCACCAGAAGTCAGCAGAGAGCTGTAAACACAGTACAATAGAAAGGTCTGTTGTGGGTCGCAGGAGCTGCTGTGTCCCTGGGTCCCTCCTTAGGACACCGGGGCAGATTGCAGGGGGTCTTCAACTGTTCCTCACTTCCGCTGTGGAGGGCAGGCAGCGGGCATGTCATGGCTTAAATACGAAGTGTTCTGGGAAGATTTGTGTATTAAAGGTTTAGTCCCCAGCTCTGGCACTATTGGGGTTGGTGGAGTCTTCGGGAGGTGGGGCCCCACTAGAGGAAGCAAGTGGGCATCCGTGCCTTCGAGGAAGTCTTGTCCCAAGAACCATCTCTGTTCCCCGCTCTGCTCCCTGGCAGCTATTAGGTGAACAGCTTTCTTCCATTCTGCCCTTCCACTATAATGTCTTGCCACAGACCTAATAGGAACAGCGCCAGCCAGCCAGCCGTGGACTGACTCAGGTCCCAAGGCAGATGGGCGCCTGTGTCCATTCTGAAGAAGCCACAGCTGAAACTGAAGCATGACACTGGACACACAGCCTAGACAGAACTTGAAGTGGGTTTCCTTAAGCCCTCCCTGCCCACCGTACCGTTCTTCCAGGCTCTGGTAGTCACTGAGCACCCCGCTGTCACACTTGAGTAGTGTGAGGACCAGAGATGTCCTGCTAGTGTTATGGGGAGTCTCTGGTGGGCATGGCTGGGAGGTGATATGTGGAATGTTTCCTCCCTGTGCAGAAGAGAGCTCAAATAACTGGGCCTGAGACTGTCACTTCAGAATGATCAACTGGCAAGGGTGGCCTGTGGCTGGCTTCTGAGAGCCTGGACTTGAGGAAAGGAAACCATTCCCAGAACTGAGGGGCGGGCGTGGCTCACTGCCTGAAAGGCGGAGGGTGGTCCATGTTGATGTTTCATCACCATGAATAACGCAGTGACCATGACAGAATGGCTTTCTGTTGGCTCCAGGTTCTGGGGGTCCCAGTCCAGAATCCATAGCCGCATTTTTCTTTTCACCCCTGGCCAGAACAGCCCAGCCCAGCAGGAGTGTGTGGCTTACCTCCCAAGCCAGGAAGCCGAAGATAGAAGGTACCAGAACCCTACAGTCCCCTCTGAAATAGTACCTCTAGTGAGCTAAAGACCTCTTGCTGGGCTCCACTTCCTGAATGGGCAGTTACACTACCACCCCCACCCCATAACACTCTAAGAACGCAGCCTCCAGCACATAAGCTTTGGGGGTCACTTCTCCACCCATCTAGGGATCTGAGACTTTGGTTCATAATTCAATCCCTGTGTGATCAGCCCCCACTAAACCCTGGTGCCAAGCCCCTCGTGGGCTTCCCGACTACACAGCACTTCACGGTAGTGTCTCAATCCACGGCTGTCCCCTGTGTGGTTCCCCGGGTCGCTGGCGCCTGGATCCCCTACCTGACTCTCCTCTCGGGTGAGTTTGCTCTGTATCCTTGACTTGACATGGGTTGTGACTACGTGACTACACCCTGTACGCTGGGAGGGCCTCCCGGCAAACCACTGTGCCTGGGAACCCTTGACACAGTCTCTGAAGAGATGCTCTCTCTCTTCTTCTGGGACGGAGCCCCCCCCCCCCAAAATAACAGTTGTCTCAGTTTCAAAAATAGAGTGGAATGGTATGGAACCGTGGCGGGAGTTTGAGTCCGTGTTCTTCCAGGCCCTTCACCTTCCTAAGCCTTAGTCCCCTGGCTGTAAAATGGGAGCTAGAACGCCACCCTTCCAGGGCTGGTGTGAGAGGCAGAAGAGTCCTCTAGGGGAAAGGCACAACCAGAAAGAGGAATCCCACCTCCCACCACTGAGGTCGGGCTAACCCTGGCCAGCTCCCCCTGCTGGCGCGCGTTAAGATTGCTGGAAAGGAGGGCGTTGAGAGCTGTAGGCAGCCAGCCGACTGACACAGCGCCTTAGCTGTGGCATCCTTGCTATTACCGTGATTGTTATTGACCGTGCAGAGCGGTTATGGCCCAGAACACAAATTTAACGCCAGATACATTGAAATTAAAAGAAGATGACTGACAACAGGCAGCCTGAGGAAACCTTTCAAGGTCACAGCACTGCTCTGCTTCCAACGGTGACTTCCCAGCCGTATGCATCGGTTTCAACGTGGATCCGTGCACCAGAACGAGCTGTATGCAGCATGCGAATTTATAGATAAATAAATGTATTGGGAAATGTTGCTTTAACGCTGAGAGCAGGGGGCTCCTTTGTAAAAGAAATGGTGTTTCCTGCCGTGAAAGCGGTGGCAAGGGCAGCCTTCCCTAGACAGTCCTTCTTAATTGTAGTTATTGAAAGAGAGGGAGAGGGAGACTCGAGGAGTGCGGAGGAAATGTGATTTACTGGTTTATTCATTTAGCCCTGAAAGGGAAGTGATGAAGTCTCATTTAAAATTTATGACTTTACTTGAAGGGAAGTGAAACACGTTGACGGAGCGTCCCTCTGGAACCTATTGATGGCCCTGGAGTCAGGGGCGGTATGACTGTCCCACAGCAGTTTGGGGACAGGCTTGTGGGTGGAAGGGCTTGCAGCTGGACTCGCCTGTGTGGCTGTGAGGAGGTGCCGGCTGGAGGATGGGAATAAATTAGCCCCTCTTTGTTGTTGCAGATGGGGCTTCTGCCAGACAACCCGTGTGTGGGTCTGTGGCTGCAGGGCGTGTTGGAAGTTGGGGGGCTCTCTTCCCCGGAGCACCGGCTGCACTCCTGGGTGTGGGTTTGGACATCCCTTTAGAGAGCAGTCACGTGGGCAGATCTGAAAGCGTGGCTCATTGAAAGGGGTAGGTGGCCTGGCGTGGGCCAGGCAGTCTGTACTCACCGGAGAGCCATTGTACCAAGGGCTCCAGCCCCGGCAACATCAGGTGGTGACGGCAGGAAAGAAGCCGCTCTTATATTTTTGGTCGTGAGCCTAGCCTTTAATGGCTGAGCCATCTCTCCAGCCGGGTGGTGGTGGTGTACGCCTTTAATCCCAGCACTCGGGAGGCAGAGCCAGGAGGATCTCTGTGAGTTCGAGGCCAGCCTGCGCTACCGAGTGAGATCCAGGACAGGCTCCAAAGCTACACGGAGAAACCCTGTCTCGGAAAAAAAAAAAAAAAAAAAGGAAAAAACCCGCTCCCATGAGAATGAGATTGCTCACAGAGCCCTCCAGGGGCCCAGCTCTGCAGTGAGCGCTCCATTCCTGGGGTATGGAATGCAAATGCTCAGGTCTGCCCTCACTGTGTCTGGAGGGCCCATACCAGTCTCCTTTCTGTGTTGGCTCAGCAGTTAAGAGCACTGCCTGGTCTTCCAGAGGACCCGGGTTTGATTCCTAGCACCCACAGGGCGGCCCACACCATCTGTGATTCCTTTCTGTGGCCTTCCGCCGCTGCATCCTTCACCGCGGTCAGCCTTGCCTCTCTCCCTTTGTTCTGCTGTTTTATTGCAGCCGGATCCCAGTGGGCGTAGGCCCTACCATACTGTTCGGTTTGCTGGCTCCAGAACGGTGGTATTTCTCTTTTATGTGCCATGTTCTCTTCATCTAGTGATCTGTCTGCCACATCTGCCCGACTCTTGCTTACATGTCAAGCTACCGCAGTAATGGCTTTCTCCTTCCATGACTGGTTCACTCTACAGCCCGGGGAAGCCGGGGTCTCCTCAAGTCACCAGAGAAGAGGCAAGAGCTGATAGCCTTCCCTTGGCCAGGCCTCCACCTTGCCAGACTTCATGGCTGGACTTTCTGTCTGGTATGGGTGAGACTAGGTAGAGACCCCTGGCCCCCGAGGCCAGCTGTGATGCAGCTGGTCAAATATGAACAGAACCCTGTTTAGGACTTGATTGTGTGGCTAGGCCTGTAGGGTTGGTAGTCAATCCTCCTGTGGAGTTGGGGCAAAAGTAGGAGCAGTAAGTCCTGAGCACAGGGAAGGCCAGGGCGTCGAGGTACCTCTGGATGAGACGATGCTAGTCGAACAGATCCCCAGTGAGTTAAGAAGCACCGTGCAAAGGGTGAGCTAAGGGTCTAACCTAACCTGTGCTGCAGGCTCTCAGGTTCTTAAACAAACAAAACCCCAAGTCCCTCTTCACTGAAACCCCTCTACACAGAGGCAGAAAAGTGTCTCTGCCCTTGGAAACTTGACACCACCCCTCAGGGTTCTTAAAGCTTTTCCATTGTAGGACCTGAAAAATCCCTAGGTAACCCTGAGTACAGAGTCTATAAAGTAAGCATGCAAATACGCATCAAACATTGGTAATAAATCATAGAGAAATACACTTTAAACAGTTCTGTAGCTGGAGAGTTTTCTCTCTGGGTCCCGCCAAGTCCCGGCAGTCCAACAGCCCACTTATAAAATAAACTACAGACACTTATATTATTTAAACTATTTGGCCTAATGGCTCAGGCTTCTAGCTATTTAGTTCTTACATCTTAAATTAATCCATTTCTATAAATCTATACCTTGCCACGTGGCTTGTGGCTTACTGGCATCTTCACATACTGCTTGTCATGTGTAGTGTCTCCCTCCACCTTCCTGTTCTCTCAATTCTCATCTCTGTTAGTCCTGCCTATACTTCCTGCCTGGCTACTGGCCAATCAGTGATTTATTTATTGACCAATCAGAGCAACACATTTGACATACAGACCATCCCACAGCACAGTTCTTTGGTGTATGTATGATTTCTACCATTCACTGACGGTACGAGCAGTGTTGTACCCTAATGCAATGGTGTGCTTGTTTATCTTCACATAAAGAATTCTATCTTGGGGGCTGGAGAGATGGCTCAGGGGTTAAGAGCACTGACTGCTCTTCCAGAGGTCCTGAGTTCAATGCCCAGCACCCACATGGCAGCTCACAACTCTCTGTAACTCCAGTTCCAGGGGATGTGACACCCTCTTCTGGCCTCTGCAGGCACTGGGCACACACATGGTGCACAGACATCCGTGGAGACAAAACAAACATACACAGAAAGTTAAACCTTTTTAAAATTCTTTTAAAAAAGAACGAAATCTTCTCTGACATCCATACTGCCGGATGTAGGGTATCTTCAACACTTTCCAAAGTTGATTTTTTTTTTTTTTTTTTTGGTTTTTCGAGACAGGGTTTCTCTGTGTAGCTTTGCGCCTTTCCTGGAACTCGCTTTGGAGACCAGGCTGGCCTCGAACTCACAGAGATCCGCCTGGCTCTGCCTCCCGAGTGCTGGGATTAAAGGCCTGCGCCACCACCGCCCGGCTTTTTTTTTTTTTTTTTTTTTTATTGAACCTCTTCATATAAATATTACGTAGTACAAACTGGCAGAAGAGGGCTGGGAATGTGCCTCAGTTGGAGTGCTTGTTTAGTGTGCATAAAACGCTGAATTTAACCCCCAGCCCCACAGGCCAACTGATGTCAACAGCTGTAATCCCAGCACTCAGGACTTGGAGGCAGGAGAATCGCAAGTTTGAAGTTATCCTTGGCTACGTAGAGAGTTTGAGGTCAGCCTGGGCTAAAGAGGCCCAATCTTAAAAAAAAAAAAAAAAAAAAAAAAAGGCTTTGTTTTCTGTAAGTCGGTCATGTTTCTGTAAGAGCAGAGAGCATGCACGGTAAAAATAAAACAAAGAATTCCCACAAACCGCCGCAGCTCATCACACACGGCTGTCTAGAATCTGAACTGAGGCGTTTGGGGCGTGGGTCCTCGGTGTGTCGGGCAGTGTTGTTAGGGGTGTGTCCGGCAGTGTTGCTAGGGGTGTGTCCGGCAGTGTTGGGGTGTGTCCGGCAGTGTTGTTAGGGGTGTGTCCGGCAGTGTTGCTAGGGGTGTGTCCGGCAGTGTGGTTAGGGGTGTGTCCGGCAGTGTTGTTAGGGGTGTGCCCGGCAGTGTCGTTAGGGGTGTGTCCGGCAGTGTCGTTAGGGGTGTGTCTGGCAGTGTCGTTAGGGGTGTGTCCAGCAGATTTGTTAGGGGTGTGTCTGGTAGTGTGGTTAGGGGTGTGTCCGGCAGTGTTGTTAGGGGTGTGTCCGGCAGTGTGGTTAGGGGTGTGTCCGGCAGTGTGGTTAGGGGTGTGTCCGGCAGTGTGGTTAGGGGTGTGTCCGGCAGTGTGGTTAGGGGGTGTGTCCGGTAGTGTGGTTAGGGGTGTGTCCGACAGTGTGGTTAGGGGGTGTGGCGCAATGGATGGCATTTATGGTGCAGAGCTCCTGGGCTCTGAAGTCAAAACTGCCATGAAGTTATATGATACAACATGTGTGAGCACTATCAGAGCACCCCAGATTCATCCCTCTTTGACTTGGAATTAAATTTTGGCCATCATGTGTTCAGAAAACTTTGTCACCAGATTTTCGGGACCCCATCCCCCACGGGCACTTATATGAACCACAGTTAGAGTGAGAGTCTAGGAAGCAGCCAGGGGCTATGGAGCCAGCAATAAATACACAGATGGTAGCTGAGGTGTTGGGGTACTCAGGGAGAGCGTGTGTTGAGACCCGAGCTCCACCACTGACCGCCGGACATCTGGACATCACTTTTCCCCTTTGGTTCTGTTTTTCTGGTGGTAAAAACAAAGGTAGACCTGCAGATCCCAGGCCTAGGAGTATACTTCCTCAGAGGACCCACTACTCCCTCCTCGAGGGACTTGCTGCAGGCCCTCAGAGGTCAGGGTTGGACTCCTGCCAGGGTGAAGGATGGTTCCTTTGTCTTCTAGCTCCTGTGGTCCTCATGCCACCTCGAGATGTTCACAATGTCACCGGGGCTCAAGTGTTCCTTTCGTGTGAGGTGAAGGCTGTGCCCACGCCGGTCATCACCTGGAAGAAGGTAAATTTCTCCAAGCATTTGCACGTTTGCCTGTGTGCATGCGCACCTGTTGTGAGCGTGGGAGAGAAGGATGAAACAGAAGGACCCGCGGGTGGTGAACAGTTTTTCCTTAGGTGTGTTTGTATGTGGGCCAGAGGACTAGACAAAGATACTCCAGCCCCATGCATCAAAGCTGCCCCCCTAGAGCTCTCTCCGAAGGCGGGCTTGTATTCCTTCCCATACCACTTGTTCATTTGGTCACTTTAGGTGCCTTAGAAAGCTCTGCTAGGGACGTACTAACAGCTGCTGGGTCCTAAGACCCTGCTCTGTTGTGGCACGGAGCTATAAACAGACTGGTGACCGAGACTCAATCATGTCCTGAACACTGAGGGCCAATTCTGAGACTGGCAAAGGTCACAAGTTTAGTTGACCCCTTGTCCCGCCAGCTCTGATAAGGACTGTGAAATCCACAGCTATTCCCATCCTCCTCCACCCTTTGGCGAAGTTGGCAACCTCACTGTCCAGCAGGTGGCGCTGTCCAAACAGACACAGACTTAATAGACACAGATTTAAAAGACGGCTGAGTTATTTGCATAAGAATGACAGGCATTTGGATTTCTGCCTTGGAGTCTCAGGGAGGATGCAGGTGGCCAGAGGCCTGGGGGGGGGGGGGGGTCAGCCAGGCTCAGAATTATTTTTCTAAACTGTGCATGCTTTCTCTGCCTCACATAGGTCGTGGGTTCTCCTGAGGGCACTGAGGAGTTGGAGGAATTGCCCGGAGACCATGTCAATATAGCTGTCCAGGTGCGTGGGGGCCCTTCTGACCATGAGACCACATCCTGGATTTTGGTGAGTGTTTCAGATTATTGGATATTATCAACAAACCACCCTTTGTCTTCCCATGACATGTTATGCTTTTAAAACTGTTCCCTATTCTTTTCTTTTGGCTTGGCTGGAGATCGAACCCAGGACCTCACTTCAAATTTTTATTTTGAAGGCTGATGGCAAATTTTTAGTTTGAAGGCTCAGTGGGTAAAGGTGCTTGACCTGAGTTCAATCCCCAGGACCCACATGGAGGATGGAGAGAACTGATTTCTGCAAGCTGTCCTCTGGTCTCCATATATATGTGTATATTCACAAAATAAGTAAATAAATGTAATTTTTAAACATTTAAAATTTTGAGACAAGGTCTCACTCAGTTGCCCAGGCTAACCTCAAATTCTTAACCTGTTGCTCCAGCCCACAAAATAACTGGCATGTGCCACCAGCTCCAGCTTGTCCCTGTCTGTCCCACTGGACCCTCTGGAGTAGGCGGGGCAGGTTTGTTAGCTCCCAAGAGTATAAGTATCTTAGTTAGGGTTTTTATTGTTGTGAAGAGACCCCATGACCGTGACAACTCTCATAAATGAAAACATTTAATTGGGGTGGCTCACTTTAGAGGAGTTCAGAGGTTTCATCCATTATCATCATGATGCTGGAGCGTGGCAGTGTGCAGGCAGACATGATGCTGGAGAAGTAGCTGAGAGCCCTACATCTTGCAGGAAACAGGAATTCGAGTGAGACACTGGATGGTATCCTGAGCATAAGAAACCTCAAAGCCTGCCCCCACAGTGACACACTTCCTTCAGCAAGGCCATACCCACTCCAACAAAGCCATGCCTCCTAATAGTGCCACTCCCTGTGAGGTTATGGGGGCCAATTACATTCAAACCACCCCAATAAGTGATCTGCAGCAGTGGCCCTAAAAGATGTCCCAGTGCCCAGCTGTGGATAGGCTACCCTATGTGGCAAGTGGGCGTTAAGGCTTTAAGATGAGATTGCCTAGGGAGACTTGCAAGTAAGTCACATGCTGTTAGGGTCACAAGAAACTTAATGGATTACCCAGGTCGGTCTAATTTAAAGGTGAGTCTGTATGAGGAGGAAGGAGGCAGAAGGGACGGCAGGATGAGAGAGGTGCTCCCACCGTAACTGAACTGAAGGCAGGGGACAGAGCCATACGGTGCTGGTGTCCCTTGGAGGCTGGCCAAGGCAAGAAAACACATTGTCCCCTCAAGGTGTAGGGATGCCGGACATACCCTGAGTTGAGCCTGCTGGACCCATTTTGAAGGTTGATAAGTTGGTGTTGTATTAAGCTGCTGAAGTTGGAACTATTTGTGACAACAACCACAAGAAGCTGATGCCCCTGCCTAAGGCCACAGGTAGAGAGGGAGCTGGAGCCACAGCAAGGGCCTGGCCCTTCAGGAGCGTCCCTAAGAAGGCGGTGTCGCTGTGTGCCCGTCTCCATGGCAAGAAAAGAAACCAGGTGGCCTGTCAGATTCTGAAAAGCAACAACCATGCAGCTCTGTCGGTGTGAACTGGGTACATGCTGGGGTGTGGCTCAGTTGGTGGCGTCCTTGCTTGATACCCAGGAAACCCAGTGTTGGCTTGCCAGCGCCACAGAAACCCTGCGTGGTCGCACAGACCTCTCATCCTAGCACTCGGGAAGTGAAAACCGGAAGATCAGGAGTTCAGGATCACCGTCAGCTACATAGTGAGTTTGAGAGCCTGCCTGAAAAGAAGGAACCTGAAGAAGGTTGTCAGTTTTGAGTGCGATGCGTGCCGTGTGCAAGCCTGTAAACTTGTCCGTTGTGTTTCTAGATCAACCCTCTGAGGAAGGAAGATGAGGGGGTGTACCACTGTCACGCGGCCAATGCCATCGGAGAGGCTCAGTCCCACAGCACGGTGACGGTCCTCGATCTGAGCAGATACAAAAGCCTCCACTCCCCAGTTCCAGCCGACCTCCTGTGAGGAACATGGTACACATCCCAAGTCATTTCTGTCTCCCTCCCTGTGGCATAAGAGACGTGACTGTGACTTTGTCCCACTGATTTCCCAATCAAAACCAGGTCGGAGCAGCGGCCCAGTGTGGATCATGTCCGTTCTTATGACAGACAGGAGGAGCAGGAAGTGTGCGTAGTCTCACTCAAGTTTCCGCTCAAAAGTGATGTCACATTCGCTGATGGATCATTGGCCATAGCAAGTCACACAACTGTGCTAGGTGGATGAAGTGGGACACGGACACACACACACACACACACACACACACACACACACACACATACATACACACTCATACACACACACCACTCACTAGAGCCAGAAGGCAGCATGATCCTCTCACAGGTTTCAGAGTTGCCATCATGAACAGCAAGGTCTGATAGAACAGGAAGAATTAGAAATAAGTATAATTGACTTTCTTTTATTTTTGAAATTTTTTATGTGTATGAATATTTGCCTGAATGCCTAATACCAGTGGAGGCCACAAGAGGGCATTGGATCCCCTGGAACTGCAGTTACAGATGGTTGTGAGCTGCCCTGTGGGTGCTGGGAACCGAACCCAGGTCCTCTGCAAGAGCAGCCAGTGCTCGTAGCTGCTGAGCCATCTGTGATAGACATTCTTAAAAGCAGAAGGATTTTGCTGTGGTTCTAAACCCTTGATCCTTTTGACTGCTTTTGTTGGACTGCCTTCCATCAGTTCTGTAGAGAATATACAGAGAGGGCTGGAGAGATGGCTCAGAGGTTAAGAGCACTCACTGTTCTTCCAGAGGTCCTGAGTTCAATTCCCAGCAACCACATGGTGGCTCACAACCATCTGTAGTGAGATCTGGTGCCCTCCTCTGTCCTGCAGGGATATATGCAGACAGAGCACTGTAAACATAATTAAAAGACACTGGATACATAATAAATCGATACGTTTTTAAAAAGAGAGAGCATGTACAGAGAGATGACAGACATCAGCACAGTCCAGGGCGCGCAATGGGCACGAGGCAGGAGAGTCTACACCATGGAAGTTGAAAGGAAGGAATCACTGAGGAAGTGGCCCTGGGGGTGACGGTCTCTGTAGGTCATCATAGAGAGAAAAACATGGACGTGTGAAACCATAGGACTTCAGCAAAGCTGGGAAATCAGATCTTACAAGTTGTCTTTCCAATACTCAAGTTTTTTTATTATGCATGATATACGTGATTATATGTATTGTTTTATATCGTTTATAAGAACGTGGTTCATTGCCGGGCGGTGGTGGCGCACGCCTTTAATCCCAGCACTCGGGAGGCAGAGCCAGGCGGATCTCTGTGAGTTCGAGGCCAGCCTGGTCTCCAAAGCGAGTTCCAGGAAAGGCGCAAAGCTACACAGAGAAACCCTGTCTCGAAAAACCAAAAAAAAAAAAAAAAGAACGTGGTTCACATCCACATCTTGAGCTCCCTCTACAGTATGCACTATTGGCTAGCCCTGGGTTGTGGGCCTCCTGGAATGAAATGCTTACCACCACCGTACAGCCATATTGGGACTCTTTAGGGCTTGAGAAGGCCTTTCCTATTCCTGGAGTCTGCCTCCTTGGAATATCTGGCCGACTTTGGTCTTGAATATTCCCACGGCCCCAGGACTGTGCCCGCCCCCCATCAGCCCTGGCTTCATCCCTCACTGAGGAGGGATTTGGACCCCAGCATCACATCCTCCACCTCGAATTTAACACACAGGTCGTTACAGCAGAGCAAGCTTCTGCCTCTAATGACCCCCCTTTCCTTCGCAGGCTTCTGGAGACACTGGTCACAACGTGATGGCATCATCAAGGAGAGGATCATTTCACTCTGTGAAAATCTGGGGAAACTGCCTGTAGATGACTGCTTTTTGTATGTTTTTTTAAAAAAGGAATGCAAACTAGATTCTTACGCAGATGTAGTTTTTAGCAGGGCAGACCTTGGGGAGACAGACATGCATGCACCTTTTTTATATTTTTGGAATGAATCGTTCTCGAACAATTGTTTTTTAACTCTGCTGCCCCAGGATGGGTCGCACACTGTGCATTTGTAATGCTAAAGGGCTCAAAACAAGGCACATGCCGACTGACTTATGACTTGGTGTCTGTGACTTTGGGTGCTCTGTGACTGGGTGTCATGAAGGGAGGAGGGTCCCTGTGCCCCTCTCCTTAAGCGACTGGGATGGGTGTTTTCCCTCCTCTGGGCCATGGTTTCCATCTGTGACCTTAGCGTTTGGACCGAATGCTCCTCATGCTCCCTGTAGCCCCATCCTAGAGTGACATGGCCCTGGGGAACTATGGCCCTGGCATTCTTTTTAAAGTTATCACTTCATTCCTGCCATGGACAGCTCCGGTGGCTCTTCTGCTCCTCCTCTTCCCCGTTGTGAGGAGATTTAGCTGTCGGGGGGTGGGGGGGGACCCTCTGCCAGACTCGGGAGCTGCTTGACCAAGATGTGCACTTGTTAACCCAGCATTCTCCCAGCAGATGGGCAGTAGATACCTGACGTCTGCTTGTCACACTGAAGAAAGGAAACCGGGTGTCATCTGTAGGTGGCGGAATCACACTGCAGTACAGTCCTTACCCAGGCAGAAGCCCCCACTCTCCATCCCGACCCCCTTAATGAGGAAAAGGAAAAAGGAGAGCATCTGCTCTCTGCTCTGCAGGTTCTAGGTGACTGCACACCCTTTCTTTGTTTCTTTCTTTCTTCCTTCCTCCCTCCATCTCTCCTTCCCTCCCTTCTTCCTTCCTTCCTTCCTTCCTTCCTTCCTTCCTTTCTTTCTTCC
The DNA here is from genome assembly GCF_007827085.1 of Peromyscus californicus insignis. NCBI lineage: Eukaryota > Metazoa > Chordata > Mammalia > Rodentia > Cricetidae > Peromyscus > Peromyscus californicus. The sequence continues at coordinate 101,689,889 of NW_026294573.1, forward strand.
TTTCTTTCTATTTTTATTTTTTGAGATGGGGTTTCACTGTGTAGCCCTGGCTGTCCTGGAACTCACTCTGTAGACCAGGCTGGCTTTGAACTCAGAGACCCACCTGCCTCTGCCTCAGCAAGGCGCCCGGCTGCCTGCAGTTTTTTACCATCAGGGTTGGGGTCCCTCACTGTGGACAGGCCTGTAAGTTCACAAGACACCGTCCCCTGCATGGGCCCAGCCACAGCTGGAAAAGCAGGGATTTCTGCCCTCCCTGCCTCGATGCAATAGCCAGGCCCAGGAGCAGATGTTCTGCCAGAGGTTTTGAGCAGGACAGAACTGACAGAACTCAGAGCTACTTCCCTGGCTCACTTTCCCCAGGATGACCTTGAACCAGGGAGAGGAACTGCTGCCACACCCACTGGGCCTAAGGCTCTCCTCAGCTTCTGCTCACACTCTAGCTGCTCACGTCAGGCATTGTGTTTGGAGTTCTTGTTAGAACTGCATTTTCTACCTTTAATCCTAGCAGATCTGCCTCTGAAATGCTGAGATGTCACCTTTGTGTATTGTACATGCAGAGGGGAGGCAAGCCTGAGAATTTGGAAACATGTTATCTATGTGCATATTCACTGTATGACCCTGGGCAAGTCCCCTTCACTTGTGGGCCCCTGTGTCCTCCAGTGGATATGTGGGAACCCTTTCTTTGTGTAAAATCAGAAGTGAAATTCGAAGCTGCTGTCAGGGGCTGGGACTGCCAGGGGATCTGCTTGTGTCTACACCAGAGTTGGCCCTTCCTGCCCCTCTCAGCTCCCCCATCATGGTTATTATAATGTGTGAGAGTCTGCTGTCAATGTCCCTGTGAATTGAGTGGATAGGAGATGACATGTTCAGATGCTTAGTGGAATGACGTCAGAAGGATGTCACCTTGGAGACACCTGGCTATGGAGAAGGTGATAGACACACTTTGCTTACATGATGATAGTAACTGCAGCGTGCAGAATCACATGGTCACCTCAGCTCTGCGCTGGATGCAGGAGCCCCTGGTGGAAGGGATGAGTGTCGGGACCTTTTGGGGCTGGGTTATGTGTCACACTTGAGTGACGTAGGTAAACAATGCATGCTACATTGTCCGGAGTGTTCACCAATGTCCAAAAAAGTGGATCAGCATGATTGGTCCGCCCAGTGGCTTTTCACTCTGGGAGCTTCAAGGACCCCTTCTGAGAGCCAGAACACATGCCGTGACTGTCACCATCTGGAAGCACAGTTACCCACCTACGCACTCAACCCTGCTTGTGTAGATTTCATGATGTTGCACCCCTGCACCCTGATAATAAATGTCTTTAGGGGTGGACTCCTTGCTCCCTCCACCCTGGGAATGCTGCTTCAGATGCTAGATCCAGGTCCTACCCAGCCATCTTTGTCATCCTGTGTGCATCTTGCCCCCGTTTTTCTGCTTACATTAGCTACTTCCACCCTACCCTCCTCACCTCTCCCACCTGGGCTGTGGTTGCCTCTTTGCCTGGTCCCTATTTTCAGTTTTTTGTTTTGTTTTGTTGTTGTTTAGACACACGGTCTCACTGTATAGTTTAGGCTGACCTGGAACTCCATATGTAGCCCAGGCTGGCCTCAACTGACAGAGATCTGCCTGCCTCTGCCTCCCGAGTGCTGGGATTAAAGGCGTGCGCCACGCCACGCCTAGTCCTGCTTGCAGGGTTTTTGTTTTGAATATGTATGGGTATTTTGCTTGCATGTGTATCTGAGCACTACCTGCATGCAGTACTCACCGAGACCAGAAGAGGGCATCAGTTCTTCTGAAATTGGAGTTACAGATGGTGTGCGCAACCATGTGGGTGCTGAGAACTGAACCTAGGTCCTCTGTGAGAGCAAGTGCTCTCAACTGCTGAACCATCTCTCCAGCCCCCTACTTGTAGTTTTTAACCAGACTTAACCATCCACTATTCCCAGCCTGGTCCATCTGAGTCTCCTGAACTTGTATTTTCATACATTTTAGTGATGTATTCACTCACGCCTCTGTGCTCTCATCCCATAGACAGAGGGAGGGAGGGGATGGAGTACCGGAAGGTGCAAGTCACTAGGTAGGAGGATAGAATGTGAGCCAGGTTCCCGCCAGGTGCCCAGTGAGAGCTTTCTGAAGGCTAAGCCACCAGCTGCCCGAAAGAAATTAGAAAGAGATAACATTGACATAATTATAACATATTTTAAACTTGTTTTTTATTATTATTGTTGATGCTTACTATGCCCAATCCATAAACTCAGTTTATCATAGGCATGTATAGGAAAAAAAACATAGTATAAGTGAACTGGGAGATTAACGTGCTTGCTGCACAAGTGTGTGAGCCTGCGTTTGATCCACAGAACCCACATTAAAAAGCTGGCCATGGTGGTGCAAGCCTGTAATCCCAGAACTGGGGAGGTAGAGATGGCTAGATCCCTGGGGCTCACTGTCTAGACAGCTAAGCCTAATCAGCAAGCTGCCAGCCAATAAGAGACCCTGTCTAAAAAAATAAGGTCAGTTCTGAAGAATGACACTTGAGGTCCCCAGCCTTCCACAGGCACACACACTCATGGGTGCACCTGCATACCGTGTACCTTACACTTACTTATCTGCACAGATGTGTACACACACAGATGAAACAGTCTGAAAGGTGTCTTGTGGAGTCTTGGAGTATTCTCCACAGGGAGGGGTGCCACAGTAGTGCTGAAGCCTGTATTCAACTCCAGAGGTATTCACTTTTTGTGCTAAACCACTGAAGAGCTGGGTTTTAGTATGATGGATATTTTTCCAACAGGTTTTGCAATGAAATTAATTCCTATCTTTAGAAAATGCCGCCCTCCTGCCCCCCAAGATTGAGGATGTAGGCCAGACAATCAGAGTCATCCAGCGGGGACCAGTCTCCTCTAATGACTTCCCTTATTCTCAGCCTTCACTGGGGCCTCATGAACGTTAAACCAGAGAGTGTGTATTATGTGATATTTTAATTAATTAAGGGAAACCACATTGCTCTGGTGTCTGTGGCTTAATGAATTCAGGACATGGAGCCCAGCGCCATGCTTGCCACAGTGGCTGGGGCAGGGGGGCAACTTCTCTCCCCTGGAGTGTGAATTCCATTATAGGTCAGGGCTGCCTGTGAGCTCTGACTAGGTGGCCTCCTGGGTGAGAAGCGTCTGGTCCCCACAGACAGAGAGAGTTCTTGCAGTGCCCATCACTGGCTGGCTATAAAGTGCCTGGGAAGATGTGTCAGGCTAGATGGAGACACAGCACCATTTGACAGGAGAGACGTGTGTATGTCCACTAGGGTCCTGGAACCAGTGCCCTGTGGTCAGTGAGGGATGGTTGTATTGTGAGTATTTCTCTTCCAGTCTCCCTCCTCCATCAGTTGGGATGCATACACTGTTTGTCCAGTTCCCTGCTGCATCCCCAGCACCTAGCACCATTCCCAGCACACAGTGAAACACTTAGTAATTGTGTTGAATAAATGAATGGACAAGCAGGTCACCTTCCCCTTGTTCCTGAGCATGCTCCTCCAGCAAGGTTTCCTGTGTGTTTCCCCACCCCGGACAGGTTCTCATGTAGTCTAGGATATATCAGACTTGATTGCCCCGGCCAGCGGGGTGTCAACGGGGGCGACCCACCTGCGGGAGAGAATGAGAGGGACGGGGGAGACACGAAAGGAGGACAGCAGGACAGTGTGTTCTGATCAAGCTGCAAATTTTATTCTCCTCAGCAGGGCTTATATAGCATGAGAGGGGGCAGGAAGGAGGGAAGGGGTGCACGACGTGACCTGCTGTACGTGCAGGTGAAGGGCTACGTGCAAGTCGTGCAAGTCGTGAGGCTGCTAGGTGATAAGGTCACTGGTCAGGGCCCATTGTTCTGTTGCTATGCTACCTGACCTGCCTGACCTGTTCTTTATCTTCGGGGGGCATCTGGTTTAGGGTAGGGGCTTGTTCTCTGGCCTAGCTAGTACTTTTCCATGGTCCATGTTTGGTCTCTGACACTTGATATATGGCCAAAGATGACCATGAACTTAGGGTCCTCCTCTAGAGTGCTTGGATTATGGGTATGTGCCACCATGCCTGATTATATGTGGTACTGGGGACCAAACCCAGTGTTTCATGCATGCTAAACATATGCTCTGTTAGCTGAGCTATATCCCCAGCTCCAAGGCTTCCTTTTGCAGTAGCTGTAGCTGGCACCCCCACACAAACACACCTAGTTGCCCCAACCAAAGGGGGTACCTTTGACTCTCCTCTTGCACCAATCTGTCCTGGCTGATCAGGATCTCCCACTATGCCACACCCTGTTCGGCTTAGTATCACGTGGGCAGAGCAACAGTATCCTACACAATCTGCCCCAAGTCCATTGTCCACATGGAAACAGAGTGATCTTTAAAAATTTAATATGATCCTATCCCTTTGAGACTGCCAGGGTGCCAGGCAGCGGTGGTGCACACCTTTAATCCCTGCACTGAGGAGGCAGAGCCAGAAGGATCTCTGTGAGTTCGAGGCCAGCCTAGTCTACAGAGCAAGAGCCAGGACAGGCACACAGAGAAACCCTGTCTCGGAAAAACAAAAAACAAAACAAACAAAAAAAACCCCGACTGCCAGGGCTTCCTAGTGTGGGGCATGGCTTCCTTAGGGTGTGGGGCAGAGTGCTCCAACCTGACTACCTCCCTTCCCAGCCTCCCTGCTCCTGTGGGAACAGCCTACCTGTCTCTCCATCTCTGTGCTTCTTGCAGGCTCTGGCCTTCCCTCTCCCAGAAAGGCCTGCCCCTTCCCAGTAGCTGTGTCTCCTCCTTCTCATCCACCAGGATCTTGTGTCTCTCTTGTGCTGGGCCTTGCCCTGGGCTGAGCGGAGTGCAGCAGGCGGCAGAGAGGAAGTGGCCCAGGTTGTGTTAGCCCTGCCTAGCTGCTTAACAAATGCTGGGTGGCATCCCAGGGAACCCCTGAGGGCAGATGGGAGCTCTGGATGAGTGGTGCCTGTGGGTGCATCTCCCAGGGAACCCCTTAGAGCAGATGGGAGCTCTGGATGAGTGGTGCCTGTGGGTGCATCTCCCAGGGAACCCCTTAGAGCAGATGGGAGCTCTGGATGAGTGGTGCCTTGTGGGTGCTTGATAAGTACTTTCCTTTCCTGTCATGGCTCATGACATCTTGGCCTCTGCACTTGTCGCCCTATTCTGTAGCAGTCTTACTTACAGACTGAGCTCCCACAACAGTCTTGTCTGATTCGCTTTCTCCCAAGGGTCCCAGAGGACTTTTTTTCCTCCTTCAGATCAATCAATGATCTGAGCAAATTAGAAGTGAGGACCACCAGAGGTCAGCCTTGTACCCATAATGATACCAACCCAAGTGAAAGTTCCTCAGTGGCATCAAGCTGGTCAGGGCAGGTGGGACTGGAGCACCAGTGTGGATTGGGGGCCACAGACTTTAGCTTAGAGGTTTGATTAGATGGACTCCTAAATACACCCCTTTGTCTGGCCCCTAGAGCATGCTCATGGAAAACTGACCTCAACAGGCTGTTTATTAAACCTTCCGGAGCTAGAGAGATAGCTCCATGGTTAGGAGCACTTGTTCTCCCAGCAGATGTGAGTTCAGTTCCAGCACCCATGTCAAGCAGCCTGTAACTCCAACTCCAGGGCATTTGATGCCCTCTTCTGGCTTCTGCAGGCACCCACACCCACAGGGACAAACACGCACACAGGCACACATACATACACATAAATATGTCTTTAAATAAAAAAGTAAACCTCTCAATCTCCACCGCTGCTTACTGGAAAAATAAACAAACACTAATCAACTGCCTCGCTTTACAGTCCTGTTTTAAGGTCGAAGCAGCGTGTGAAGGCGCCCAGCACAGCACCTGACCAAGTACGAGCGTGGTGGGAGTCTGTGGAAAGGAGGAACGGAGGCATGGATGGCTCCCAAACTACAGCAGCTCTCACGGTTCAGGCTTGCGGGCCACATGCTGGACTGAAAGTTGATGACCAAGGAAACTCCCTTTCCTTGTCTGAGGGGATACAGTCTATCCTGGCAGGGGACCCATGACAGTGGGGTGTGAAGTGGCCTGTCACTCTGTGTCCACAGTCAGGAAGAAGAAATGAATAGTCATGCTCATCCGGCCTTCTTCTTTTTCCCTTTTTAATTTAGTCTGGATACCCAGGCCCTGAGATGGTACTAGCTGTGTTTAGGGTGGGTTTTCCCAACTTAGCTATAACGTCTCTGGGAGGCTGAGACAGCCAGTCAGGGTGACAGTGAGGATGAACCATCATCATAAGAAACCTTCACTACCGTGCAAAACGGGGTATGGCTGCAGTATGGCTGCAGAGATGGTTGCAATGGCCATCTTAAGAGAAATACACGGAGGATACTGAGCCAGGGTCATGTCTGCCTTAGAGAAATCTCACAGGAAGGGGGTCCTAGGAAGGGAGAAGAGAGACCCAAACAAACCCACAGTCCTCAAGAAGCCATTTCAGACCAACCCCAAGCCATGGCCATCATTACAATAGCGAAGGAAGGTGGAGATACAGTTCTGCTGGTAGAGATTGCTTCGCATGTACAAAGCCCTGAACTTGATCCACAGCACCTCTTGACATTGGCTGAGGTGGTGCACACCTAGAATCCCAGCGCTCAGGAGGTGGAAGCAGGAATATCAAAAGTTCAAGGGCATCCTCGGCTACATAGCAAGTTCTGAAAAACAAAATCATTTTGATGACAGGTTGTTGAAAAGATAACCAGGGCATAGCATTCACAGGGCATAGCATTCCCTGAGCATTCACAGACAGTAGCTTTCAGGGTATGACATTCAGAGAGTATAGCATTCACAAAGTGTAGCATTCACAGAGTGTAGCATTCACAGAGTGTAGCATTCACAAACTAGCATTCACAGACTGTAGCATTCAGAGTGTAGCATTCACAAACTAGCATTCACAGACTGTAGCATTCACAAACTAGCATTCACAGACTGTAGCATTCACAGAGTGTAGCATTCACAGACTGTAGCATTCACAGAGTGTAGCATTCACAGAGTGTAACATTCACAGAGTGTGGCATTCACAGACTGCAGCATTCACAGAGTGTAGCATTCACAAACTAGCATTCACAGACTGTAGCATTCACAGAGTGAAGCGTTCACAGGTATGGCATTCACTATGAGCAAACTTTAAAAACATGGAGTGATTTGTAAGCACCATGATCTACGACAACAGAGGACAAGGAGGCAGCTGGGCTTCAGCTTCTGACTTTGAAATGCAGGCCAGGATCTGCCATGACTACTACCATGGTATGTGTGTGTGTGTGTGTGTGTGTGTGTGTGTGTGTGTGTGTGTGTGTGTCTGTGTAAGCAACAAGAGTGGCAATAAATAGAGAACTCTGAGGAATGAAGCTAGCAAACCCCTCCTAGTGAGGTGGCTCAGCAGAGGTTAGGAGGGTGACAGTGGGGGCCCCTAAATGATATGAATTTGCTCTGGGCAGAAACTACAGCGTTTTCCCATGGGTCTTTGCACTTGGTCATCGGCCAAAAGAAATCAAAGAGAAGCCTAGAAACTGAGGCCAGAGACATTAAATGTTCAGGAGAAAGAAAAAAATTGAGACAGACTTGCAAATAGAGCTTATTTTAATTTTAAAATGAAATTAATTCCCACACCCTAATTAAGTGTATAATTTGACAGTAAATCGGTACAATTGCAACGTTGTGCAACCATGTCCACTGCCCAATTCCACAACATTTTCAAAACCTCCTCAAGAGGAGCCGATATCCATAAGCAGTCATTGCCCTATTCCCGTCCCCCAGTCCCTGCCAACCACGGATCTGCTTTCTACTACGGATACAGGTTTGGACATTTCAACAGGAAGCTGCCTCCTTTCATTTAGCATTCTGCTTTTGAGGCTCATTCAGGTTGCACCTGGATAATCCATCATTCCTTTTTTGTGGCTACAGTCAACGGCTTTAAATATACCTTCTGGAGACTCCTAAGGTTTCCTGGCGATAACTTGAAAGTCATCAGTGAGGTTGGGACCTGGGGACAAGGTGGGTAGCACTCTGAGCCCAGCTACCATCTCTGCTTTAAACAGAAGAGCTCTGATTTAACCACTTTATTTGTTGACACTCCTTGGAACACTTCATTTGGAACTCGGGCTAAAATCAATTTTTTCCATCCCCTGGCTAGATGTTGTGGCACCACAGGACATGGCTGGACCTCCAAGGTGGCCAATCTCAGGAGTTCTTCTCCGGAACCTTGATGGTGACAGTCTTCACCTCCGTGTAGGCTCTAAGCCCATCTTCCCCCAGCTCCCGCCCGTTGCCGGATTCCTTAAAGCCTCCAAACGGTGTGTGGCAGGTGACGATATTGTAGGTGTTCACCCACACAGTCCCAGCTTGCAGGGCCTGGCTGAAGTATATGGCCTTGTCCAGGTCTTGGGTGAACACAGCCGCAGCCAGGCCATACCTGGTGTTGTTAGCTCTCTCAATCGCTTCCTCAATCTTCTTGAACTTGAACAGAGGCTGCACAGGCCCAAAGATCTCCTCCTTGGCAATCTTCATGTCATCCTGCACGTCCCCAAAGACTGTGGGCTTGATGAAGAAGCCACGATCCCCAAAACGCTCCCCACCACAGAGAAGTTTTGCCCCCTCCTTCTGACCAAGCCGGATGTAGCCCAGGATTCGTTCAAACTGCTCCTTGTCCACCTGAGGCCCCTGCTGGGTGTCCAGCTCGAAGGGGTTCCCTACTTTCCTCTGCTTGGCTTTCTCCACGGTTCTCTCGAGAAACTCGGGATAGATGGATTCTTCCACAAATGTCCGTGAGCCTGCGCAGCAGCACTGGCCCATGTTGAAGAAAAGGGCTTCGTGACACTGCTCGACAGCATGACCCATGTCAGCGTCTGCCAGCACAATGCTGGGGCTCTTCCCGCCCAGCTCCAAGGTGACTCTCTTGAGGTTGGAATCACCAGCCGCTTTCTGGATCAGGTGGCCCACCTCGGTGGAGCCGGTGAAGGCGACTTTATCCACATCCATATGCTGGGCTATGGCTGCTCCTGCCGTGGGGCCATAGCCAGTGATGATGTTCACCACTCCTGGGGGAAACCCTGCCTCCTTGATGAGGGAGGCCAAGTACAGGGCAGAAAGTGGGGTTTGCTCTGCCACCTTCATGACCACGGTGTTGCCTGTGGCAAGTGCTGGGGCCAACTTCCAGCCCTGCATGACCAATGGGAAATTCCATGGGATTATCTGGCCACAGACACCCACTGGCTCATGCCGGGTGAAGCAGAAATGCTCCCCATCCATAGGGATGGTCTTACCGTGCCACTTGTCGGCCCAGCCAGCAAAGTAACGGTACACCTTGATGACTTCATCCAGGTCCAAGACATAAGACTCCTGGAATGGTTTCCCATTATCCAGGGTCTCCAGTGAGGCCAAGTACACGCGATCCCGTTCCACAAGGTCAGCCAAGCGGTTCAACAGCCGGCCCCGCTCTGAGGCATCCATCCTGCGCCACGGGGACCCCAGGCGGAAGGCCTCCCGAGCGGCTTTCACAGCCAGATCCACATCTGCCCGGTCACCTTCGGCCACATGCCCAATGACCTCGCCTGTGGTGGGGTTCACTGTGGGGAAGGTCTTTTTGCTGACTGCATCATGCCACTCATTGTTGATGAACAGCTTGTTGTAGCGAATCTCTGGGTTTGGGATTGGGTTCGGGAGAGCAGCTGCGGTCGAGTACGAGGTAGTTCTGCCCTGGAGGCAGAGCAGCCGGGGAGTCAAGAGTCGGATGCTCAACATGCTGAGAAACTTGGAGCCGACTGGAAAAAACACGGTGAACAGGTGAGAGTGGGCGGGGCTAACCAAGGGGCGTGGCCTCCTAAAACACAGGCTGTGGGGTCCAAAGGCCTGAATAACTCTCTAGGCTACCCATCATGTGCCTCTCAAGTCTGGCCCGCTCTCTCACTTCTTCTGGGTCTCTTGTCAAACATCACCTGCTCTGCAAGGTCCTTCTTGGTCCTCCTGCTGCTGTGTCCGGGACCTAGAGCTGACCTATGGCTCATCACAATTTCTGCATGGAAATTGAAGGTGCTAATGAGGCATGCTAGGCATGAAGCTGTATGTGGATAGATAGAGCGTTTGAGAAAAAGCCCACACTATGGAAACCCTTGGTCCTCTGTGCACCTTTATGTTTGAGCAGCTAAACCTCTTCTCTCCAGCCCTGCCCCCTCCTCTTTAGAAATGAGCCGTCCCTTAATAGCCTGCCTGCCTCTGCTTCTGCTATAACTGTGTGTTTCTGCTCAGTTCCCTGTCTGGGAACACAAGAATCAGGAACTGGGACAGGGATATAGCCCAGCTGCTAAGAATTCTTCCCTAACACGCACAAAGCCCTGGGTTCAGGCACTGATGGGGCTCATCCCTGTAACCCCAGCACTTAGGAGGTGGAGACAGGAAGATCAGGAGGTCAAGGCCATCATTGGCTACATAGTGAATTTGAAGACAAACTCTGACACATGACAGATTCCGTCTGAACAAACAATAACAAAAACAAACCAACCTTGGAACACCGGAACTGCCCTCTGGCCCACCACATTGTTGTTTCTCAGTCTCACAGGCCACACACAGATTTTACATGTGTGTGTTAGTACGGCTAAGCTCCTCCGGGGCAGGGATCTCTGTTGCTGTCATTCCATCCACTGCTAGTGTTACAGACTCAGAGGGAAGGGACACTGAGGAACAGAATTTCCCCCGGAAGCCCCATTCTGAGAATGACAATACTCTGGAGCCTCAGAAGATACTCAGAGTTCCAATAATTTGTATCACAGCTAAAATCTGCATAAGCACACCTCCTGGCCTCTGCTTCACCTTTCCTATAAAATTTTAGTGTGGCTACAGGCAAAGCCAAGAGAAACTAAGAACTTTTCTTTCCTTAGTTCTGGCTAAATCTGGCTGGATGCTATAACTCCCGACTATAACCAAACAAGCACTTGGGAGTCCAAGGCCAGCCTGGTCTTCAGAGACTCCGTCTCAACAAAACAAACCAGCAACACAAACACTTATTTATCCCTTTACTAATTCTGCTCTCCCATCAGATTCAGGCCTCTGGTTATGTTTGGTCCTGATGCCTAGAATAATGCCCAAGACACGGTAGCTACTCAATAGACACACAGAATGACAGGCAAGGGAACGTAGAGATTTCCACAAAGGCCACTGAGGAACTGGCCTGGGATCTGAGCAAGAACCCTAGAGATCTGGGACTTTGGTTCCCTCACCTGTAGAGCCCCCTAGGGTGACGTTGAATGGGGTCTTCCCTGTATAAAATCTGACACACCTCACTCGGGTGGGCATCGGACTACTCAAGGTCTTGGAAACCAGCCTGGCACAGCCCGAATCACAGTGGGAAGGGGCTGAGCCTTCTGGGGTACAAGTCAATAAGTGGCTGAGACAGGTCTGTGTATTGTCAACCAGCCTCTGAAAACAGCAGACTTTACAACAACTGCGATAATTCCCTCAACGACTGTTAAGTAGAGTTTCTAGTTCCTACTCAGTTATACAGTTAATCTCTGGCCAGGACAGAATCATTGTGCCTTTTCTGTCTCACGTGAGTCTTGCTCCACCCAGCAGCAAAATGTAATTGCACCAACCTGACCCCTGACCCCCAGCACTTTCCACCCTCTCTCCCATGTGCAGGGAGAGGAACAAAGAATTCATTCAGGAAAGCAAGACTCCAGCTAGGTCCCTAGCCACACAGAAATCAATGTTGATCCGAAAGCCTTCTGTGTGTGTGTGTGTGTGTGTGTGTGTGTGTGTGTGTGTGTGTGTGTGTGTGTGTGTGTGAAGTGAGGTTGGAGGAGGGCTAAGGGGACAGGAACGAGGGTGGTCCCAGGTAAAGGGTAGCCTCTTAGGTCACACCAAGACTCTGCGCTCAGGATCCAAGCCACTGCTTTCATTTTGCGCATAGTAAAATCGCTGGTCACAGGTTATTCCACTTTACTCTAAGAAAGTACAGAAGCCTCTAATCCTTAGATTCCCAAAGACCTAAGTTTGCGTTTCCTCCCGAATACCGGATGCTCGGTGCCCACTGATCTAAAGGCCTGCAGTCGGGGACCCGGGAACACCCACCCGAGCGAAGGGTGCTCGGGTCCCAGCCTCTCCACTATGGCCAGTGGCTCTCGCGACAGTGGGCCAGGTGGGCGAGGGTGAAGGAACAGAACCAAGATGAGGTTTGGAAGGTCTGTGTTCTCCCAGCCCATCCAGTGTCCCCCAGGGACAGATAGGAACGGGGAGGGAAAGGGCCCTGCAAATACACCCGGGGGAGACCTGCCTTTCGGGGACCGAAGGGGTGGCGTGCCCCAGCGCGGAGGGAGGGCGGCGGTAGCTACCTGCGGCTGGCTCGGGCTCAGAATCGGAGTCTCAGGATCAAGTCCTAGCACGGTTTAGCGTTCTCGGGTCTGTCCTGCTGCGGTGTGGCCCCGCCTCCGAGCATCCGCTGGGAAACCAATGAGGTTCCGCTGCCTGCTAAGCTCCGCCCGCTCCCGGCACCGCCCACTACTGAGGAGACTTGGCCCGGCACCCAGATTTCCTTTCTCGCCATCCTAGGCCCAGCCTCCTGCACCCTCCAGAGGTCTCTGATTGGTCTCCCTTGAAGTATGAGGCTCATGTCTGAGAGCCGAAGGACATAACTTTGGCAAAGGAAAGAGGGACCCAAAGAGGGGCAGGGTTTTCCCAGGATCACAGCCCGGCTCCATCCTGGAGACCAGTCCTTAAATGTCAATCATTGACAGACCTAGTTGATGGAGTGATGATTGATCAGCACTATTGAGCCTGTTAGACTAGAAAAGTACTGAAAATTCCAGCTCTGAGAATCACGAGCAGATCGAAGACACTCCAAACAAAAACGGGCAACGTTGTTTATTCTACACTCCTCATTAGTCTCTGTTTTTGAACTGAGGATGGACGGTTGGGCCAAGACACTGAGAGGTTTGCAGGAACTGGAAATTTTAAAAATGACACACATTTAAAAACCAACCTACAGTGCAGTCAAGAAGACAATGGAAGTGACTCCCATGGGGAAAGGTTGGAGGCCATATCGTGTGAAGAGCCCTGGATGTGTTAGGTAGCTAGTTACAAATTAGCAGAGTTGAAGGTCATCGGGAATGGGGACACCACCCTCATAATCAACAGCTTATAGGATCAGACTTGAAACTGCGGGACTTTATTACGGGTCATAGGAGTGTGATCTTTGTCATAGCTCTGATCCTGGGTGAAGACAGTACTCTGCACCGCCTGGGGTTGGGGTGGGGTGTCATTAATAGATATCTAAACAACTATCTTACAAGATATTGCTTAGCTTCAAGCTTTCTGGTAAAGAGCAAAGACATACCATTCTCCCTTCTTTTAATAGTGAATCCAAGTGGACTTGTCTATCACCTGGACAGACATTTCTCAGAAACAGCTGCCTGCTCTAGAGACTTGAGAAATACTATAAAGCCTCCCCAGAGATGGGTCAGCACAGTGGTCTCCGACCGCTGTCCTGCTCTCACCCTTAGGAGCGTTCTGCTCTCCCATGGTTCCTTTGGCCGTTACCTAATCCCGTACTGCTCAGTGATAAACTTTACCAACACTCTACACTTGGTGTGTCTCTTCTAGATCTTTCCATGGAAGTCACAAGGACCAGGGAGGCAAGGAGAGGCTGGTGCAAGATCCTGGGGGGTGAAAGCCCTGGAATATTCACCCTTTAGAATCAAGAAACAAATTATGCCCTCCAAGTCTCTGAAAATCAAGACCAGACAGGGTCTGTGGAGTGCCAGAGGGCAAAGCCAGATCAGTGAAGGGGCGTTTCGGGGCACCAGGAGAAAAACTTCAAAGCAAGAGCAGGGCTGGGCATGTAGCTCACCTGGTACATGTGAGCTTTGAGTGGAAGCACCAGTGGTGATGGGACAGAGCTCAGAAATGCCCCCAACACTCTGGGGAATTTCCCTCCTTGGGGACTTCCACTCAATTAAAGCTAGACCCTTGACTACGAAGGAGAGGGGAGTTTCAATGTAGGTAAGAGTTAGGACATGCTTTATATTTAAGTGGAGGCTTTCAGAGAGAAAGACTCACAGGAAAAGGACCAAACACACCCAAGTGTAGATATAGGATTCTCAAGGAAGGGTCTCATTAGGTGTCTCTACAATGGCCATACACACATGGGTGGATGGATAGATAGATAATAGATAATAGATAATAGATAATAGATAGATAGATAGATAGATAGATAGATAGATAGATAGATAGATAGATAGATAGATATGACTCTGTGGTCCAAGTTACCTTGTTCAAAGGATGTAATTTACAATAAGGCGTAAAGATGAAGAAAAGTTTAAAAAACAAGTAGGAGTATTTGAGCCAATCTACATAGTGACCTTGACTTAAAGAATTTTTCTCTGTAAATGAAACTCTAAGATGGTTTTATAAGCTGCATTGCTAGGAGTTAGAGATGAGAAGGGAATGCTAACACAGTTCAGCTCAAGGCCACGGACATTCCAGCCCTAAGGAAGCAGAATTCTTGGTTGTTTTGAACATCCTGTTTGGGATGTCTTCAGGAAAAGGAGCATCGCCTCTCTAGGCATTCTGGGTTCCATCAGTAGTGTTGAAGTTTATTGACTCTCAGCCAGCAGGACACTCAAACTGGATCCCCGGGGGAGAGGTTTCTGGCCTGTCTTCCTATCCTTCACACAACTAAACACAAAATCAAACAAAGCAGGCCTGGGAAGGTCTGCCTTAAAAGGTGGATGCTCTCCTCATTGGAGGAGAATAAGAAATCTAGACATCCCTACAGATAGACATTTATTTGTTAGAATCCTGCGGAAGGGAACATCAAACAAGGATGAACTAGGCAAGTGGCTCCTCAGCTCAGCTGTGGGTCAGAGCTGCATGAGGAAACGGAGCAAATTATCATCCCCAAGGCTTATCTTCATCTGTAGGTTTTGTTTCTTATCTTCAGGTTCAAGGTCACTAGATGAGATGAGAGCCAAGGATTTTTTTTTTTTAAGTTCCCCATATATGTCTGATGATCAGATGTGTAGCCATGCTTAGGAAGTACAGGTCTAAGTGTTCTTTGTGGATTCTGTGAGTGCATCGTAATTTTTCCAGAAAAAGATTTTTTCCTGTGAATGTTTTGTGTTTAAATTCCAGCACACCCACCCCAAACACTTCATAAGTGGGCGGGCATCAGAATTCACCAAAGTGGTTGGTTCTCTTGTAAAAGCATTAAACAAGTTTAAAAAAAAAAAAAAAGAACATTTTTTCTTAAATGTTTCTTAGATTTAAATTTATACAATGAGCACTAAAGAAAGGTGAATGACTTCGAGATGAAAAGTCAAAAATAAAACTCAATGAAAATAGCTAAAGGTGCAAAAGAAAAATGTGCAAAACCAGGTTAGCCCGAGGTTTTCAGCCGCGTTATGAACCACGAGAGGAGACAGGTCTGGAAGTACACTGGAGCAGCGCTTCCTGACAGGACATAACCGGGATTTTAAGATTTCTCATCACAGTCAGATGCTAATTAACCGGGCTTTCAGGATCACACTTCCTGGTTGGAGATGATGACCTTGAAGCAGCTGAAGACAAAATTCACAAATTAGTTCTGCAGTAGACTGGCTATTTTCAGGGATTTTTGGATTTTTTTTTTTCTTATTAAAAAGCCTGTAACAGATATTGGGCCTGGTGCCACTGACAGTGTTTGGTTGAAAGGATTGATGGGAAAAGGGTGAGCTAACACGAGCCCCAGGGGAGTCATAACACCAGAGAATGTGCACTGAGGGTGTGTTTACACTGAGCTGATTCAGGGAGGGCAACAATCTCTATTCCCCAGCCTTTTAGAGCCTTCTGAGTCTAGGAAATAACTGAAGATTTCCAGCTCTGAGGCTCGTGGGCAGATCAGAATCCAAACAAAGAAGGCCGGTGAACTCCATGGTTGTTTCTGTATTGACCCCATTATTCTCTGTGTCAGAATCAGGATGAGCAGCTGGGCCAAGACACTGAGGATTCTGCAGGGACTGGACATTTTTAAAATAAAGATGCTTTCAAAAATCCAGAGGTGTGGTGGCAGAGGGCAGGCAGATCTCTGAGTTTGAGGCCAGACCCTGTCTCAAAAACTAAACAAACCAACAAACAAAGAAACTAGGACACTGATTCATTCATAGGGCTTGTAGACATCTGAGCTCATGGCTATAGGAGGATTTTTTCTGTCCTGCCTGCCAGCTCCCAAATCATGACACGGAAACTTATTATTAATTATGAAAGCTTGGCTGATAGCTTAGGTTTGTTTCTAACTAGCTCTTATAACTTAAACTAACCCATATCTTTTAATCTACGGTCTATCTACCACGTGGCTTTTACCGGTATCCCCATTTTGTGTGTCCGACTCTTCTGCTTCTGGCTGGCTTCTTGTCTCCGCCCTTCTTCTTCCCAGGGTTCTCTCTGCCCCTAAGATCCCGCCTAGCTATTGGTTGTTCGTCTTTTTATTAAACCAATCACAGTGACATATATTTACACAGTGTAAAGGAATGTTCCACAATGCATGGCCTTGACTGCAGAACAAGGCAGCTAGTCAACAGAGTTCTGTTGTGGGGACACACCGATGATTATGGTGGACAAGCCTTTATTTTGATTGTCCGGCACCTTTCTTTTCTTCTGGAAATAGTGTGTCCCCTTTATCTCAGGCATACACCTGGTGAGAATGCCCCATCCTACACATTCTGGGTAACTTGTTAAAGTTTCCTATTCTGCGTTTATAACCCACTCCCCAGCAATGCCCATGCTGAAGGACAAGCAGGGGCCAGAGAAGCAGGAGAGGGCTGATGCACAGGCCTTGAAGTGGGAGGAGCCAGGCTGCATGCAAGGAAGTGAGGGAAGACAGTTGTGGTAGAATCCAGAAGGAAGAGGCCAATTAGAAGAAGAGGGAGGGGGACCAGACCATGGAGGACCCTGGAGATGAGACAAGAGCTCTGACTGGTGATCCTACCCTGGAGGAGCTGGAAGGACAGTGGAAAGCCGAGCTAAAGAAATGCAATAATCTATGAGACAAATTGTACTAGTTTCTTTGCTTACTGCTGTGACCAAACAACTTAACAAAAGAGAAGGGTCCATTTTGGCTCATGGTTGAGAGGGTTTGACCCATCATGACTGGGAAGCCGTAGCAGTGAGTGCCACTTTTAACTGCAGTGAAGTGTAACTTTACATCAGACCAGCAGTCAGGAAGTAGTGAGCTTGGGACAGAAGCTGAGACCAGATATAACCCTCAATGTCTCCTCCAACCCACTTCTTCCAGGAAGGCCCTACTCCACAAAGGATCCACAGCCTCCCCAAGTAGTGCTGCTATGTGGGCTTCGAGTATCCCAACACATGAGCCTGTGTTTTATATTCCGAACTGAACACCCCATCTAGTAGGGATGAATGCCATGCTCTGTGTCAGCAGAAGGATCCTGAGTTCATCCCTGGACACCTTGGAGAAGATGACTGATGGCTGGCTATTCTTGGTTGTCAACTTGACTACATCTGGAATTAATTAAAACCCCAAAATATAGGGGTGCACCTATGAGGGATTTTTTGCTTAATTTGAGCTGGGAAACTAATCTGGATCTTTGAGGTAAGAATACATGCCTTTAATCTGGATCTTTTGAGATGGGAAGACCCACTTCTAATCTGGACCATGCCTTCTGCTTGAAGCCTATATAAGGACATGGAAGAAGGAAGTTCTTAGAGTCTGATTCTTCAGGATTCTGGCATATACTGAAGACCAGCTGAGACATCCAGCCTTGTGGACTGAGCTACTGGATTCTTGGACCTTCCATTCATAGGCAACCATTGTTGGATTAGCTGGGCCACAGTCTATAAATCAGTCATTCTTATAAATCTCGTGTGTGTGTGTGTGTGTGTGTGTGTGTGTGTGTGTGTGTGTGTGTGTGTGTGTGTGTGTGTGTGTTGTGTGCAGTTGGGGGGAGAGAGAGAGAGAGAGAGAGAGAGAGAGAGAGAGAGAGAGAGAGAGATTCGTTCTATAAATTCTGTTACTCTAGAGAACCCTGACTAATACAATAACCTCTCAGCCAAGCCATCTATCAATCAGAATCAACCATTTACTAACGGTCCTTGGCTATTCTGTATGCTCCTATGCCCTGGACAGCTTTAGGAAGGGTGAGCATCTGGTTTCTAGTTGGATTGTTAAGCTCCTCTGTAGATTCCATGGTGCAGCTAGGTTTGTCAACTACCGCCATAAGACCAAGTCACCAATACAGATGGGCATTTTTCTGTCATTTGGGAGAAGTTCAAAGGTGGGTCTGCCCCACCCCAAATCTGAGGGCAGAGTCTGAGAAAGGAGGAGGGCCGGGTGCCTTAATCCCGAGTGCAGGCTGGAAAAATCACCTGGGTTGCTGTTTGTGTCTCTTATTTGTTCCCTAGGTAGATGGGGGATTCCGTCATGGCACCAGGCTAGCAAGTGTTGAGAAGGAGTGGTGCTGGTAGTTGATTGGCACAGAGGGGCTCATGGGACTGCTTCTAATTGTGAGAATATTTAAACTTCTTCTTAAGAAGTATTAAAAAATAAGAAAAGGCTGGGTGGCGGTAGTGGTGCTATGCCTTTAATCCCAGCACTGGGGAGGCAGAAGCAGGTGGATCTCTGTGAGTTCCAGGCCAGCCTGGGCTACAGAGAGAGTTCCAGGACAGCCAAAGCTACACAGGGAAACCCTGTCTTGATAAACAGACAACAAACAGAACAAAACAAAAAAACAAACAGAAAAGAAAAGGTTATAATCTCCAAATCAGTAAATGTGTCCTCTTTGTGTGAAGGCTCAAAGGTAGACTTGCTACCTTTGCAAGCCTTATGATTATGCCTGGGGGTCCAGTCTTTATTTAAATCCAAAGTTAACTATTATATAACAATGACTCAATAGACAGAGTGTCATGACGGGCAGGAGGCTCGGTGTCAGCGCCTGGGCCCTGGGCCCCACAGCAGCCTCTCCAGCTTCTTTACCACTGTGGGGGGGGAAAAAAAAGGGACAAAGAGCCACTAGAAGCCCAGGGCCCAGCAAAATAAAGCTGTTAACAAATGTTCATTGCAGGCTGAGCCCCGAGGTCAGACACCTTGAACCCTGCACATCTGCTGCCTGTGAAACCCTGCCAGCTGACTTTCCCAGCCCGTTATCAGGAGCTGTTAGGGCCCTGGTTGAAGTACAAAGCATTGGCAGGGACCCAGTGTATCTTTACACATCTGCTGATTGAGCTGGCCTGAAAGGCTGCTCTATCACTAACGGCATTGCCAGGGCCTTTTGGATCCAGCAGAGCTGAAGTGGAGGTGTCAGCGGGAAAGCAGTGAGTGGCAACTCAGAATGTCCTTCCCTTCCACGGTGGTCTCCGGCTAGATCGTTCTGGTTCAAAGGCTGTTGCCTCGGCCCAGCCCCTACCAGACCCAGCAGCTTCCACATTAGCAAGCATCTGCCATCCCTGCGCCTCCCTTCCCTCAGCTCCTGTCACTGCCGGTGTGCCTAGGCTGGGCCCTGAGCCAGGCATTGGCAGTGTGGAGATGGAGCCCGTCCTCAGGTAGCTCACAGATTAGGAGGCAGACAGACGCAGAAATTAGCAGGTCTCTCTCTCACGGTGTGAGAAAGCCCGGTGGTGCCAAGAAAGCAGAGAAATAGGAAGTGAGACCAAACCACAACATAGAGCCTGGCGCAGTCAGGGGGAAGGCTTCCGCAGGAAGGGAGGCTGCAGCCGAATCTGGAAAACTGAATGCGGAGAAGACAGAGCTGCAGGGACCCAGGGCCACGAGGAAGAGGGAGCTTGGTGGCTTGGAAGGGGGTGGGGTCCTTGGAAAGGGGAGGGTCCTTGGAAGGGGGAGGAGCTCCTCCTGGCAGGGTAGTGTAGTGTAGCATGACAGTGGGTTGAAGACAGAAGAGAGCCCAGGCCCGGACAGTAAGAAGAACAGACCGGCTGGGCGGTGGTGGTGGCATGCTTAATCCCTGCACTCGGGATCCAGAGCCAGGCAGATCTCTGTGAGTTCGAGGCCAGCCTGGTCTACAGAGCGAGATCCAGGACACCAAAACTACATAGAGAAACCCTGTCTTGAAAAACAAACAGAAGAAGAAAAAGAAGGAGGAGGAGGAGGAGGAGGAGGAGGAGGAGGAGGAGGAGGAGAAGAAGAAGAAGGAGAAGAGCAGATCATGAAGGGCCTGATATGTCAAGCTGAGGTGTTTGAGAGTCACACTGGGAGGAGGTGAGAGTTAGGGTCATCTTTGAGCATCAGAGACCCCAGCAGCCATGGCTAACTTCAAATGGGAACGATGTCTTGAAATAAGCCCACAGCAGAAGTGGCGGAAGGCATAGGTCAGTGATTTGAAAAGGTATGCCCTCTCTCCAGTTTACTATGCTGTTGTCTCCAGTCACGGGCACTGTCTTCATGACCCAGCACAGCTGCTAGCCACCTTCCAGGAGGCGGGATGCAGGGAGGGATGGGAAGGCACACAGCAAATTGCGCAAGCCAATTGCTCCAAAGGAAACATTCCCACTAACTCTCCCCGCTTACTTCTCATTGGCCAGAGCTTCGTTACATGGTCTTCATGGCTATAAGGAAGGCTAGGAACTGTGGTCTTTGTTTGAGGTGGCCAAAACATTGGGACTTGCATTTCTGTGGACACAGAAGAAGCTTTGCCGAAGACCTTTCTCCTCTGCTGTGAGGACCAGAGTTATCAGCTTCACCTGACAGAGAACGACCCTTGAGGCTCAGAGAGAAGACAGTTAGCCCAACTGGTCCCTCTAGAGCTCAGTACTGCACGTCACACTTCAGAGGCACCAGGCAAGCTGTGGAGACAACTGCCCTAGTGCTGGGTGTCATCTCGTCAAATCCTGCTCCCGAGTTCCCTGACTCAGTGGGTCCATCAGGAGAAACACTGTCCCTAAAGGAGTCCCTTGATGACAGATTCCTGGTCCAGTAGATTCAGATAGGGATCCAGGATCCACGAGAGCTTCTGGCCAGACCTCACCATTGGTAGAGATGGAAAGACTGAGGTCCAGTGTATTAGTGACTTTTCCTATAGCTGTGATAAAATATCCTGATCAAAACCTTCAGGAAGGATGAGTTTCCTCTGTGACACAGTGTGAGGATGCCACCCACGTGTCAGGGAAAGCATGGTGGCAGGAGCTTGAGAAGGATGGTCACATTGTGTCTGCCAGTCAGGAAGCAGAGGGGAGATGAATGATGGGGTTCACACTGCCTTCTCGTTTTCATTCACCCAGGCAATTAGGGTGGGGCTTCTAAGCTCAGCTAACGCAATCTAGAAAACTCTCTCACAGAGGTGCCCAAAGGTCTGTCTCCAAGGTGATTTAAAGTCTCATCAAGTTGACAGCGTTGACCACCACACAGGGTGGGGTAGGGGGCTCGTGATGAAGGGCCTGGACTGTGGGCACCAGGTGCAGTGTATTGATCCTTCCACATTGCTTGGTGTGATGTTTAGACAACCTTTTTAAACAGCCAGCATCCTGGTGAAGCTTCAGCTACAGATTGACAGAATGAATTGTCCCAGGGTTGGAATAACATATAAGCTCCCCGTTGCTCGTCTGTTTACATAGGTTACACATCATGGACTATTTCTTCCCAAGAACAGAATGCTGGGCCTGACAGGAAAGAGAGACCCACAGAGGAGAGTAGGCATAAGGTGTGGGGGGAGCATGGCCACCTGGATCCCAGGCTATCAGCCTCACTGTGTATTCTATTCCCTTCATGGGGAGGCTATGAGATGAATTTCAGATGTGAATAAAGTCTTTCTCAGAAGGCTGACTACAAACTAGGTGAAAGAAGCTACTTGACCCCATCCCTTGGTGACCCCTGAGAGGTCAAAGGGCTCTCAGCTTCCCCTCCTTCCCAGCTCTGGTCCCAGGCTGAGGGAGCCTAGAAACTTTCAGGAGGAAGAGATCTACAGAGACCTGGAGGCAGGAACGAGGCCTCTGCCAGGTCAGGTGAAATCCTTCACGTGCTGGAGGAAAGAGTTGGGTTACAACCAGCTTCTCCAACCAAAACTCCATGCTAGAAGGGGGGGGGGGGGTGCTGCAGGCCGCAGGAATATATCATAAGAACTCAGCTGGTTATGATGGCAAAGTCACTACCTGGAGGAATCAGGGAATTCCTCCAGAGGAAGCCAAATCCCAAGGAGTTTTTGGTGTTACTTGGCTTGTTATATATCAGCTGTATTCTGTTATGAAAATCATGTGTGCCTTCATAGTTTTCCCAATTGATTTTTCCCTAAGGACTAACAGTGTGGACTGATCACTCTCTGGACATACACATTCCAGGTATTTGGAGAACAGCCTCAGGAAAGGCTTTCTCTGGAATCAGATATCTCCCCTAGCCATTTTCAAGGACTAAAGGAGACACCACCCAGGCGGTCACCCAACTTCCGAGGACTAACAGTGATAACCACCCACAGGCGAGTCTCCTGACTTAAGGTAAATTCCACAAGGAGACACCACCCAGGTGGTCGCCCAATTTCTGAGGATTAACAATGATAGCAGCCCACAGGCAAGTCTCCTGACTTAAGGTAAATTCCACAAGGAGACACCGCCTAAGTCAGGTGGATGTTAAGTAATAGCTTTACACAATTTAGCTCGGACCCTCCTTTTATATACCGGGACTTCCAGGGCAGAGGACAGAGAAGAGAAAAGAGAATGGAAGAACTAGATGGGTAAGAACTTGAGAGGAACAACTGAGATGGGGAAGAACTAGATTGAAGGGCTAGAAGAGAGGACTAGAGGAACAAGATGGAAGCTGAGGAAGAGCCAGATGGGGAAGAACAAGATGAGGAAGAGCCAGATGAGAGAGAAGGAGACGGGAGAGGAGCTGACAGGGGAAAGAACTAGATAGATGAGAACCCAGAAGGGGCAGAACTAGATGAAGGAATTAAGATAGAACCTAGAGGGGACAGTAGATAAATATAGAGAAATCAGGCAAGAGAGGAGCTAGATAGACATGAGAGCAGAATAGAAGCTGTGTAGAGAGAGAACTATCACAGAAAAATAAAGTGTATGAACTAAGGAGTTTGGTGTACATAGATTCATTTCTTTTCATCAAAGATTAATTATCAGCTGGTTGTAGATTCTTCCCGGACCCTGGGAAGGGACTATCGAGGGGCTGGACCCCCCCTAGTCCCCGATGGGGGGGGCAGTAGTGACAGATTAGGGCACCCTAAGTTCTGCCATTAATGGGAGGAATAGCCTCCTGGGAGGCCTGGAAAGTGCTACAGCCTGTGGAGGACCAGTGCCAGACCCAGGTGAGAGTCTCCACACACTGAATCGCAGGATATCTGACCCTGGCTGGTCAGCCAACAGAAGCACAGAGCCTGGTCCTGCGTCTCTCTGCCACACTGGGCCAGGCTTCACTCTATCAGTTTGTTTTTGGCTTGTTAAGATTTGTTCACTTTATGTGTACACGTGTTTTGTCTACATGTGTGTGTGTGGATGTGCCTGATGCCTGATGAGGTCAGAAGAGGGCATCAGGTCCCCTGGAACTCAAGTGACAGGTGGCTATGAGCCACCTTGTGAGTGCTTGGGATTGAACCCAGGTCCTCTACAAGAACAAGTGGCCCTAATCTCTGAGCCACCTCTCCAACACCCTCATTTATTTTACTTTTTAATTTGGAATTTGTTTACTTGGGGGTAGGGTACATACATGCGCCACAGTGGTGTGTGGAGGTCAGAGGACAACTCATAGGGGTCAGCTCTCTCTTTCCACCCTGTAGATTTCAGGGTTCAAACTCAGGTCTTCAGACTTGGTAGCAAGTGCCTTTACCCACTAAGCCATCTCAACAGCTCCATGGCTTCACTCCTTCACATGCCAATTGTGTGGAGGTTTAGGGGGAGGGGGCTGGGATGTCTGAGCTGGGGAGGAGCTGCATCCCAGGCTCAGACATTGGCTGCTCGCACTTTGTGGTAAATTGCTTGTCTGGCTACAGTGAGGTTTTTCTAGCTATACAGGAACGCTGCCTGGTCATATGTGACTTGAGCCAAAGAGGTTCCTCACAGGCATAAGAGGAGTGTGAGGAGCTAACAATATTATTAAAGACACCCATCCCCTCATCTTCCCATCCCACCCCCACTCCTCATACTCCTCTCCCCTCCCCCACAACGCAGCAGATTACAGGAAAGCCTAGGAAGGACGGGGCCTACCCTTGGCCAGGCAGAAAGCCCGAGTGGATAGGAGAGTTAATCCATAGCCAAGCCATGGCATCTGCAGCCTTGGAGGTGCAATTACTGCCTGCTGGGGACAGATCAACGCCTTTAATAGACATGTTTATTTAACAGGCTTCACAGTGCCCAGAGGGAGAGAGTGGATCATCATTCAATCTTGTTTTGCAGTAGAAGGAAAATGGAAGAGGAGGGGTATGGAGGGCTTGGACAGCCCTGCAATTGATGGAAGACGCATCCCAGATTACTCTCAGTCAAAACCCATCCTGGACGGCGGAAGGGAACAAGCCCACAGGTTTGCTGAACAGAGCTGGGTTTTTCACCTGTACTGTCTTCTTACAGTCATTGTGTTGTGGGGTAGTCACCAGAGAAGACTGCTGGGACATGGGTTTAAGCCAATAGAAAGTCGTCATCAGTCTTTATTAGGTCTTCAGGATCCCAATAGCACTAAGCCTTTTCCAGGGTGAGCTTTTAAGCACACACACACACACACACACACACACACACACACACACACACACACAAAACCCCATGTTCTGGGTTGACATACTTCAGTTAACAAGAACAGTTAGCCAGAAGCAGAACTTCAGAAGCCAAAAGCAAGGTTAGTACATTCGGAGACTTTCCCAGAACTGTGGACTTTGGTGGATCAGGTCTTTGTTTTTATTTTGTCCGGTGGTACTGTCTGTGTGCTGAGTTTCACCGCCTGAATGGTAATTCCATCATGGAGTCAGTTGTGCTAAGGTCTGAGGCCCTGTTACAATTATCCCCACTCTCCACAAAGCCTGAGAACCTGCTTCACAGTTCTGTACAAGTTGAACTGGCCGGGCTGCACCCCTAATTCCTGATTCCTGGGATCAAAGCTGCTGCAGTCTCCTCCTGAAGTCCCTGAGAGCTACAAAACTGTCTCTCTAGAAGAGCATCAGCACCACCAAGCACAGAAGAGGCAAACAGGCCTGGCTGGAGATGGTTCAGGGGTTAAGAGCACTGGCTACTCTTCCAGAGTTCCTGAGTTCAGGTTCCAGCAACCACATGGTAGCTCACAACCATCTAGAATGAGATCTGTCGCCCTCTTCTGGCGTACAGCGATACATGCAGATAGAGCACTCATACCTAAACAAATAAACACTCAGGGCTACAATGCTGCTCTTTGAAAAACCTGAGGAGGATTTTGAAATTTTGCACTGCCCGTCAGAGCAGAATAAGCATACATAGGCAGCTTCTCCTGTAACTGTATAGCATGTGGTAGAGGTAGAAAAACACTTAACTATCAAGATGACATTGTCCATACACCTGTTCTGAGCTTTGAGTGTGATACCAGAACTCCGCAGACAAAGCCTGAGGGACACAGACTCCTGAGCTGTCCCTGTCCCGTGTCTTCAGAGAGCTTGAGAAGTTTGGTTTCAATGTTCCTGAAAATATTGCTATGTCAGTGACCTATGGGACGTCCCCCTCACTCTGAGGCTTTTGAAGGGGGTTACACAGCACTGACTGTCTGGACTGAAGTCCAACAGTGAGGAATACTCCTATGCACTAGGAACTTTGTATGGGTGACCTGTTTGAGACTTTGCACCTCCATGGGTGGGTGGCCACCTAAGAGCTCCATCCTAGAGGTGGGCGCTGGGATTCAGGGGCAGACAGGTTTTCCCAGGCCCTGGTTATATATTACAACCACCTGAGGGCATGCATAAGTCATTGATGCCTAAGCCCCACCCAGACCCCCTGACTGGACTCTCAAGAGGTGGCACTTGATTATGGGTGTGGTGTCAAATCTTCAGAGATTCTAGCTGTAGCCAGAGTTGAAAAGACGGGGTTGTGTAATTGGTTCACACCAACTGTTAGAGAGCCCAGGCCTAGAACTACAAGCAGAGTAGCAGCAAACTCAGTCCCCACTCCCCTGCCACCTAGAAGTGGAAGGCAGCCTGGCTACTGTCACATTGCATGGAGCCCCATTCTCCTACCCAGGAAGAGTGACCCCTGTCGGTCAGCCTATGTTACACGTGCCCTGCTCCTCTGCCTTGGTCATGTAGCATAGGTCACATATTCACTAAGCTTGTGATGATTAGTTTTATTGTCAGCTTGATACGACCTAGAGTCACTCGGGAAGTAGAAATCTCAACTGAAGAATCGCCTTGGTCAGATTAACCTGCCACCATGTCTGTGAGAGACTGTCTTGATTGAGGATTGATGTGAGAGGACCCAGCCCACTGCGGGTGGTGCCATCCCTACACAGGTGGTCCTGGGCTGTGTAAGAATCTAGTTAAGCATGAGCCAGTGAACAAGGCAGTAAGCAGTGTTCCTTCGTGGTCTGCTTCAGTTCCTACCCCGACTTCCCTCCGTGATGGACCATGGCCTGGATGTGTAAACTGAAATAGACCCTTTCCTGCCCTAAGTTACTTTTCGTTACAGTGTTTTATCACAGCAATAAGACAGACTGCGTCTCTGACATGCAAAGACCTTCCCTTCCCTCAGTATCCTTTTTTTTGACTTATTTATTTTATTTTTATATCTATGAGGGTTTTGCCTGTATGTATATGCATTATGTATGTGCCTGGTACCATGGAGGCTAGAAGAAAGCACAAGCTCTCCTGGGACCAGGATTACAGATGATTGTGAGCCACCCTGTGGGTGCTGGAAATCGAACCTGGGTCCTCTGCAAGAGCAACAAGTGCTTTCAAACACCGAGCCATCTCTCTAGCCCACCTCGGAAACCTTTAAGAATAGCCCTCCTGCTTTGTCTGATGGGACTGAAGCGTCTTACTTCAGGCCCCCTCCCCCTCCCCTGCCTGCCCACAGCTATGTCAATAAATGTCTTTTCTGAAGGACTATTTGACTCAACATCTCTCTCTCAAACTTACCCCAAGCCTAGCACTACTGAGTGACTCGGGGGGACAGTGCCACTTGATGTCACTAGGACATGCAGGAAACGGTAATTCATCACCTTCCACAAAGGTGCTTTGGAGGAGAACATTTTCTGTCCTTTTCAATAAAAGCTTCCAGGCCTGGAACCCTGGACACACTCAGCTCTGCAGCCCTGGGTGGAATTTCTTGCTCTCAGCTTTGCTCATTTGTACTAAGGGGTGAGACAGTGTATTCTGTCTGCTGTGGGAAGTTCTGTATGCTATGAATGTGTTGCTGCTCTGATTGGTTGACAAATAAAAAGCTGATTGGCCAGTAGCCAGGCAGAACGTATAGGCGGGGTAAACAGACAAGGAGAATTCTGGGAACAGGAAGGCTGAGTCAGAAGATACCAGTCCGCCGTCTAGGGAGCAGCATGTAATGGCACACAGGTAAAGCCATGGAACACGTGGCAACATATAGATGAACAGAAATGGGCTGAGTTCAAATGTAAGAGCTAGTCAGTGGTAGGACTGAGCTAATAGCCAAGCAGTTTTAATTAATATAAGTTTCTGAATGATTATTTTATAAGTGGACTGCAGGACTGTAGGGACTTGGCAGGACCCAGAGAGAAACTTTCCAGCTACAATATTCTTTTTTGATGGCTGCCGAGGAGGAGGAAGAGGAGGAGGAGGAGGAGGAGGAGACACAACTTCCCATTTACACCAACAAACTCCTGATCTCTTATGCCTGTAAGTTAGAGGTCAGAAATCCAGCTCTCTGGGCCAAAACCAAGGCATGGGGGCAGCCATGCTCCTTCCTAAGGCTTAGGGAGGACTGTTCTCTTGTCTTCTCCGGGTGCTGTAGTCGCTTTGCCAGCATCCTTTACACGTGACTCCCTCCTCTCCAAATACAGCAGCAGCGTCTTTTGTCTGTGTTTCTTTCCCCGCTCCTTTCTTTTCGTTTGGACACGGGTGACTGCACTCAGGTTCCATCTGGCTAATGCAAGATGACTTCCTAACTTTGGGGGATTAAAAAAAAGTTTGTTTTTTTTTTAATTTTTAAATTAATAAAAAACTTTTTAAACCCACATCTATTCATTTATGTGTGTGTATATGTATGTGCATCTGTACTCAGGCATGCCATAGTGTATGTGTGACGAACAGAGGACCACTTGTGGGATTCAGTTCTCTCCTCCTACCATGTGGGTTCTGGGGATTGAACTCAGGTCATCCGGCTGAACAGCAAGCACCTTTATGCCCTTAGACCTCTCACCAGCCCTAATTTTCAGATTTTTGGCTTAACTGTGTCTGCAAAGACCCTTTGACTATCTGAGGTACCATTCCCAGGTCCTGAGGCTTTTGGGAGCTGTTACTCAGTCACCATAACAGGGTGATTCTCATCCACGCTCCTGTACGGGTTCCACTGTCATCTGGGACTTGGCTGGAAGGACTTAGATCATAAGCATGTTGGTTAATACAATAGTTTGGTGTATATGACAATCTGATGTTTTATTAAGGGTAGTAATGGTGTTTTGTTTTTGGTTTGAGAGTTTTTGTTTTTGTTTTCTATTGGGAATAGAACCCAGGGTCTCAAGCATGTCAGGCAAGCACTCTGCCACCAAGTTATATCATGAATCCGATATCTGTTTAAAAAAAAAAATCAAGAATGATATATCTAATTTCCATGTGGCCCCCATTTCCCTCTGCCCTATGGTAGATAAACCCTAACCATATATTATTGTTTCTCTGATGTTATATTAGGTGTGGTGATTTGAATGAGAATGGCCCCTATAGTCTCATAAGTTTGAATTCTTGGTCCCAGCTAGTGGAACTGTTTGGGAAGGATTAGGAGGTGTGGCCTTGTTAGAGGAGGTATGTCATTGGGGGTGGGCTTTGAGGTCTTAAAAGCCCATACCATTCCCGGCTATCTCTCTGCCCCTTCCCCTCTCTGCCTCAAGCTTGTGGATCAGAGGTAAGCTCTCAGATACTGCTCCAGCACCATGCCTGCCTGCTTCTGTGCTCCCTGCCATGATGGTCATAGACTCTAACCCTCTGAAACGGTAAGTTCCCAATAAACTGTTCCTTCTATAAATTGCCTTGGTTATGGTGTCTCTTCATAGCTATAGAAAAGTAACTAAGACATCAGGGTTGATCTGTGCCACCAATACCACATGGTGGACTGCCCCTCACCATCTGACCTGCCCGTCTGACTTTGGAGATAACTACAGTGCCTGGAGCTGAGATCTCCTTACAGGCTGTCAGTGTCCATGTGTGCACTCCACACACATGATGAACCCTCCAGGCCCAGACAAGCCTTTAAGCAGCTGAGACTATACTGTGCTCAGGTACACGGCTCCCCTGCGCTTGTCTACACTGAGAGGTGCTGATTGCCCTGGGGGTCCTTCACGTTTCTCTCATTTGTCAAAACTCATGGCTTTTTTTTTTTATCCCACTCCCATCTACTCTCTGCTGTGTGCAAAATTTGATCTCAGAGCTGGTGCCTGTGAGGGCTTTGCACAGGGACATCCATCGTGACACCACTGCGGCCATCTTGGCCACAACCACTGTTTTGTTCAACAGCTGACCGGGTACACCTCCCAAGCCTGTTGTGATAAGTGAAGCCATCAAGACAAGCAGCTAAGTGTGGTGTGCCAGAAACTGGACTGATAAATGTTGGACACACTAAGAGGTGTTTAAAAAAAGACCAGGAAGTATTCTTAGGGCCGTGGCCCTTCCCACCACCATGGGGTGCAAGGACCCCCTTATCTTGTTGCCATCTAAAACAAGCTATGTCCTTAAGTCTCTAGAAAACGTCTTTCTGTGTAGCTCTGGATCTGGAATCACTTTTCTTAGGTTTCGTGGCACGTACTGACTTCAGGGCCTGTGTCTCCTACACCAAGATCATGTTTCTTTCCCATGTGACCTTGAACGTGTTGCCTCTCTTCCCCGGAGGTCAGCTGCCATCATCATATGCCAGGGTCCTCAGAGCAGTCAACAGTTAAAACATTTCAGGGGACCCTGTTATTTGGAACTAACATCCTTCCAGGTGAGAAAACATAACTGTGGCTTGAGAGGCAGAGAAGGATGCCTGCAGACAGCCCCGGAGCCTGGGTGATGGCTGGTTCCCCCAGGGAAGAAAGGCTAGGGATTTCTGTGCTGGAAATTCTGCATTGTCCTGTCCATCTGTGAGTCCCTCATTGTCACATGCTTTATTTATTTTTAATAATGTGTGTGTGTGTGTGTGTGTGTGTGTGTGTGTGTGTGTGTGTGTGTGTGTGTGAGTGTGATGACAATACACAGGAGTCAGTTTCCTCCTTCCACTGTGATTATACACTCAGGTCACTCAGACTTGGTGGCAAGCACCTTTACCTACTGTCCTGGCTGGGGTGTTTTTGGTCAACTTGACATAATCTGAGAAGAGGGAACCTCAACTGAGAAAATGCCTCCATCAGATTGGCCTGTAGGTAAGTCTGTGGGGCAATTTCTTGATTAATGCTTGATGTGCAAGGCCCAGCTCATTGTGGGTGATTCTACCCCTGGGCAGGCAGTCCTGAAGGTCCTTATACAGCCTGGTATGGTTGTATAAGAAAGCAAACTAGGAGGCTGGAAAGATGGCTCAGCAGTTAAGAGCACTGGCTGCTCCTCTAGAGGACTTGGGTTCAATACCCAGCACCCACATGGCAGCTCACAACTATCTGTAGCTTCAACTCCAGAAAATCCATCACACTAGGCATGCATATGGTGCATATATCTGTGCATGCAGGCAAAATATTGACACACATAAAATAAAATAAATAATTTTTTTTAAAAAAGAAGAAGAAAAGAAAAGAGAAAGCAGGCTGAGCAAGCCAGGGGAGCAAGCCAGTAAGCAGCACTCCCCTGATGCTTCCTGCCTCCAGGTTCCTGCCTTGAGTTCCCGCCCTGACTTCCCTTAGTGATAGAGAGTGACCACAGCATTGGAAGCTAAAATAAATGCTTTCCAAGTGGCTTTTGGTCATGGTGTTTTGACACAATAAAAACCAAGACACCTGCTTAGCCATCTCAACAGCCCTTACAGTCAAGTTCACACATCTTAAGTGTGTGGTCACTCAAGGACTCTTTGGATATGTGAAGACCCATCACAGAGGTCGCAAGTCAAAGTTGAGTACCCAAGAGCCTCCACCTGCCTGGGGTTCCCTTCCAGTCACACTCACCCTGCAGGCAAGGGCCTGCCCAGAATTCTGACACCATAAGCCAGTTCTTCCTGGTGGCAAACTTAATAAACATGGGATTCTGTGAGTGGGACTCACAGGGCGCCGAGTCTGGCTCTTCTGCTAAGCAGAGTATCAGATTCATTCACAGGGCCACTGTTACTTCATGCTCGCTGCTGTGGAGACTTAGCTTTTGAATA
This sequence comes from Peromyscus californicus insignis, assembly GCF_007827085.1. Lineage (NCBI taxonomy): Eukaryota > Metazoa > Chordata > Mammalia > Rodentia > Cricetidae > Peromyscus > Peromyscus californicus. Next base: position 101,721,300 of record NW_026294573.1, read on the forward strand.
GCTATACTTTCCAATTCATGTATTCATCCATCCAACTGTTGATGGACACATGGGTTGTTTCCAGTTTGGGTTTATTACACCCTGTGCCATTTTAGCATTGTGGTGCTCATCATTCGGTGCCCATACGCACAAGTTTCTGTTGGGTGGACGTCAAGCATTCACGCATTCGGCTTTTAATAGAAAAATATCTACCAGCCTTTCAGAAGGGTGTATCCACTTACACCCCAACGGCAGTGTATGAGTTTATGGTCCCAACTGTCCCCAGGCTTAAATATTAAGCCTTAAATATTAATTAAATATTAAATATTAATATGACTTTAAACACCTTCTGCAGGCCAGACAAAACATACCTTCCCCTACTTTCAATCCCCTCCCCTGTAGAGAATTCAAGTTGCAGAGCCCTGGGGATGATAGTGGAGTCTTTTCAGGGTCTCTTCTACCCAAGGGCACCAAGAGGCTCCAAGAGAAAAGTTTTAATCTTGTTATCCCCACCTTAGGCCAACCCTGGCTTGTAAACCAGACCTCATCTCTTGATTTAACTCCCCTGAGCACCACAAGGCTTTGCAGATAAGTGTCTTTAAATCACCGCTGAGGAGAAGCAGGCCTGTAAATACACAATAATCCTGAGGCTCAGCAGCAGCAGGTCTGAGGGAGCCAATCCATTAAGCCGACCCCTGCCCAGAAGCTAATCCTCCGCCATCCAGCCTTTCACCCCACTGCTCTGTGAGCACTTCACCATTGCTTGCTAGGAGCCAGAGCCCTGCGCTGGAGACTGCAGACTCAAGGAAGAGCCCTGGACCCACCATGGACTCCACAGAGACCTGTGGAGACAGACAGCAATCTGTCCCCATTGACAGGGCCAGGGACTGACACACGGATTCTAACTTTAGCCCAGTCCAGTGACGCCTGTAAAGTGACCCTGACTCCTTGCTGATCACTCAGTCTGCGTGTGGACATGTGTGTGTGTGTGTGAGTGTAGGTGCCAGAGGTGTAGGATCTCCTGGAGCTGGAGTCGCGTAGACAGATGTAAGCCACCTGATGAGGAGGGAACCTGGTTCTCCCGTGGAGCGGCAAATGCCCTGACAGTGAGCCACCTCTGCAGCCCCATCTTTCCAACTTTTTTTTAGATGTTATATTCACAGAACCACCTTCACCATGTCCTATAGACTTGGATGTATTGTGTTTTCATTTTCATTAAATTCTAAAAAGAGTTTAATTTCTTTCTTAATATCCCAAATATCTATCTTAACCCATTTTTCGTTCAGTAATGAGTTGTTAAGTTTTCATGAGTTTGGGAGTTTTCTGTTGTTTCTATTGTTGTTGAAAACCAGCTTTAACCCATGGTGGTCAGATAGGGTGCAGGGGGTTATTTCAGTTTTCTCCTATCTGGTAAGACTTGCTATGTGTGCAAGTATGTGGTCAGTTTTGGAGAAAGTTCTATGAGCTGCAGAGAAGAAGGTGTACTCTTCCATGTTTGGATAGAACGTTCTGTAAATATCTGTTAGGTCCAATTGATTTATGATGTCATTTAGCTCCAGAATTTCTCTGTTTAGTTTTTTCTGGAAGGATTGTCTGTTGAGAAGAATGGGGCCGTCTTTGATGAGTGGGCTACAATCCATATAACCGCAGAGGTTAGGTATAGAGTAAGGGACTATGTGGGGGGGAAGGCTCTCCCAAGAAACAGGAAATATAACATACAGATGCATAGTTACGTATGGACTGGGAGGAAAGAGACTGGAACGGGAGAATTAAATGGAGATGGGAAAGGGGGGAATATTGGGAAGGACAGCTAAAACTAAGGGTCAATTGAGGGGTCCTGTGGAAACCAACTACTGTAGAAGCTTCTTAAAATATGTACATATATGAACAAAATCTAAAATGGAATCACTGACTCATAGGGGAAACAAAGCCCCGACTAGACACCACTCACCACCAAACGAAACCTCAAGTGCCGGGTTATATCTAATTGAATTGTTGACCAAAGGGGCCTGGATACCCCCCAAACCACCCAGGCTATTGCCAAGGCTATTGGTTGCTCTCAACAACCTGATAAGGCCCTATCACTGAAGACAACATCTACATAATTCACTGAACGTGGAAAAGCCAAGCTAGTGCCGACCTAGAACCTTCGCCCCTACTGACTAGGGCTCATGGTACTGGAAGATATTCCTCAAGCTACTAGAGAAGAAAGGTAACCACCAACCCCGCTCTAAACCCTTCGATCCACAATGGTGACCTGCCTTCATGATACCCTGGTGCAATAGTATCATGAAAGTTGTGGGAGTGAGCAACCACCATCTGACTGGATTTAAGGATTACTCTGTGAGATAGAACCCACGCCTGACCCTGCGCAGGCAGCCAAGAGCCCTAGACTAGACAGGCCACTGGACCACAGAGAACTACTACTGCTCTGCTAAAGAAACCTAGCAACAAAATAACTCCTAACATTCTGCCATACTCATAGATCAGTGTCTTGCTCAGCGGTCCTCAGAGCCGCTTCCTCCTGCTATAGGTGTAGGTCACTAGTCCAGACCCACAGCTTGACAATGTGCAGAGACTACGAGGCCTTGGAACATTCAACCCTAAATGAGATGTCTCCATCCGATCCCTCCCCTCGAGGCTCAGGGAACTCTGAGGAAGATGGGGCAGGAAGACTGTAAGAGCCAGGTGGGACAGAAGACCCCAAGGAATCAAGGCCTTCTAGATCCAACAGGACCGATCTATATATGAACTCACAGAGACTGTGGCAGCGTGCACAGGGCCTACACAGGTCGGCCCCGGATGAGGTCTCAGTGCTGAGAGGGGAAGCGCACACAAGCACCCATCCCTAACTCAGGAGCTGTCTCCAACTGGAAACTGCTAGTAAAGAAAAAATTAGTTTACTCTCATGGAGCCTCACTGGGTACACAAACCACCCTTAAGGGCAGGCCCCATGCCCAGCTGTAAGTGACCAACAAAAAACAAACTCAATAGTATTTTTGGAGGTTCCTTGCCCCATAATGCTCTGTCTGGGCTTTTTTTTTTTTTTTTTTTAAATCTTGCAGGTCTTTTGCTCATATACTATGGTTTCTAATTTTGTAGCTGTGGTTTTATGAGATTTCTCTGTGTGTGAATGTGTGTGTGTGTGTGTGTGTGTGTGTGTGTGTGGGTGTGTGTTTCTTGTGCTTTTCCCTTGGCTATTTATTTTCCTGTTTGTTTTTTTTTAATCTTATTTTATTTTATTACTAGCATTACTTTTTATGATGCCGGTTTGTTTTCTAATGAGAAAGCAAAAGCAAAGGTATGGATTTGGGTGGGGAGGGAGGTGGGGAGGATCTGGGAGGCACTGGGAGAGGGGAAATTGATCAGAATATAGTGTATGAAAAAAAATCTATTTTCAATTAAAAATATTATATTTAAACTGAAATAATTTAAAGAAATTTTCATTCTATTCAGTTGTGTGTGTGTGTGTGTGTGTGTGAGTGTGTGTGTGTGTGTGTGAGTGTGTGTGTGTGTGTGTGTGTGAGTGTGTGTGTGTGGTGTGTGTGTGTGTGTGTGAGTGTGTGTGTGTGTGAGTGTGTGTGTGTGAGTGTGTGTGTGTGAGTGTGTGTGTGAGTGTGTGTGTGTGAGTGTGTGTGTGTGTGTGTGTGAGTGTGTGTGTGTGTGGCGTGTGGTGTGTGTGTGTGTGTGTGTGTGTGTGAGGGTGCATTGTATCACGTGAGCATGTGGTAGTCAGAGGACAACTCAGACGAGGTGAGTCTCTCCTTCTACTCTGTAGATCTTAGGGATTGAACTCAGGTCCTTAGCTTTGGCAACAAGCGCTTTAACCCACTAAGTCATCTTGCTGGCCTAAAATGAAATATTTTACAGGGAAAATTGTACATTTTATGCTTTCAACAGCACATTTTTCTACTTTTTTAGTTGCTCCACGTTTTCATGTTACATTGGGCCCCATAAACCTATGTGCTGAGCCTTGGGCTCTCAGTGCAGGATAGGATGGAGTAGGATTATGCAGGATGGGGTCCACTCTGGTCATAGCAGACGGACATCTTTGTGATCCAGACCCCCTGGTTTGGGAAGCAGGAGGAAGAGCCTCCCACAGGAAGTGCCTCATGTCAGAGGATGGGAGCCTTTGTCAGTGTTTCTGCACAGGATGAAGAGTCAGGAAGGTCCAGAGAAGCCCAGGGTCCATCTGTGGGGGGCCAGGCCCTGCAGAGGGCAGCCATCCGCATGCTACAGAGGACAGTGGTTTGGGGAGGGCATGGCTGTCATGGGTCTTTCTCTGACAGTGTGGCTAACAGGCTTGAGAAGAGGCCATTTCAAGAGGAAGGTGTGCTTTTATTTTTTTAAGGTGTGCTTAAAGGTTTTATGTCAACTTGACACAGCTAAAGTCATCCGTAGGAGGGAACCTCAATTAAGAAAATACCTCTAGCCGGGCAGAGGTGACGCACGCCTTTAATCCCAGCACTCAGGAGGCAGAGCCAGGCGGATCTCTGTGAGTTCGAGGCCAGCCTGGACTACCAAGTGAGTTCCAGGAAAGGCGCAAAGCTACACAGAGAAACCCTGTCTCAGAAAACCAAAAAAAAAAAAGATCAGGTAGTAAGCAAGCCCAGGCCCCCAGGGCCTCTCACTTGTGAGACAAATGCTCTACTACCAAGCTAAGACTTTGGATTGTCTCCTGATTCTCTCTGTGGCCCCTCTCCTTGGCCCTCCTGTCCCCTCCCATTCCCTTTCTCTCCCCCTCTACTCTCGTCAATCCCTGCCCCTTCCCTTCCTCCCCCCACTTCCTCCCTCCTGCAAAGGGACACAGAGTTAAAGGGCCTCCTAGCCAGTGGCCCAGTACCAGTTCCACACGCCCTAAGGGCGACCCCTGGAAGGGTGAGAGTCTTGGAAAAAGCAGGACTAGTTGAGGCACTGAGATCTTACAGAGCTTCCCTTCTAAAGAGAAGAAGGACCAGTGAGCTTCAGTGCCTGAGGTGGGCCACTGGGAACCAGGAGGAGAATCCCCCACAAAAGGCTTGTGGGGCAGAATGTTATCGAAGAGAAGCGACACTGAGTCCATGCCTGCAGAGGAGAAAACAAGCACCCAGCAAGTAGAGGGTAGAAGCTCGGGGGAGGCTATTAGCAGACATGATAGACTGGAAGCTTCAAGAAAGGATGAGCATTTGGGGCAGCATCATTCAGACTCCACCACTGGTACATTGCTACTTTGTTGCTGTTTGAGGGTGGTGGTTTCCTTTTAATTTTTGTTTTTGAGACGGGAATCTAGCTAGCTAGCTCAGGCTGGCTGGGAACTTAAGCCTCAGCCTCTGAGGGCTGGAATTGCAGATGTGAGCTGCTTATGCTTAGCTCATCACTGAATTAATTAATTAATTAATTAATTTGAGGGCCTTCTATATGTTGGATCCTGTTTGGTAAGTGCTAGCCATGTCCCACGAGAGACAGGAAAATACTGATTTTTTCCCCCTTACTAGGTTTTTCATCATTAAAAAATATATATAATATACTAGGAGGCTGAGGGTGAGCTCAGTCGGCAGAGTGCTTGCCTAGCATGCTTAAAGCCCTGCGCTTGATCCCTGGCACTGTACAAAACGGGGCAGGGTGGTACACGCCTGTAACCTCAGCACTTAGAAAGTGAAGCGGAAGGATTATAAATTCAAGGTCATCCAGGACTATGTGGAGAGAGAGAGAGAGAGAGAGAGAGAGAGAGAGAGAGAGAGAGAGAGAGAGAGAGATTCAGACACACACTGGAAATTTGGATAAAAAGAAGAAAAATATTCCACAGACAAAAAAATATCATTTTGTTATGTTCCTTTCTAGATTCACTGTGCATATTTTTTACTGTTTCCATGATCTCTCTCCTATCAAGAGAATACAGCACATTCATTCTCTTTGATACTTATGTGATTTCCAATTTTTTAGAGTAAGACTTCCATTGCTTCACATCTTTGTGCATGATTGAGTCTTTAATAATCTGTTTCCCTTTAGAAATTCCTAGCAGTTTTCATGAATTCCTGTTCTTTGTTCTGGGTCTCCTTAGGTTCGTGTGTGTGTGTGTGTGTGTGTGTGTGTGTGTGTGTGTGTGTGTGTGGCTTAATCCAGCGCTAATTTCCCCTCAACTTTTCTCATGAATTTAATAACGTAGCTGAAAAGGGCCAGTTCTTTGGAAGGCACAAACTACCAAAGCGTCCCTCAAGAAGCTGACAAGAAAAGCCCTGCACCCACTACACAAAATGAATTCAAAACCGAAACCCCTCCGACAAAGGAAACCCCAGATCCTAGTGGCTTTGCTGAAAATTCTAATACCGAGTGATTTAAGGAAGAAATAATACCAATTCTACACAAACTTTTACAGAAAATAAAAGAGGCGGAAACACTTCTCAATCATTTTAGAGGCCTAACATTTTCCCCCCATCAAAAGCAGACAAAGACATTCCTTAAAGAAAGAAAGCGACAGCCTAAAATTCCTCATTAGTACAGATGCAAAAAGCCTCAAAAAAAAAAAAAAAAAAAGCTATCAAAGCCGTGCTTGTAAGGATCACCCAGAACCGCCACACTGGGAGTCGCTACCGCGGGAGGCCGCCAGCCTGTGGAGGGGCGAGCGGACACACTCTGGTGTGTCAGAACAATGGGACACGCCAGGCAAGCAGAAGAAACTGGCCACACAAAGGCCACGAGTCCACACAGAGGCTCACAGTGCCTGAAAGTGGAACCCCAGGAAAGTGGCCTCCAAATGCATGATTGCCTCTATGTGACAGTCTAGAAAAGACAACATCATGGGAACAGAAAGCAGACATTGGCTGAAGTCAGGGAGAAAGAGGCTGCAGCCCCAAAGCCCAGGGGACTGATTTTTCTTGGAGACGGCGTCTCAGGTGTCCCAGGTTGGCTTCAGATTTGCTATGTAGTCAAGGATCACCTTGAACTTCTGATTCTTCTCCTTCTCAAATGCTTGGATTACAGGTGTGCACCGCCACACCCAGTTTCTATAGTGTTGGGGTCAAACCCAGGGGCTTTGTGCAGCCTGAGTGGCCCTGAACCTTTTGAGACAATAGAATAGTTCTGAGTCTTGAATGTGGTCTTACTAGCTTGTGGTCACATGCCTGTGTGTGAAACTTCATAGAACTCTATACCCCCAAACTCATGTTCATTGTATGTAAATGATGTGCAAATATATGTAAACAACACCTCACTTAATTATGTTTAAGTAATAATTCAAAGTTTAGAAAGAATTCAAAGGTTATCTATACTTTCACTTGTGATATTCGGAAAAGGCAAAGCTGAGGGATGTAAACTGGACTGGGGTTGTAAGGGCTGAGGCCTGAGGAAGGGTTTGGGGGACATGTGAGAAAGGACACAGTGACATTTAGAAGTAAGGGAAATACTCAACTTGGTGTTTTTGGTGTCTTGTTTTGTTTTGTTTAGACAGTGACAGTGTGTTTCGTCCTGGCTGTCCTGAAACTTGCTCCATAGACCAGGCTGACCTCAAACTCACAGAGATGCCCCTGCCTCTGCCTCTTGAATGCTGGGATTAAAGGTGTGAGCCACCATAGCTGTCTAATATTCAACTTCTTGATTGCAGTGGTGGACGCAGGACTATCCATGTTCCCCAGGACTGTGCCTAAAGAAAGGAATTTAATGAACATAAAACCTCAATAGACTTGACTTCTAATGCCGAGGATTGCCCATGCATGTGCTGCCTATCACATGTACACATTTCTCAAGGTATTGATTGATGCATTTCAAAGTTTTGTCAAATGCCTTGTTTTCCCATCTGTAAGACAGGAAACGGACTCTTATATCAATATCCTTTAATAGAGAATTTGGCTTTGAGGTTTGGTGATGTGGGGTTCAAAGTCTGTCTCCACTACAGCCCAGATATGTAACCCATGTGACACTGGGGTATCATTTACTGTTAGCAGAAGCGTCCGTCAGGTATCTGTCACTGTGACAAAATATCTGGATAAGCAGGAAGAATTCATTTGCCTCACAGTTTTGTCCACAGTCAGCCTTATTGTTTTGGGTCTATGGTAGCACAGAATGTCGTGGTGGAAGCCTGCTCACCTTGTGGAGCCCAGGAAGCAAGAAAACAAGGCAGAAAGAGGGGCGGTTTGGCCTCTAAGCCTGATGACCTGAGTATAATCCCCAGAACCCAGATGGTAGAGGGACAGACCTGCCCGCCACAGCTGTCCTCGACATGTGTGCTGTGACCTGTACCGGCACACGTACAAATACGTAACTAAGTAAATAAAGGTTAAACAAATCTTTCGAAAAACTATAAAAGAGGAAAGGAAACAAGGCCAGGGTCTGCATAGGCCCCTCACGCGCACACCTGCGTAGTTTAATTTCCTCCCACTGGCCCCACCTCCTGCAATGACCATCTTCTCCCCACAGGCTGGGGAGCAAGACTTCAACATGCATCCTTTGAGGGGACATTCAAGATCCAAACCATGGCAGTAGCTGCACTCACTCCACAGCTGTAATAGCAGTGCTTGTCCCATTGGACTCTTGAGAGTGTAGAATGAGACAGGACAGTTGGGTGCAGAGAGAGGCAGGCTCGGGTGAACATGCCACACACAGCACCTGCGTGTGTGCCCTGATACTGTCAACCCACAGAGTGGGCATTTGTCAAGTGATACTCCCCAGGATGTTCACATCCTCCTCATCAACCCCATAAGCATCCCCGTCCCAAACAAAAGTGGCTTTGCTGTCAGGGTGTCTTAGTCACTGTTCTATGCTGTGAAGAGACCCCATGACCAAGGCAATTCTTATAAAAGCATTTCATTGTGAACTTGCTTATAGTTTCAGAGGTTAGTCCATTATCATCATGGCAGGGAGCATGGCAGCATGCAGGCAGACATGGTGCTGGAGCAGGAGCTGAGAGCTCTACACCCTGACCCCTAGGCACAGAGAGACAGTCTGGGCTTGGTTTGCCTTCTAAAACCTCAAAGCCCACCCCCAGTGACACACGTCCTCCAACAAGGCCACACCTCTTAATCCTTCCAAACAGTTCCACTCCCTGGTGACTAAGCATTCAGATGCATGTGCCTGTGTGGGCTGTTCATATTCAAACCATCACTGGGCTAAAGCTGGGGATCTGGAGATGGAGAGAAGATCTGGAGTGTCGGGTGGGTTCCAGGCACTCCCAGCGGTCCTCATAAGGGAGGGAAGGACTTGGGAGTCCGAGGAAGAGGTGTGATGGTGGAAGGTGGAGGTGACCTGAGCAGTCATCCAGAGTCCAGGCCACATCTGGAAGGGGTGGAGACCAGGGCACAATCCTCTTCCTGCCTCTTGAGCCTGCCTTTAGTTGTTGTTTTGTTCTGAAACAGGGTCTCAGGGGTTGGAGAGATGGCTCAGAGGTTAAGAGCACTGGCTGCTCTTCCAGAGGTCCTGAGTTCAATGCCCAGCCACCACATGGTGACTTACAACCATCTGTAATGAGCTCTAGTGCCCTCTTCTGGCCTGCAGGGATATGTGCAGACAGAATACTGTATACATAATAAATAAATAAATCTAAAAAAAAAAAAAAAGAAAGAAAGAGAGAAAGAAAGAAAGAAACAGGGTCTCACTCTGTCATCCTGGCTGGGCTGGAACTCTTTTTGTAGACCAGCCTGGCCTCCAGCTTTTGACAATCCACCTGCCTTTGCTGTCTAAGCATGGGTTTGAAGGTATGAGCCACCGCATCTGGCCTTTGATGTCCCATTTTAGACAAGTGACCTATTTTAGCCTCTAAGTTTGTGACACACACTTTTGGAAGGCACTGGGAAGCAAACACACTGTCTCTGGTGAAGGGGCCGTCCCCATTTCCTAGACCAGGAGGACTTCATATGGTACCTGAAAGGCAATGGAGCTGGATCTATTCTCGGAATGGGGCCGAGGAGGCTGACAGAGAGTACAGGGTCCCAGAAATGTGCAGAAAGGTAGTTTCTGAACACTAGATAACTCTTTTCCGACTGAGAGGAAGCCCAGTGATCCTGTCCCCAAACCAGAGAAAAAGCTCCTTCATGGCACCATGAGGCACGTGCTTGCACTGGGCCCATGGGGGTTCTCTGTTGAGTGAGTACCTAGTCCAGAAGCACAATACACCCCTTTTCTCAATGAACATCCCAGAAACTTGGCCCTGCACAGAAACAGAAACCCTGTTTTGAATCCAACACGATTTTGAGCATGCCTGTTTTTGTTTGTGGATGCATTCCAACAATGTCCACCGGAGGGCGCTGTGTATATGTTTATAATGGGTTCTGAACACAAAGCCAGGCATCCTTGGGGCTCCCAAACACTTAAGCAAACAGGACAAAGACTAACCCACACGCAGAAGCTTACATCCAGACACTGGGATACACAGGCTCACAGATATCTAACACATAACACCCACTGCCACATAAGTACGCACATCTCTCTATGTGCATAGACACACTAAAGCATATGCACACAAATTTACACATAAATCACACGTGTACAGCACATATCCATAATACACACACACACACACACACACACACACACACACACACACACACACACACACCACACACACACACACACCATTAGCCCAGACACACACACATAGTCAATTATACATTGGCAGACAATCACCACCATGTGTAAAATGTCATAAACACACTTTCAAACACAGAGATGTGATTATGCATGAAAAGCCACAGAGAGGCATACGTGTCTAAATAACAGCACATGCAACCAGGTATGGACTCCTAGCCTTTGTTATCTCACTTTTGTGGAAAATTCAGTCCCTTGAGGGCACGATTAATGTTGTGCTGTTTTCTAAGAAAAACAATGGAAATGTCAACTTCTTAATCCCAGTGGAAACTGTTCTATTCGTTAAATGTTAATGAAGGGCATTTTTGAGGACAAGCTGTCTCTTAGAAGGAAGGATAGCCTGCTTGGAGGAGGAAAACACCCAAGCTGCACATCCATGAACACCTTATTAACATATGGAAAGCTCTGAGACACTCCACAGCATCTCTGGGTTCTAAAAAATAAATTGGAAGCAAATTCAATAGAAAAATGATGATAAGGGGGGAAAAGACGTAAAGTTGAAAAACAATAAATCCAAACAAGCCCCTCGTTCTTAGGGGTGATAAAGAAATATGGTTCCTTTGCAGATGACTGTCAGATGGCCAGGCCTGGAAATTTGCCTTTGATAAAACAAAAGCATTAAAGGAAAGGAAAACATAAAAGATAGAGAGGAAGAAGGGCCCGTGGAAATAGCTGCTTCTGCAACAGCTCGGCAGAGAATAGCTGGCCATGATAATGCAACCCTTGAGGCTACCCGGTCCTGCAGCCCGGAGGTCAGGCTCTCTGCTGCAGGGGAGTGGGGACAGAGGCAGCTTGACCCAGATATAAGCTGCCCACTGCTGTGTCTTATTTCACAGACCCCTCCTGAGGCAGGCACAGGGACCTGGAGTCAGTCTGGCTCGGGAAATGCAGATCCAGGTAGCGCCTCAGCCACCCCCAAGTTGAGTGACATTGGCAGCTCCCTGTTCCTCCCTAGACTCTGGTCTTCTCACGTGCACAGTGAGGAAATGCCTTCTCTAACCACTAAATGCCCCCCCACTTCTGGACACTTGGTCATATCAGCTTCCATGTGCACCTCTGAGACCTCGCTGTCTCCGGTGACCAGAATCATCGCCTGTGGCTCTGTTGGTGCATTTAACAAAGTGCCCAGTGCAGCCCATTGGCTCCATCCCACTGAACAATAGCTCAAGGAAGAGATAAAAGGCATTCATCAGACAGCCAGGCCCAATTATCATGTCACACTGAATGAATGTATTTTAAAATCTTTTCTGACAAGAAAATGTTCCAAGTAGGTACCTTCAAATTAGCTGGAAAATCCAGAAAATTTGCTATTAGGCCTTTTTTGAAGAATCTTTATTCCCCCCCACTGTTCGGAAGGAATTCCTTGGGTATTATTAATTCCTTCTAAGAGTCTGCCCTCGTGCCTCCCGCTGGGACCGGAACATTTAGAGTGTCTGCCCCACTCCCCGGGAGCCACCACAGGGACAATGCAAACCGAGGCAGGGATGTGAGTCACCTGTCCATCAGCGAGCGTCAAGTGTCAGGTGCAATCCAGTTCACCGACCTGCACTCCCCAGACCTCTGTTGTGTGTCCATTAGCCCTGCCACAGAGTGGAGTCCAGCCAGCCTGACCTTGAAGGGAGACTCCACCTACGAGGGCACGCTTTCCAACAGCCAGATAGACTTACTTCCTTTTGAAGCTTGATCACACACTTGGTTGTGTGACCTTTCATGGGTGACTTCACTTCTCTGAGTCCTTTTTTCTTTACCTCTAAAAGTCAGGAGATGTCACGGAATTCCCGACACTGTCGTGAGGGACCATTTCCTGGGGTGCACAGGCTGTCCCTCGGGCCCACCATGTGGTCAGGGCTGGCATGCCAGGCTGGCTTTGTGACTGAGTGGGTACCAGCCCCTCTGCTCACAGCACACAGCAGCAGTCTTCATTACCAGAATCCTGTTGTTCTTTGTGTGGGGAGGAGATTTCTCTGTCCTGATGAGAAACTGTGGCTCCCTGGCAACACACAGCCACGGTGTGGAGATTTAGAAGCAAGAACAGGTGCTTGGTGGAAAGGGAATCTAACTGTGGAGTTGGTTTGTAAATGAGAATGAAGCAGTTCGCTTCACCCCAACCCCTTCATGGTTTTTGTTTGTTTGAATCTGCTATGTAGCCCAGGCTGGCCTTGAACTTATCTTATCATGTAGCCTAGGATGACCTTGAACTTTCGATCCTGCCGCTTTCAGTTCCGGAGTTTTACAAGCGTCTGACGGCATGCCAGGTTTATGTGGCGCTGGGATGGAATCTAGGGTTTGTTGTTGTTGTTCATTGTTGGTTTGTCTGTTTTGTTGTTGTTTTATGCACGCTGGGCAAGCAAGCACCCTACCTACCGTACTGCAGTGCCAGTCTTTGTCCAGGGGGCAGTTACAAGAACAGTTGTTCGTGTCCTCTTTTGCAGTGGCAAAGTCATAGGGTCGGCCGAGTTGCCTGCCTTGCTCCTCGGTCACTTGACCAGTGGAATGGTGCTCTGCGCGCTCTGCCCCGCTCTTTGTCTGTTTCACCCTGATTACTAACATGAGACATTTCAGCCCTTCCCCCACTGTCCCAGCACCCAGGGATGTGCAGAACAGACAGCAGAACCCTGCTAGGAAGAGACCTCACATTTCCACAGCCCTGCCAAGAGAGGCTTCAGAAAGTGACGTCCAACTCACCCGTCTTTTCTGAGTTTCATAGCAGTATGTGCAGCTGACCCATCTAGAGCCCCGGCTGGCTGGCAGCATGCGTGGGGGGCGGGCACCTAGTGCATAGAGATCAAATCTCTAGTGTCTCTCTGCAGCAGATGTACTGGATCCAGGGGACCTTCCGCCATCTTTCCCGTCCTTCGCAGCTCACAAGGGACTCCACACTCATGTATAGGTCCTCATCTGCCCTGTCACAGATGGGAAGATGACACCAAGGGTGAGTGTCCGTCCCACCAATGGTCACCTCATGGTAGAGCCCATAAGACAAATAGATAAACAAAGACATTGATATCATCCATATGGGTAAATGTTGGCCTCAAAGGCCGTGCAGAAGAGACTTGAAAGATGGTAGCAGGAGGTAGGAAGAGCACTCAGCCCCTGGGAACAGCATGGGGGAAAGACCATGTTTAGGAACAAGGGAAACTTTTATCAGGAATCAGCTAAGATGGAGGAGTGTGGGAACAGGAGGGATGGACGAGGCTGTCAAGGTAGGCTGTGTGAAATTTGCTGAAGAGTCAGGGCATCACACGATTGTTTAGAAAATGGGAAATAACAGAGGGCGTGTTAGAATTTGATCACTATGAAGCTGAGTGTTGGGTGAAGTACACAGACAAGTCAGTTCGTCTAACAGCCGCTGAGTGACCAGCACGTCCAGGCTGGCCCCCTGCCAGGATCTGCAGGCACGTGCCACGGTGGGAGAGGGAGGAGGAATCTAGAAGGCAGAAATACACGACCATCACCCTGGGGACCACGGGCCAGGCACAGGCTGCTCCCTCTGGGACGTCTCTACCCTGAATGCTTCAAAGCAACACCTTTGAGAAACAGCCACAGAGGCCCAAGGCTGCCAGCTTCCTCCTTCTCTCTCTTGTGAACACGCCTTTTACTACCTTGTCAAACCCTGGGGAAACTGACATTTCAACTCCTTCCACCTGAACACAGGCCAGATGAGGTCTCTGGCTTGCATGCAAAACGGTAGCCAATCTCTTCTTTGAAAGCAAAGAAGGGCCACCCCAGGTCTGGCTGCTTTGTGCGGTATAGCTGGGACTTGGATAGAAAGTCGTCTCTCTCCCACTGGACCAAAGGTACTGATGGGAGGCTGGAGTGCATACTGCTCCAGATCTGACCCCTGCCGTGGGGTAACTTCTCCAAAAATGGGAGCGAATGCCTGGAGGTGCCTGTTGGTCTGCGGCCTGGGATTTCCCACGTTACTGGAGGGTCACCCTGCTCCTCTTGAGAGCCCTCCACTCCACCAGAGCTCAACTGTGGAGCCTGTTCTAGGATGCAGGTCCTTCTCTGCCACCAGGTCCCATTAGTTATCACAGACCTGGTGCACACAGGGACAGAGTTGCCCCCAGAAGAGGGACACCCCTTAAGGACTGTGGAGTCACTTCAATCATAGGCCATCCCTTGTCTGGGTCAATGGCAGCTCCCTGTCACAGTATGTAAATAATGATCCAGAAAAATCCCATTCCTGGGGGCCCATGGAGAATGATGACCGGTCAAAAGAACAGCTTCAGCGTGGCAGTTTGCTGGTTGCCCGGTGTTGGGCGGGCTGAGCATGGTGATGATGGAGCTGGAGCCATGCTGTCCATCACTCAGTGGCTTTGGGATGCAAGCAGATCTGTGACCTCTCTGTACCTCTGTTTCCTCTTTTGTAAAAGAAGAGGAATTCTATGGATCCTGGGAACTGCCAGCTGTGCCTTTGAACTTGCTCAGCAGAGTCCCTGCCTCCTGAGCCTGAGACTTCCGGTCTCCCAGGAGTCAAACAACCATGGAGAGTGAAATGAGGTCATTTACATGAACAGCTCTGTAACTGGACACTGGTTACAGTGCAGCGGGACTAATACCAGACCTTTCCAAATCCTTTGAACCAGATGATGGAGTTCCATCTATTGGCCAGGGAGTGGCAGCTATGGTCCAGCCCTGAGGTGAGTGAGGGGCCGTGGGTGCATGCTGCAGGGAGGGATTTGAGGCAAGAGTTCCCGTGCAGTAATAGCTGCCTGTGTGAAGTGAAGTCAGACGCCACTGGGCTCTGTCAGAGGGTGGAGGGGAACATGGGAGGTGTTCAGTAGGAGCAAGGCATGAGCAGAGATGAGAACCAGAGAAAACACTCTGGTAGCCCCGGGTGGAGGGCAGATTGCGGAGGGTGACGGGCTAAAGAAGCCCACAGTTGTCATGAGGTCTAGGTGAGGGACAATGAGGCCTCAACAAGGTCTAAATGACTGGGCTCTGGTTCACAGCCACATTTGCTACTGGCTTCCTTGTTTATCTCAGATAAGAGGCTTTCTGCTGAGAGCAAGGCCCAACCTCACCTCCAGCACCTGGAGGCCCAGCTTTGTCCTGGTCATGACATCCTTGACGTCATCAAACAGAAAAGCAAATCAGTCAAAGAACACATTTGCACTTGGCCACACTGCGTGGGTGAGTGTTTTTACCTCATTATCTTACTAATTATCATATTATTTTCGGGTCACTTTGTTCCTTTAAAGAGGACAAGACCCGGGTCATGGGGGTGCCCCCTCCCTCACGCCCCTTCAGTCCCTGCGGTATGACTGGATTGCCTGTCCCACGGGATGTTAGAACATACACGCGGCAAGCCGCTGTCCTCAGGACCAGAACTGTCCTGGCCGCACTCCTGTGGATAGAGTCCCTCTGGTCTCTCCTTGGCATCGTGACGACTGCAGTCGATACCGCCTTAATGTGGTTGGTCTCATTAACATGGACTGGATTAAGCGGCCCACATGGGCTTTTCAATTAGGAAGACAAGTTTCTGCCCGTGTTTACAAAGGGATTACGCTTAGTGTGCCCAGCTCCACTCTTTCCTCCTACCTCTTCTCCCTCCCCTCTTCTCCCCTGTCTCTCCACTCCCTCTCTCCCTCCCTCCCTCCCTCCCTCCCTCCCTCCCTCCCTCCCTCCCTCCCCTCTCCCTCATTCCTTCTTTATCCTCCCTTCCTTCTCCCTCTCTTTCCTTCCCCGTGGTTCATGAATAAATGAATTTGCCTCTTTCTCCTTTGGGGCTATTTGGACATATGGGCTGGAATGGGTAGGCATTTGTTAGTATCATCTCGGCATCCTAGGAGACATATAATCTCACTGTGCAGTCATGCATGACTGTTCCAACCTGTGCTTGCATACCTCCAGCCGCTGAGCTTTCTGAAGGAGCCAGCCCAGGCCACAGTTTGGAGGCTCTGGTCATAAGAAACATCTTTGCCCCTGAGCTCTCACCTGTTCCAGGTCCCCCTACCCAAGCAGCTTCCCAGAGCCCGTCTAAGGCTGGGGGCCACTCCCTGTGATGATCTTTTCAAAGGAAAGGCAGAGTCTCATGCTGAATCCTAGAAGGCCTCATGCTGGGCACCTGCTGTTTTTTGTCCTGGCTCTGGCATCCAGGCATTCCTTGGATATAAAGATATAAAGAATCTTTTTGTCCTCTTTCTCTGGATTAAAACTACACCCTAAACTTCACATGGCACGTCCCCTCCCCAGAACACAGCTACCCTCAGAGAGCTTCAGAGTGCACTATGCAGCATCGTCCTGGCTTGCCTCCCTGTCGGCCATGGAGGGGTTCTGCCCTCCTTCCCAAACATCCCCACAGCTCTTTGTCACGGGCCTCTTCCCTTCTATTGGACAATTTTCACGAAAGAAATTCACATTAGCGGGACACCTGCATCATTTATCTTGATTTGGCTTTGGGGACACATTGTTAGTTGGCCCCACATAATGTCCACACTGGGCAGGCTGCCATCCCTCACTCTCCAACCCCCCCCCCCCCCAGGTAGATCACCTCTCCTGGAAGTGCCACCCACACCACGCATTCTGGTTTTTGTAGTTTTCCTGGAATAAAGCCATCGCAAGGTTGTTTTAGTGTGCCTTTCACTCTTGATTAAAGAAAAACAGAAAAGAAAACGGAGAAAAACACATCTTTCCTTAAGTCCCTCATTGTCTTTCTCTGAGGAAATTGGCCATGCTTGCTCATCTACATATTGAAGTATTGATTTTTTTTTTCTTAAAAACTCCAGGGAGACATTAGGTTATAATGGTAGCAAAGCTTTGTCTGCTCTTGGTTAGGCATTCCCTAGCACAATCATTATTGGTTTACTATTTTATCTTTGTTTTGTTATTTTAAGACAGGGCCTCACCCTGGAGCTCAGGCTGTCCTGAAATTCACCAAGTAGCCTAGGTTGGTCTCAAACTCCTAGGTATCCTCCTGCCTCGACCTCTCAAATCCTGGGATTACACGTTCAATCCCACTGTACTTACCTTATTCTTATTTTCTGCCCCTGGGAAGCCACCACTGAGGACCAAGGGATAGCAGTGGACATTGATTTCCCAGCCCCCGCCCCCTGCCCCCCGTACCTACCACCTTTGAGATCCAAAATGATAATACCAATGACTATACAGTCCATGGCATGGGACATAGCATGTGGAGTAATGTTTATCTTCTCTGCTACCTCAAGCAGATGGGGCATTGCACCTATTTCACAGGTGTGGACACTGAGTCCACGGCATGTCCCCCACAGGAAGACGCAGAAGCAGCATTGTCTCTGGGTCTGCTGCCATTTTTCCACAACACCAGCAGCCTGCAGAGCAGGAAGAAAACATCTGCTGCCAACCTCTCCAGGTTTGTGACTTCAAGCTCCCCTGGCAGAGGAGGGAATTACCATATTTGGGGGCAATTTACATCAAATTACCACGCACCAGCCAACAGCTGCCGCTGGAGCGGGAGGCGGGAGGGCGGCGAAGAGAAGATCACATTTGTACACACGATAATGAAAACCCGAGCTCAGACCTCCTCATTCTCCCATAAATATGGTCATTATGGTCCTGTTGGCATTGCTTGTTGAATTCCGTCTTGCAAATTGTTTCCTGGTTGCCCGGGGGAGCTGAGGGCTCTTCTCATTCTCCCTTTCTCTGAGATGTGACAGGGTTTAAGCCTCACCCAAGTTCCCCCAGACTGTCCTCTGCTACAGAGGGGGTGGTGTTTGCCAGTCCCAGGAACAGGCGCCACACCCTAGTGTGTGCATGGCACGGGGCAGAGTTCAGAGAAGAGACTGCGAGGGAAGAGAGCTTAGGGGCAGCACGCTGCCCCCTCCTTTTGCATGCAGGCTGACAACTGCCCCCTCCTTTTGCATGCAGGCTGACAAGTGTGTGCTTGTCGGGAGCGTAGAGGCGGGAGTGAGGTTCAAAATCCAGGATAAAAAGGGCTTCTTGAATTTCATTCTAGGTCCTGGAGGGATAACACATGCTCTTTCCTCCCCACGGTGTCCAAAGGCTGGGGAAGGCATGGGGTGCAGAGCCCTTGCTATGAATCACAGAAGCTACCCCCCGCCCCCGCCACCCCACGCGTGAGCTACCCCAGGAGGGTGGAGGTGGAGGAGGAATTGGTATAAAGACAAAAGGAATCCTGTGGAATCCAAGCCCTGGCTAATGCCAGTGCTCCTGAAGGAGAGGACCTGTAGAGAGCTGTGGAGAGCTGGCAGGAAGCCAGTGCCCTCTTCCAGACCTTGTCTGCTTCTCTTCGGCATGGGAGCTCTTATCACACAACTGTCTCTCCCTCTGCAAGATAGATTGCAGATGCTCAGGTGCTGTGTTTATGGGACAAAGCAGCCACACACAGGATGGCTCTCTCTTGTGTCCTGATTCTAAATTAGTGGAGTGCTGTGGAGTGTACTCCAATGGGCTCTGCTTGGTTGGGTACCTGGCCATGTCCCCTGTATTCAGGAAAGTGAACTCACCTCCTGACATAAGGCAGCAGTGGTAGGCAAGACTGGGAGACTCCAGGGTACGGGACCAGTAACCAAGTGAGCTTCTGCCATAGCCCCAGCTTAGCACTCTCTTTTTCTTTTTTTCGTGTGGTTTTGAGGCTAAATTTTGCTCTGTAGTCCAGGCTGGCCCTGCATATGCAAATTTTCAGGAGGTAGGATTACAGGTATGCACTACCATGCTGAGCAGCACTTTAAAAAAAGTTTATCTTATTTTTAAGTGTGTGTGTGTGTGTGTGTGTGTGTGTATTGGGCTTCTTTATTGCAGGTTCCTACAGAGGCCACAAGAGGGCGCCAGGTCCCTGGAGCTGAGTTACAAGTGGTTGTGAGTTGCCTGATATTGGCACTGGGTACTGAACTTAGGTCATACTCTTAACGTGGACATTTTTTAGGCAATACCTGCAGACTAACACTCTAACAGTGAGCTTTCAGACAAGTTTTTCTCAATAGTGACATTTTCCAAAACTGTGGCTCAGTGCCATGATAAGGACACTGACCTGCTGTAACCACTAGCTCTTACCCAGATCTCACCAGAGTCCCTGGAACCATTTGTGAGTGTGCACTGGGTCCTCTGTGAAGGGTCTGGGTGTCCAACACTGTAGTCAAGGTGACAAACATCAGCATCACAAAGATCTCTGTGTTGCCCATTGTCCCAGCTACATGACACTGCCATTAGCACTCCCCGAGACAGCCATTTCCTGATGGCCCAAATCTTGGGTATGACCTTCTGTGGCATTAGGGACTGTCTTAGTTACTGTTGTGTTGATGTGAAGAGACACTGTGACCAAGGCAACTCTTATAAAGGAAAACATTTAATTGGGGCTGGCTTACAATTTTAGAGGGTTAGTCCCTGATCATCATGATGGTAAGCAGGCAGGCATGGTGCTAGAGCAATAGCTATGAGCTTTACATCCTGATCCAGAGAGAGAGAGAGAGAGAGAGAGAGAGAGAGAGAGAGAGAGAGACTGGCCTGGCATGGGCCTTTGAATCTTCATATCCCACCATTCCCAGTGACATATCTCTTTCAACAAGACCACACCTCTTCCAACAAGACCACACCCCCTAATCCTTCCCAAACAGTTCCAAGCGCTGAAACACATGAGCGAATGGGGCCATTCTCATTCAAACCACCACAGGTACTACACAGATGTGATTGTGAAGATCTTGAGATGGAGACATTATTCTGTTATTATCCGGCTTGGCCCAAATGTGATTCCAAGGGTGGTGATGGTGGTGGTGGTGTATGTGTTTACATTTGAGAGAATATGGTGGCTGTGCCAGAGGAGGGCATGAGATGCCTTTTTCCCTTGAGGTACAGTCTTCAACCGAAGCTGCTACAGCTAAGTTGTCTGCCCACCAGCAAGGCCCAGTGATCCTCCTGTCTCTACTTATTACAGCGCTAGGCTTACAGGCAATCAGACCTGGATCTTTTATGGTTTTAGGCTCCAAACTCAGGTTTCCATGCTGGTGGAGCAAGCACTCTTTACCTACTGAGTCGTCTCTCCAGCCTCAACACAAGGGTTCTTATAAAGGGGGCAGACCACATTAGTGGGAAGTGTGGTGTCGGCCACAAAGGCAGAGGGATGGAAAGTCAAGCTGTGTGCCAAGGAGTGCAGGCAGCCCTGAGAAGCCACTCAGGGCAAGGAAGGAGTTACCTCTCAGAACTTTCCAGAGGAACCAGCCCTACCAACACCTTCATCTTGGCCTATTCTAACTGATTTTGGACTTCTGATCCCCAGAGTTTGGAAGAATAAATTTGTGTTGTCTTACACCGGTGAGTTTGGGGAGGGGGGGGGACTCACTAGAAAAGCAGCTGGAAATGAATACATTCTGTGTTTCCTCCCCTCTGAAGGTCTGTGCGCACACTGGCCTCCACCCCAACCTTCAATCCAGCAGCCATGAGTGGGCCCACCAATCCCACCATGCCACCATTTCAGAGGTGACCTTTTGGAATTGCTGGCCGGGGCCCGCCATTGTTCCAGGGCATTGGGTGAAAGTGCTTGAGAGCAAGGAGGGTGTGTGGCGCTCTGCAGACTGGGCTCTGTGTTTAGGATCCGATGTTGTCCCCATGACTGCTGAAGCCAAGTGATAGCTTTGAGGCCACGTCAGAGGGTGTGTGTGTGTTGGGGGGGGGTGGGGGTGACAGCATGGAGAAGATGGGTAAAGGAAGAGGGCTCTGGGAAGAGCGCAGAAGACTGACTGGAAAGTGGGTCACTGTGAAGGAAGGCCTGTAAGGCGGACGCCGTGGCGGCTGTGCGTGTGCACACCACACTACGGGACCTGTGTGGCTCTGCTCAAGCACTCTCAAGCACTGCTTCCTTATGAGGGGCGGGTGCTGTCTCATCTTTCCCAGGAGAAAGCTGAGGCGGGGAGGGCAAAGAGACTCATACAAGAGCCCCTGACTGGCAAGAGGCAGAGGCGGGCCTGGAGGTGACGTGTTTCAACTTGCTGGCCAAGACATGGGACGTGTGAGTGGACGGCTGTGAACAAGAGGATGGGCTGGGGCTCCCAGGAGGAAGGGAGGAGTGTGAGCACCGAACTGCATTGTGGGATATCTGTGGGTACCATGCTGAGAGTGGGAAAGTGGAAGAGGAGCTTCTGTGAGCTGTTTGAAGAGGCATGAGTCCCGAAGGCGAGACTGAGGAGTCAGGACAGACAGACAAATGGACACTGAAGACCACAAGCCAGACCCAAAGATCCTGGCTTACCTTACCTGAAAGGGCTTTGGCTAAGGTAATTCCCACCAAGCGGCAGGGAGACAGGTGCAGGGGGAGCCAGCCTCACTGGCTTTTACCCTGGGATTCCCTGTGAAGCAGGGGGCCAGCTCCCCTGAGGTCCCTTCTCCAAGGCCTTCTCCACTCTGTCTTTGTAAATCTAAACAAAGACATTGGGAATCAGAACAAGAGCCATCAAAAGCTGTCCCCGCCGATGACAAGTCTCCGCCCCCACCCAACACCCCCACCCCCGCACTCCCACTCTGGCTTCAATCCAGCAGGGCCTTCTGGTGAGAACCCTCTTGGGGAGTGCAGCCTTCTGGGTGCTTTCTTCTGGGGAGGGGGGGAGACGGGGCTGTCAGGCACCTCCTGAGAGTTCCTGAGCTCCCCTCCCCCAGAGGGTGCCTTTGTCTTTGTCTCCAGAAGAGGCAACTGCACAGGGTGGGTTTGAAGGCGGCACCCTTGCACCAGGGAGTTCTAATTGAAGGAGGGGTGGCTGGAACAGATACCCACTTTGCACCTTTAATGCAAATCCTCGGGAGCCTGAATCAGTTTAGACTGGGACCAGGCAGCTCAGAGGACTGAGTTAGTTACCTCCTGAAAGATGGTCAGAGAGGGCTTCATGGAGGAGGCAGCCATTGTGCTCTGTGAGTTAGGTGAGCAGAGATTTGCCTTAAGCCTGAGGAGAGGAAGGAACAAAGACAATGTCTTGTGCCACAGTGCCCCTGGGATGGGAGGGAGGGGTCGTCCTGTGTGAGTGGAGGTGGGGATGCTGGGGAAAACGGAGACTAAATGAAACCAGGGTGGCCCCATGCAAGTCAGGTGGTGGAGGCTTGAATACCGGGCTAAGGAAGGCTGAGGAATGTGAGTTTGGTTTCACAGGCAATGGGAAGCCACTGGAAGTCTTTGAGCAGGGACGTTCCTTGGTAAGGATGATGACCCTGGTGTGTGTGTGTGTGGGGGGGTGACAGGTGGTGGTGGAACCCAGCTTTTTCCTAAAGAGGTTCTGTCTAGAGGGAGAGAATGACCTGCATGCCATGCAATGCTTCGAAGGTCCACAGTGCATGTCCTGGGCGAGGGACAGAACACCAAGCGAGGGAAGGCATCCCAGGGGCGGCTAGACCACAGAGACTTGGGGAAATAAAATAGCAGGCGAGGATCCAGTCGTGGAGACAGGTGTGTGGTCAGTGCTGAGTGAAGCTCAGGAGGACCGGGGAGGGGAGAAGAGGCAACATGGACCGGGGCTGAGAACCCAGCTCTAGAAGGCAGATCCAGAAAGTGTAGGTGGCCCGAGGTCTATGCAGGTGGGGGCGGAGGTGCAGGCAGCCAGGAGGGACCCAGCAGCGGGCAGAAGGGAGAATGATGGAAGATTTTCATAAAGGCGGAGGCTGTGATGGTCGCCTTGCCTGAGAGGTCACGGTGAGCGGGGAGGGAGGATGCCTTGCTAGGACCTCCCGGCTTACATTGCCGTCTGGGTCCTGATCCCTAATATTACATTTCCCGATCACCCACTCGTAAATCCTCTTCCTGCCTGGGGCCTGAAGCCCTTGAACAGAGAGCAGTTTGATTTAAAGCCAAGACTGGCAGTGAAGGGGTGGGGGAAGACTATCCAGAGAAGAGCCGGGTCCTCCCTGGGGCCAACACTGTAATTAAAACAGGGCCATCTCTCTTCCTGAGAACCTTTCTAGAACACAGGAGGCAGGGGCTGATTGCTACCTGCCTCAGTGGCCTGTGGATCGGAGCAGCCGAACCGGCAGGAAAAGGCCAAACAGAGCTGTACACACCAGCTGGACCAGCTCCCTGCTACGGTCAGGGAGTGCCTCCCAGCTGGGAGCCATGTTGTAGGTAGGCCTCTCCCCTGGGCTGCAAGTCTGGAGGTGGGTGACCTCATGGCTCGTTTCTAATTAATACTGTACCGGAAGTGAGGCGGGATGCCACTTCCAGAGTTACAAAGACTCACTTCTTTCTTGCTAGCCCTCTCTCTCTTGCGGTCTCTGTTCACACACCAATGAAGCAAGATGCCGAACTGGGGACACCCACGTGGCAAGGAATGAGGAGTCATCCGGTCAGCCAGGGGAGGGTTCAGGCCCTCTGTGTCACCCACTGACTTAGATGTTGCTTGGAGTCAAGTGGATGGGCCAGACAGCTGAGCCTGCCTCAGCTGAGCCTTCAGATAGGAACACAGACCCTGGGGAGACACCTTGGACTGAGGAGACCACGGAGCAGAAGGCGCAGCTGAGTTACACCGAGTCCTTGGAACAGAAACTGGACCACCATAAATGCATACGGTTATGAGCCACCAGGTTTGAGGGGCCATCTACTACACAGCAATCGATAACTGTTCACTCCGAGTCTCCATGTTGCCTTCTGAGTAAACGGGCTGATAATACTCAGCCCAAAGCATCACGCAGAGGAGACACTTTATATAATCTGTAAAATGCTATGAACGTGGGTTGTGTTTTGTGGCTATGCTTATTCCAGAAACAGGCCAGGGAGAACCTGGCTTTCATGGCCTTGTACGGGTGAAGAATCTCTGTGTTCCTCAAGTGTCCTCATCTGTAACTGGGGGCATTGGGAGGACCGTAGGGACATTTCAGTGAACTTCTCAGCGTGT
Organism: Peromyscus californicus insignis; assembly: GCF_007827085.1. Classification (NCBI taxonomy): domain Eukaryota; kingdom Metazoa; phylum Chordata; class Mammalia; order Rodentia; family Cricetidae; genus Peromyscus; species Peromyscus californicus. The sequence goes on from NW_026294573.1 coordinate 101,745,635, forward strand.
TTCTGAGGAGGACAGAGAGACAGTTTGGGGAAGGCCAGGGCACAGTGGAAAGAACACAGGACCTGGAGCCAGGTGCCAGGCCTCAGTCGCTGCAGCACCAGCCAGGTGTGGGGAGTTGGGCTAACTCCATTTCTCCCCTTCTCCGACCTCAGTCAAAAATGAACTGAGCCCTACCTCATGATACCTGGGGGGTCCCCGCCTGCCTGAGGGGGTGCACACAGGAAAGGGCATTCTTGTTGGTGATGGGACAGGGGTGTGCGTCCTCAAGGAGCAGCTATGCAGATGAGGAGACAAGATAGGTATACAGAACAGGGCAGAGCCCAAGGGTCCCGGGGAGCAGAGGCTGGGGGCCACTTGGGAGCCTCCCACTGGGCAGGCTGGATGCGTTCAGGAGACAGTATTGCCTGTTAGAGCTAGAGTTAGCGACACATTGCAGGGTGGAGGTGACCATAAGGATGGAAGGCCGGCCAGAGGTTGGGGATGTAGCTCAGTTAGTAGAGTGCTCGCCTAGTATGTGTGCAACTCTGGTCCAGTCCTCAGCACCACAGTGGGTGTGGTGGTTTGCACCTGTAACCACAGTGGGTGTGGTGGTTTGCACCTGTTACCCAAGCCGCTGGGAAGTGGATGCAGGAAGATCAGGGGTTCAGACCATTCTCGGTCATGAAGGCCATCCTGGAATACATGACATCCTGTCTCAAGAAATTACAATAAAGACTCTGGTATTGCCTTGAATGCCAAGCAGAACACTTTTGACTTCCTGCTGAAGACGGGAGGGTCCTAGGAGCCTCAGCAGGATCCTAGCAAACTACTGGACCGGTCAGAGCTGGGGCAGGACCCTCAAGAATCTTAGTTCTTGGTGGAGAGGGCCGCCAGAGGCCTGAGGCTACCCCATTCGCTCCTCCTTATGCTGGACACAGCCCTCACTAACAGACCGTGGACGTCTGCTCCACGATCCCTGTCTTGTCTGCTGTGCAGAGGGCTGGCTGCTGCCCTGACCCCACAGAGGACTGTGAGGACCCCCTGAGAAATACAGCGATACTTCTGACCTGAACTCTCCTGATGCTGCTCAAGCCCCAGGCACCCTCACTGTCTGGGGATGCCACCCCCATTTCCGTGAGCAGTCTGGTCCCCTCTTTCCCCAGCAGCCTCGGACAAAGGCAACATGATTTTCCGCTGTCTGTCTCTCCATTCCCAGCAGGGTTCTGATTTCTGCTCCGAGCGAGCCAGCGAGCGAGCGAGCGTCCCCACATTCTTCAAAAGACGTGTTTGGAAACAAGAAATTGCTAGAGAGATGATTCAGGCCTTGGCCTCCGATCGTGTCTGGACATAAGCAGGCCCATCTGTGGAGCCCTGGACTGCCAAATTCTGTCATCCGGCTCCATATGGCTCACTCCCCCCCCCCCCCCCCCCCCCCCCCCCCCCCCCCCCCCCCCCCCCCCCCGCTCCCCACTCACAACCTGCAGTCTGTCCCAGCTCACTCTGCAGTGGTGGCTACACAGAGAATCCAGGGGGAGGAGCCTTGGTTCCAGCAAGTGGCTTCTCTGCTCCCCTCCTGCTCTGCCTGGAGGCGGTGGCAGCGTGGAACCCAGTGTGGCTGGGCTTCTTGACTCTTTCTCTTCTTGTCTCCACAGGGCCATAATGTGGAGACCTCAAGCGGAGGGGGACCCAAGGAGATTGTGAGCTTTTGCTACCCCCACTCCCCCATACGGAGGTAACTTCCTGGACTGTGTGTTCAGTTGTTTGCTGGGCTAATCCCTTTGTCCTAAGGAAAGTGTCACTAGCCTCTCAACACCTCCCTTGCCTACAGGCAACCTGACTTGGCCCTTAGAGCTGTCAGGCCATAGCAAGCTATGTGACCTGGGGCCACTGGTTAACCTTCCCAGGTCTGCCCCGCCCCCATCTTCAGTGGGGACCTACTCTAGCGTTCTGGTCTTGTTCATTCCCTAGGTTGGACACCGGGATCCGATAAGAACAGCAGGGAGAGAACTCTGTAAACGGCAGAGCACCAAGCTCAGAGAGTGGTCCTTGGGCATTCAAGCTACGGACCCGAATGATATCCGGTCTGGGCGAATTTCCAGACAAATCCCTAATGTTCATGGTCAGAGTAGAAAATCATCTTCTGGAGAGGACTTGAATCTGGGCGGGCACTTCAAGAGATGAGTGGGTGAATGAGGGATGAGGTGTGGGCAGGTTAGACTGTCCGTGTGGCAGAGCTCAGGCTCCAGTAAAAGGCATGAAGAAACATTAAGTCCCCGTGGCTACCAAGCAAAACACATATGCTGCCCAGATCTGGTCCAAGGCCTGTCAGTGTATAACAGGTATGAAAGCGGGGGAGGGGAGGGAGATCTGGTCTTAACAAGGCTACGCTGGCCACAGACATAGTTGTCCTGAAAAAGAGGGTTGACATGTGGTGATCGTTCCCGAGTTCAACCTGGGCTAAAAATGGCTTGTGTCACTAATATGCTCATTCTTTCCACACGAACACTCGTCCAGCCCTGTACTTGCTTCTGTGACTCTCAAGCTGAATCAAACATTCTCTGACCACCAGGTGAGGCTAGGCTTGGGTGTAGATGAAAACACATCCTTTCTTGGGGGGTGGGGGTGTCTGTGGAATGGAATCTCAATGAGATAACCGGCATCCCATGGTCAGTCAAGCACAGAATGAACGCTCCTCGTTAAACAAAGTGCAGTGTATTGCAGCATGCAGGACTCGTCAGGGTCTTTACCGTGCTCACATACATTACACAGTAAGGTGCTTCAAAGTGCCAGGGTCTGTCTAGGTCTCTAAGGACTTTGAGCGTTCCAGTCTGTACTGAGGTCTGAGGAAGCAGCAGATGTGGGACCCTTTGGAGAAGTGTGGCTAGGTGAAGGGTCTGGCTACATGCAGGCCCAGGGGCTTCTTTGCAGGAGGCCTCCCTCTGAGGGCGCTGTGGGAGGGGCAGCTGCTCCCTTCACTCTCTGCTGTAGGCCACTGAGGGGGTAATCTCAGGGTTGGGGAGCTTGAAGGGTTTAACCCAGAGTTCCCTGGTCACATTTGCATCCGGGAGCCACTGTGTTGATGAGAGGGATCCACCCAGAGGACGCAGAGGAGGAGCAACAGGGCTCCAGAACACCCCACGACCCTCGTCAGTTTCACGGGTCTGTGGCCAGCGGAGGAGAGAAATCAGTTCCAGGTCTGTAAGCGTCTTTAAGCAGGGCTCGCCTTCCTGCCCCACAGCTGCGGGCCTCAGACACAGGCCTGCAGCAGAATTGCCGGCTTTGTTCACAGCCAAGGCTAGCTCGCTTCCACGAATAAAATTTAGAGGTTCGGGACAGATCTGAAAGCCTACTGCTCTCTCTCTCTCTCTCTCTCTCTCTCTCTCTCTCTCTCTCTCTCTCTCTCTTCCCAGCTCTCCACTCATTGTCTGCAGCTCTCCTCTCTCTCTCTCTCTCTCTCTCTCTCTCTCTCCTCTCTCTCTCTCTCTCTCTCTCTCTCTCTCTCTCTCTCTCACACACACACACACACACACACACACACACACACACACACACACACAGTTTGGGAATTGATACCTCTTTGTTCTGGAAATCTCCTGCACCACACCGGGTCGAGGCTTGTCCTTGACCCAGAATCAGGGTGGAAGCACAAAGAAAACAAGGGCCAGGCCACCTGGTCATGCACAGAGCTTGTCTCCAAGAACCAACTTCTGGGATGAATCATGACGTGTTTCAAAACTGCCTCCCAGGTACCCGGCTGTGTCTGCTGAGCACCATCTCAGCCCAGATGGAAGTCTGTTCCCCACAGTGCAAAGAGAGACAACCCACTTCTGTGAGGAGTGGAATTGTGTGTGAGGACCTGGGCAGGGAGGCGGGAAAGTTTGCCTGGGAAGAATTGGAAAAGGCTGGAAGCGAGGAACAGAGGGACATCTAAGACCATCTGTGGAAACCCCAGTTCATATGCTCCGCTCTGCCCTGCTTCCGTTTTTATCTGCTAATTGGGGCCAGCCTCCATGGTCCTGGGAAGTCACGGGGGCTTTCCAGAGGCCACACAGTGCATGTCTGTCTGCCACTGGTTTAGGATCTGTCTGCACTGCCTCTGGGATGGATCTGAGGGATCTTGATGGGGGAGGGGGTTGGCAGGAGAGAGAAGTTTGATTTGAAGGATGAGCAGAAGGTGCTTGCTGCTGCCCATCTTGGTGACAGAAGGGGAGGGGGGCTTCCCCACAACAAGCCTTGGGGATTTCTCTCCCACTTTGTCCTCTCTCTCTCTCTCTCTCTCTCTCTCTCTCTCTCTCTCTGGCAACGGGGGTATGTGCGTTTACAGGAGACACAAGCCAGCAGTCCGGAATCGCACTCCCGAATAAGGAAGAAGATTGCTGGAAACTCCCTCCCCCCACAGGCCTTAGGGCAGACTCCAGGTCTCCTGACCCTGGGGATCTACAGTGGGCTGCTGGGCTGCCTGGTTCCAGGGCAAGCCTGTGGTAGCTCAAAGCTGCTGGAGGAGGTCATAACCCACAGCCCTCTGGCTCCATCCAGCCAATATATGGAAACGTCCTGGTTAGAGCCAAGGCTGTCATGCTCAGCCTGTCTATGGACTGTGTGCTACTTCAGGCAGGTTTGAATCTGCTCAGACAACCAGGAGAAAGTCTTCCCTTCTCCGGGTTAAATGGTTGTCAACTCCATCAAAACCAATCTCAGAGCTGTCCCCAGTTTTCCCACACAAAAGGCGAAGGCAATAGACTGTCTTTTGGCTTTGCAGACATCAGAACAATGATTGGCTCTGGAGAGAAGGGGGTCAAGGTCTCATCTTGACCATAGTCAGGTCTTTATAATCCCAGCATGACCAACACAAAGCAGATCTTCAAGGCCAATGGGTAACGTTCAGGGAGGAGCCATGCACGAGAATGCCTGGACCCCAAGCAGCTGCGAGTTACCACTTTCCTAGAGATGTACCAAATCCAACATTTCCAGAGCAGGATGTCACACTGGCACTGGCCCCATTCCTGTCACTGTGACACAAGGCCAGACAGAGACCACTGAGGGAAGGAAGGATTGCTTCAGATCACAGTCAAAGGGATTTGGGTCCACACGGTGGGAAAGGCATGACAGTGTCATGTTCACCCGTGGCGGCAAAGCATGAGGAAGCATTGTTCACACTGTGGAGGACCAGAAAACAGAGAGAGCAGGGGACCAGGGGTGGGTCGAACCTTCAAAGGCCTGCTCTTAGTGCCTCTCCCACCATCCAGGTCTCATCCCTTAAAGGCTCCACAGCCTCCAAAAACAATGCCACAAGCTGGGGGTGAAACATTCCAAACAAGACCCTGAGTGGGACATTTCATATTCAAATCATAGCAGACAGAAATAGGTGTGAGACATGGAGAAAAACAATTTTCAAAATAAAATAAAGTGAGGAAAGAGATATGTGAAGGAAAATTCATTTCTTTTTATTCCTCCCCCTCCCCCCGCCCTGTGTGTGTGTGTGTGTGTGTGTGTGTGTGTGTGTGTGTGTGTGTGTGTGTGTGAACATTTACACATGTATGGATGGACATGTGGAGGACTGAGGTTGATGTCTGGTATCATCCTCATCCTTCCACCTTGTTTCATTATGGCAAGGTCTTTTAATCAAAAGCAGAGCTCACTGATGTGACTGGCCTCATGAGCCAGCTCACTCCGGGGATTCCATCTCTGTCTTCTGAGGCTAGAATTACAGGAGGGCCACCTTGTCCCCCCACATTTACATGGGTCCCAGAGTCTGAAATCCAGTGTTCATGCTTGTACAGCAAGCATGTTAACTGAGCCATCTCCCTAGCCCTTGTTTAACAAAGGCCGTTTTTGGATGCCTAGGAGTCCCAGCGGGGAGGAGAAGACTCCCCTAGACTCAGGAATCTTAAGACCATTGTTCCAGCAGGGCCCTTCGGTGGACCAGGTCTTCCTGGAACCCATTGCTGGAAGCTCATTTTCATCATATACCTGCCTACCTTTGTAAGAGCTGTCATTCATCACAGATGGAAAAGGAGGCCAGGCTGGGTGTTTAGCTTAGTAGTAGAGCACTTGCTTAGCATGCATAGGCCCCGGGTTCAATCCCCAACACTGCCACAAAATAAATAAAAAGTAATAAAAAAAAAAACCATAAAACCAACACGCACACGCACGCACGCACACATGCACGCTAGCTCGCTCGCACTCACACACACAGTTGCAGAATGAGGCTGAAGAGAGCTTGGCGGGTAACTGCCACTGTTAGCCGTAAGGTTTCTAGAGCGTGTCAGAGGCTGGAGACTCTGTTGGTTGGTGTCGCTTTGTGTGCTCTCTCTCTCCAGCCTCTTCTTTCCATACGCACCTCAGTCACGTTTCACTAAGGTCAGCTTTGACTATACGTCATGGCTCTAGAATCGTGATGTAAGCTAGCTAAAAGTCCGTTTTCAGCTGTACGGACAGACAGTTTCAGACCTGGCATCAGGGACCCAGGCTCCTTTGGTCTTGTTTTCCTCCCAGATGGTCTCATTACCGAAGGAGGACAGCTGCTGGAGCTCTGGTCATCGCATCTGAGAGGGGAGACGGAAGCAGCCTTTCTCCTTTGCAGAGTTCTCACAGGTTTTCTGCTTCTGTATCATTGGTCAGAACTTGGACACAGGCTTGTGAGGAAGGCTGAGGGATGTGTCAACTGGGTAACCATAAACCCATCTCATGAAGGGCAGAGGACAGGCACGTTGGCTCAAGATGGTCCAGGTCGACACTGCTGAGTTCTGACCCAGAGTGTTTCGTTTTGCACCTAGAGAGAAGATTCTTTTTCTTCCGCAGTTGTTAGGCTGAAAGGAGCCCAGGGAGGTGGGAGACCTTCACGGTGCACCAGGCAGCATGTGGAACAGACATGTGCAGGGCGGGAGAACAAAGCCAGCCTGGAGAGACGGAAAGGTGAGGAGCCAGAGCAGAGTGACAGAGGTGTCAGAGGATGGATGTGTCTCTAGTTCCGGTCAGGATGAGGCCCAGACTCACCCCTTTTCTTTACAGGATCTGTGGGCCAATAAATCCCGCCTCTGACTTCTGCTCCTTCTGCTCCGGTTTCCCTTGCTGTTGTGAGGAGCCCAGGATACCAATGCGATCATCTTTGATTTGTGAGCCCAGGATGCTACGGTGGTGATCATCTTTCACTTGTGATCTCGGGGTCTCTGTGCATCACTCTCTTGGCAAAGATGGCTTTCTTATAACTGAATCACAGAAGGAATTTACTCATCTTACATTACATCATTACTTTGAATGATGTAAGCAAAGTCCACATGACTGTGTAGCTCTTTACAATGGACAGCTTTGTTTAAAAGAAATTTCCTCGTCTGAGGTGGACACAGTCCCCCTGGGATGCAGGTTGTTTTTCCTGATCGTGGATGAGGCACAATGAGACGATGGCTGAGTTCATTCATCTCCACGGCTGCTCGGTGGAGGCCTGTGCCCCTTCCTACAGCACTCCACGTGAGGCTCCATAGGGATGAGGGCTCATTCCTCTTTGTCATAACTTGGAGAATATATTTCTTAGGTTGGGTGGGCTAAAAGTCAAGCTGGGGTACTTTAATTCAGAGGCAGAGCTCAGAGAGCACTCTGACAGACCAAGAGACTGTCTCTACTGGCCATGGTGGCACCAAGGCTCTGACAGGCTCTATCTGCAATTGACTGGTGACTCACACCAGTCTCTAAGATGATCTGACAAGAGCCATGGGTGTGGTTGGTTAAAGAGTGTGTCCTCACGGTTGGCACTGTGCTAATGTCCTTCACTTCCAGTTCTGTAAAAGAAGCAGTTTTCATTTGGCAAAGCCTGCAGCAAGACCCCTTTGGCTCCACAGGGCTTCCCCTTCACAAGCAGAAGTGATCCATCTTCAGCTAAGATAGATTTAAAGAATCTATCAAAAGGATGATTGGGTTTACAGAGTTGATGGAAAGTCCAAGGAATATGTTTGGAAAATGTACAGGAACCAGAGACACTGCGGAAGGGCACGAATGGAGGAAGAACCATTGCATCTAAATCTGGCCATCTACGGAACGCATCCATAAATGGTGATAAATAACCCTCCTTGTTCTGTTTACTCCACTCCGGTGAGTCTGACTCCCACGCAGATCCTTCATCAGCTGCTGGGGGTAGGAAGTAAGATCTCTGGCTTCACCTGGTATGGGGAAAGCAGAGGACTAACTCCTACAGTGATCTGTACCTCCTACTAATTGCTACAGCATCCTCCAGAAAAGCCAGCCACGTGACTCCTGTGGGATGCTGGCTTTCTAGAGAGGATGTAGAACAATAAAAACTATGAGCGTCCTTTTTTGTGAAAGTCTCATAGCTCTTCCAAGCCAAGTTCAGTGGGTTGGCAGATGTGCAGAGACACCCCATCCACACTGCAGTCACACTTACTTTTCACGAGTGTGCATGTCTCCATCTGCTCATAACTTTCATGTATCTGTTATTCAAGACTTTGAGAAGATAACTGAAGCCTGTCTTTCCCCCCATCCTCTGCCTCAATTCCCACTGCCTTGTTCCCCCATCCTTGAACAAGAGTATACGTGTGTTCTTCAAATGCATCCCTGGAGCTCTTGGCTTCCCTTTCTGTATGGGGAACACCTGTTCCACATTCCCCCAGCTCCTCTGACCTTCACTTAGATTCACTTTGTCACTGGCCAACACACTCACCCAGGGGGGTAGAATGAGGCCCTCCATGCATCCATGTATGACTTGATGTGAGAAGAAGAACTTAGCAGATGTGGTTGGAGACATCAAAACCAAAGCATCCTCTGGACGATCCAGCTGGGTTCAGTGGGATGGGTGTGGGAGAGTCCCATTCTTCATGTCCTCATCAGCACTAATCTTTCTCACTCAGATAAAAGTCACTGGAGTAGGTGTGGGCAATACCTCGCTGTGGCTTGAGTTTGTATTTCTCTAATGACCTGATGTTGAACACTTTCCTTGTGCCTGTCCGTTGGCCTTTGTGTGCCCTTTTGTGAGTGGTTCTCAGTGTTTGGATTCAGGGCCCTCATTCATTTAGAGTGGTGTCGTTTGTTTTCTTGCTATTGATTTATTTGAGTCACACACACACACACACACACACACACACACACACACACACACACTCCTTAATGGCTTGCAATTCTTTTTCTCCTGTTCAATGGGTTGTCTTTTCACTCAGTTGCTTGTTACCTTTACTGTACAGAAGCTTTCAGCTTGGTCTATTTTTACTTTAATTGGTTATGCTTTTGAGCTTGCAGCAGATAGATAGATAGATTGATTGATTGATTGATAGATAGATAGATGATTGATAGATAGATAGATGATAGATAAGTGGATGATAGATAGGTAGATGATAAATAGATAGATGATAGGTAAATGATAGATAGCTAGAGATAGATTGGTAGATAGATAGATGATAGATAGGTAGATAATAGATAGGTGATAGAGACAGATAAAGAGAAAGAAAGAAAGGAAGGAAGGAAGGAAGGAAGGAAGGAAGGAAGAAAGAGAGAGAGAGAGAGAGAAAGAAAGAAAGAAAGAAAGAAAGAAAGAAAGAAAGAAAGAAAGAAAGAAAGAAAGAAAGAAAGAAAATAGGCTGGGGAGATAGATCAGTGGCTAAAAGCACTTGCTGCTCTTCTAGAGAACCCTGATTCAATTCCCAGCACCCACATGGCAGTTGAAGGAGATCTGATGCCTCCATGTGCACTGCACAAAAATGATGCACAGACATGCATGCAAACGAAACACCCATGCATATAAAATAATAAAATTATTTAAAATTATTTTTAAAAAGATTAGATAATTTGCTTAGAATGATATCAGGATTTTTTTCTTCTCTCTCTCTCTGTATCTCTCTCTCTCTTTCCCCCTCTCTCTCTGTCTCTCTCTCTGTCTGTCTCTCTCCCTCTCTCTCTCTGTATCTCTCTATCTCTCTGTCTCTCTCTCTCTCTCTTCCTTTCTTTCTTTCTTTTTTCTGTCATAGCTTTGGTATTGAATATTCCCCTAAGGACCTGTAGTTTGGAAGTCTGGTCACCAGTAGGAATAATGAGAAGCACTGGAACCTGTAGGGCCGAGTAGAAGGAAGTCAAGTCTTGAAGGAGGCATTGGAGTCTTGGCCTCTCCTGTCTTATCGCTTGACCTCAAAGTGAGCAGTCCTTCAGTCTTTTGTTCCCATCACGGTATACCATGCCCCCATGGGCCCAAAGCAACCAAGTATGAACTGAAACATTTTGAAGTCAGGAGTCCAAATAAACCTTTTCTCCTTTTCATTGATTATCTAAGGTATTTTGCCACAGTAACAGAAAGCTAATGTAGTTTTCTTCTAGTAGTTTTATCATTTTGGACCTTTACATTTAATTCTTTAGTCCACTATGAGTTGATTTTTTTTTTTGTTGGTTTGTTCTTTTGTTTTTTGTTTTTAAAGATTTATTTATTATGTATACAGTGTTCTGTCTGCATATATGCCTGCACACCAGAAGAGGGCACCAGATCTCATTACATATGGTTGTGAGCCACCATGTGGTTCCTGGAGATTGAACTCAGGACCTCTGGAAGAGAAGCCAGTGCTCTTAACCTCTGAGCCATCTCTCCAGCCCTGTTTGTTTGTTTTTCCTAACACGGTCTCACTGTGTAGGTTTGGCTGTCCTGGAACTCACTCTGTAGACCAGGCTGGCCTTGAACTCAGAGATCTACCTGCCTCTGCCTCCCAAGTGCTGGGATTAAAGACATCACACCACTATGCCTGACATGAGTTAATTTTTAAGAAAGATTTATTTTTAGAGTGCTTGTGTGTTTGTATAAGCCACATGCATACAGGTTCTTGCAGAGGCCAGAGAGGGCATCAGATGCCCTGAAAACTGGAAGTATAGGCTGTTGTGAGCCACTGTGTGGGTGCTGGGAACTGAACTCAGTTCTCTGTGAGAGTAGCAAGTGCTCTTAACTGCTGAGCCATCTCTCCAAGCCTGGGTTTGTTTGTTTGTTTGTTTGTTTGTTTATATATTTATTTATTTGTGTGTGTGTGTGTGTGTGTGTGTGTGTGTGTGTGTGTGTGTGTACATTTGTGCAAGTACCCATGGAAACCACAAAAGGCTGTCTGATGATCCTCCTGGAGCTGGGGTTATAGGCCATTGTGAGCTGTCCAACAGGGATGCTGAGAACTGAATTCAAGTCCACAGCAAGAGCTCTTAACTGCTGAGCCATCTCTCCAGTCCCAGACAGATTCTGTTTTACACATGTGAGATATTAGTTAAGTATTTTGTTGCTATAACCAAATACCTAATGACTTAAGGGTGGAAGGGCTTATTTTGGCTTACAGTTTTGAGAAGAGACACAAGGTCCATAACGGCAGGGAAGATACGTCAACAAGAGCCTGAGGCAGCTGGTCCCCTTGAGTCAAAGAACAGAGAACAGACAGGAAGTAGGGCCACCTCAAGGCCTGCCCTCAGTGGTCCACTTCCTCCAGGAAGGCTCATCTCTTCTAAAGGGTCCACAAACTTCCAAAACAGCGCCACCTCCTGGGAACCAAGTGTTCCAACATGACATTTCACATTGAAACCACAACAGGGTGGGTTTCATTCTCCACACCACGTTCCCCAGCTCTGTGTACCTCAGAGGCTCTCTTCCCATGCTGTCAGGGAGTGTGGTGGTTTGCAAGAAAATGCCCCCCAAAGGGAGTGGCACTATTAGGAATTTCGACTTTGTTGGAGTGGGTGTGGTCTTGTTGGAGAAAGTGTGTCACTGTGGAGGTCTCATACATGCTCAAGCCACACCCAGTGTCTCAGTCCACTTCCTGTTGCCTTCTGATCAAGATGTAGCCAGCACCATGTCTGCTTGCACGGTACCATGTCCTGCCATGACAATAATGGACTAAACCTCTGAAAATGTAAGCCACCCCAGTTAAATAATTTTCCTTTACAAGAGTTGCCATGATCATGGTGTCTTACCACAGAAATAGAAACCCTAACTAAGACAGAAGTTGGTACCAGGAGTGGGGTAGTGCTGTGATCGGCCTGACTGTGTTTGTGTTTGGAGTAATATGGAATGTTTTAAGCACTGCCAAATGGGCCACAGTAGTAGGAACATGGAAGACAGTGGTGCTCAGAGTGATTTGAACTGGGGGAGTGGGGGCTGGATCAAGAGGTATCAGAGGAGAAGAATATTAATACTCCATGGCCTAGATATCATTCTTGTGATATTTTGGTGATGAATATGGCTGCCTTTTGCCCTTGTCGGAAAAGTCTGCCCGAGGCTAAAGTGAAGAGTTTTGGATTAACTCCGTTAGCAGAGGAAATCTCAAAACAGCTTGGTATAGACTCTGTTGTGTGGTTACTAGTGTTAACGCTAATGAAGATATATAATGAAAAGGAGCAAGCTGAGGAATGAAAAATATTTGAGGAGAAAAGGAACCCCAGGAAGTGGAATGGCGCTAAATCCTGTACTCAAGGTGATAAACAGATTAAGAAATGGAATAAAGGGAATGGTGACCTCAGGGCAAGATCCTACCCAGCTAAATTTCCAACTTGTGAAAAGGAATTAAAGAAAAGCTTAGAGCCAGTATGGTGGTGCACACCTTTAAACTCAGAACTCCAGAGGCACAGGCAGGTGAATCTCTGAGTTTGAGGCCAACTCAATCTACAGATCCAGTTTCAGAACAGCCAAGCTTTGGCCACATGGTTCTGGCTTTAGAGTTAAAGATAGAAGAAAGGGGTTATGGAATTTGCCTCCAAGACTAAGGAAAGCCACTGAGGTCAGGCATGTGTCAGGGGTATCCCAGAATGGAGGCCTAGAGAGGTCATCTCATGAAGCTGTGAAGTTGAAGCCTGGATTGCCTTGAAGACCCCAAGATGCTGACGCTGCCAGAGCTCTCTGCCAAGGAGAGCTGCGAACAGTGAGTGGAACCAGCCCAAGAGAAAGTAGCATGTTGCAATCAACAAAGTTGAAAGGAGTTGGAGATCATGTCTTCGACATCAGACATGGAGACGCAGAGTTTGGAGTTTGTCCAGCTGGGTTTTGGTCTTGCTTTGGTGTATTTCTTCACTATGCTCCTTTTCCTATGTTTTGGAATGGTAATGTATATCCTGTGCCATTATATGTTGCAAGTATGTGGTCTGTTGTTTGATTTTGACTTTATAGGGGATTCCAGTTAAGAGATCACATGAATCTCAGAAGAGACTTTGAACTTTGGACTTTTAAACATTGTGAGACTGTGATAGACTATGGGAACATTTGAAGTTGTACTGAAATCATTTTTTCATTAAGATATGGATCCAAGCCTTTGGGGGCCAGGGAGTGAAATGTGGTGGTTTTGAAAGAAAATTGCCCCCAAAGGGAGTGGCACTATTAGAAGTTGTGGCCTTGTTGGAGGATGTGTATCACTGTGGAGGTGGGCTGTGAGGTCTCACATATGCTCAAGTCACACTCAGTGTCTCAGTCCACTTCCGGTTGCCTTCTGATCAAGATATAGCCAGCTTCATGTCTGCCTGCGTGCGTGCGTCTATGTCCTGCCATGATGATAATGGACTGAACCTCTGAAAATGTAAGCCACCCTGGTTAAATATAGACTTTTATAACTCCTTTATAAGAGTTGTCGTGGTCATGGTGTCTCTTCACAGAAATAGAAACTCCTAACTGAAACAGGGATGACAGATTTACTTCTGAGATCTCCATTCTGTTCCATTGGTCTTCGTGTTTGTTTACATGCTAGAACCACACTATTTTCGCACGATTAATCTTGATTGAATCTAGGGTAATCTAAGAAAAAGTAGGATGTAAGAAGCTATATTGGGAGCTGGAGAGGTGGCTCAGCAAGTTAAGAGCATTTCTGGCTTTTCCAGACGACCCAAGTTCAGTTCCCAGCACCCCAGTTGGGAGGCTCACACCACACTTGCCTGTAATTCCAGGTCTAGAGAATTTGACAAGAATCCTTTTCTTGCCTCCATGGGTACCTGCACACACATGCACAAACCTGCACACAGAAATATACACATCCATGAAATTTTAAAAAAGAACAATGAATCTTTTTGTAAAGAAAGAAGTTAGAGCGATTAACTTGATATCATCCAGTATGCATGGGGGAGGGGTGGCAAGGAGAGCCAGTAAAAACAGAAACCCGTGTGCATTATCTCTTAGTGGGTGGAGGGGAACCTGTAACAAAAGAGGATTCACTCACACCCGCAGAAGGGAGAAAATCATGGAACTGTAAAGCCTTAAGGCAGCAGAGCCAAATCTAACTATATTGTTGAGAACAAGCAATACACGAAACAGACCCAAGTGTCTGGTCAGAGAATAGAGTCTTGCTTGGGCTCAGAGTCCTACACAAACCGATGCAAATCTCCACCCAAAGAAAGGCAGGATTTAGACAGAGCAGCTGCTGTCAGAGCTAAGGTGTGGCTTGGGACAACGGTGGCCACACCATAAAGACAAAGCAAGCCACAGAAAGGAAGTGCGTGAAGCCTCGGGGAAGGATGGAAGGATGGAAGGGTGGCTCTCAGCTGCTGCGTGGAGGGACACCAACCCCTCCCTGCATCCTTCTCTGCGTCAACTCCGCGGACTGCAAGAGACAGCTCCTCCCAAACCTCCTGTGTGTTCGTTACAGCTTGAATCCCAACTGTCCCTGCTGTGTGTCTCAGTCCTTGGTCGCAGCTGGTGGAGCCGTTTGGGGAGGTTGTGGAGTCCTTCTGAAGAGGGGCTCGGGGGGTGGGGGTGTGGGGGGTGTGGGGGGTGTGGGGGGTGTGGTTCTCCTGGGGTTGGCCTTACTTCCACTTCTGGTGCTGGCCTGAATTCTCTGTTTCTTGATCTACCAAGATGTGAGCAAACTATGACATGCTCCCATCACAGACAGTGGCTTAGAAACCCTGCCTTCCCCACCGAGACACACTAATTGCCCCGGAAACTGTGAGCCAAAAGAAATCCGACCTCCCTCAGGTTACCCTGGTCAGGTGTTCCATCACCAAAACTGAAGAAGGAGATGACACGTCACCTTTCTGCTGACCCCAGGCATCTCCCACCCACACGCACCAAGTGGTACTCTTCAATCCACCTCCTTCCCACAGCTCCTCCATTGTCCCTGAACTTGTGAGGTTGTCATAGTCAACCCAGCACCTCCACTGAAAACTAACAGTCTTCCAGGACACTAGCATCCAGCATCCACAGCTCTGTACCTGGAGACTGACATGGAGCCCAGTGGCATTGGGGAAGAGGACAGGACCCAGCCAAAGGAGCTGGACCAATTTCTCTAGTTACAATTCAAACAAGAAGCATGCTAATGAGTCTTAAGAAGTCATTCACGGTGGGCAGTGGTGGTGCACGCCTTTAATCCCAGCACTCAGGAGGCAGAGCCAGGTGGATCTCTGTGAGTCTACAGAGCGAGATCCAGGACAGGCACCAAAACTACATAGAGAAACCCTGTCTCAAAAAAAACAAAAACAAACAAACAAACAAACAAAAAAAGAATTCATTCACTTCAGTTCCTCAGAAACAGTTGCTGTAATGCCCCTGCTTCCAGACCTCTTAATACAGGTGAATCTGTCACAGGTGCATGTGGGTTTTAGCCCTTCACACAATTGTGAAAGTTACATATATTAATTGTACTTGCTTGACAGATCTATTCATATCTTTTCATATTAATTCTTTTTAATATAGATATTTATTAATTATTTGTGTGTGTGTGCCCGCGCACGCGCACGCATGTTCCGAGACAACCTTGTAGTGTCAGTTCTCCCCTCCGTCTTCAGGGGGTTTCCAGGGATGGAGCTCAGGTGATTGGGCCTGCAGAAGAAGGGCTTTCCCTGCTGAGCCATCTTCCCAGCCCTCATTCAACAACTGTTTCTTCTTAATTGTATGTCTATACTGTTCCGGCTCAGGGGACACACGGCTGCGGTGAACAACCCGAGCGGTGTGTCTTCGCGCAGCAGAATGGGCAAGTGTGCAGAATAAATTGCTGCAAACGAACGTCTGGGGCATTTGATGGACTCTGCCAAGGTGCCTTGAAACTGCTTCCTTGCTTATCCCTTTCCCAGCCAAGTATTCCCCTGCCTCCTCACCAGGATTAGGTGTTACTCATCTTCAGTGCTGCCTGGCTGGCCTGAGAAGCAGAGATATAGATATAGATACAGATATAAATAGATATAGATAAAGTATTAGATAGATGATAGATAGATAGATAGATAGATAGATCGATCGATAGATAGATAGACAGACAGACAGACAGATAGATAGATAGATAGATAGATAGACAGATAGAGAGATAGAGAGATAGATTGTTTTGTGTTTCTCCCTCTGTAAGTGATCTCTCATCAAGGCTTCTGCACATCTGCTGCGTGGGTTGTCCTCCTTCTGTATGGAGAGGTAGAAAGTTCTTTGTACTAATTAGTTGTTCACCTGCAGTCTAAATGTTAGCGATGTTTTTCTTCAGCATACCACCTGTAATTTTATGACATCTTTTCTCACAGTCATTCAAATGTTTACATAGTTAACTGCCCCTTCCGTGACGATCCCTCACCTGTTACACCTGACCTGCCATGGCTTTAATGACCTCTTAATGATTTGACTCTGGTTAATCATGAGTTACTTGTGGTCATGGTTCCATTTTATTCATAACGGTCCAGCCCTGCTCCAGAATTCACTTACCCTAGAGCCCTAGCTAGGATAAGTTCTCAATCAATAAATAAACACACTTTAAAATGTTACTGAATTCAGTCAAAAAGTGTTACAGAATTCAGTCAAATAAGCAAGCTTCGACGGTGTGGTTCCAAGGTTAAGGTTGGAGGAGAAAGTTCCAAGGCATTTGGCCTAGAAACCACAACATGTGGTGAGTTGGAAGTGTAATTTTAATCAATATATGGAATAAGATCGGGCTAACTTCAGCAGCTAATAGAAAATTATTAAAAAACCACAGAAAATGTGTCCTATATTTGTTTCACTTTAAAAGCTGCTTTGCCACTAAATTATCTGCTGTTGGAATCAGAGTTTTTAATATGGAAGAGTCATAGTTTAATATAAAAATAGTCATGGTTTAATATGACAGGCCAGAATTTAATATAAAGATAATGAAGTGAGGAGCTTGGATGGCTGTCTGGAGCGCGGCGAGACAGATTCCTTTATCCACCCTGGTGTCTGTCCTCAGCTGGTGGCTGTGGCACAGCTGTGGACATGAGGAGGTGGGCAGAAGTCTCAGAATGAGAACCCTGGGTGGCCAGAGAACTCTGCACCTGTTTATGTTCTGCATGCGTGTTCAAGCTAGTGAGTGCTAGATGCACGTGTGGTGCGGTGTGGTGAGGTGTGGTGTAGTGCGGTGTGGTGTATGTGTGGTGTGGTGTGGTGTGGTGCGGTGTGGTGTATGTGTGGTGCGGTGTGATGTGTGGTGTGGTGTGGTGTGGTGTGGTGTGGTGTGGTGTGATGTGTGGTGTGGTGTGGTGTGACGTGTGGGTGCGGTGCGGTGTGCTGTGGTGTGGTGTAGGTGTGGTGTGGTGCAGTGTGGTGTGATGTGTGGTGCGGTGCGGTGCGATGTGTGGTGTGGTGTGGTGTGATGTGTGGTGTGGTGCGGTGTGATGTGTGGTGTGGTGTGGTGTGGTGTGATGTGTGGTGTGGTGTGCTGTGGTGCGGTGCGGTGCGGTGCGGTGCGGTGGGGTGGGGTGGGGTGGGGTGCGGTGCGGTGTGGTGTGGTGCAGAGTGGTGTGGTGTGGTGTGGTGTGTACTGGATGGGTGTGTGTGCAAATGAGTGCTGTATGTGTGTGCGTGCCTGTGTGTATGCTGTGTGTGTGACATTGGATGTGTTATTCAATCACTCTCCATCTTATCTTTTGAGACAGGGTCTCTACTTAACCTGGAGTTCACTAATCCTGCAAGCCTCACTAGCCAGCAAACCCCAGGGAGCCCTGTGATACTGCCTCCCCAGTGCTAGGATCGCAGGCACCAACGACCACATCTGGCTTTACCTGGGCTTGGGGGATCTGAACTCAGGTCCTCACACTTGCACAGCAGACATTCTACCCACTGAGCTGTGTCCCTAGACCCCTGTTTACATTCTTAAAGTCGGTCATCAAAAACGAAGGAAAATCATGAGACTTTGGGGAGATCCCTAGGCTCTCATTGGAGCTGTCTTTAAAACACAAGAACGGTCACTGAGTGATTTGTGCAGCTCCTTCCCACACTGAGGTCCTGGGCGTCTGTGAGCTGTTCGGCAAGATCCTTGCCCCATGGAATCCCCTGGGACTCTAAGGGAGGTGTGAAGGCAAAGCCACCACAACTGTTACCAGCTGTTCCACGAGGCTGCTCTGGGAGCCCACAGAAGCATCAGCACGCTGTCTGTAGGAGTTAAATTAAATTCCAGGATCTCGTGTGAAGTCAGAACTGGCCTTGATGTTTTTATCTGTCTGGTGCAGGCTCCTGGGGCCTGTCGCAGCTGAGATACAGCCGGATAAGGGATGGAAGGGGAGGGAGAGGAATGTTGGCTCTTCTGCTCGCGTGTGGTTCATAATCATTCCACTGCATAAGCTGTACTCCGGCCACTTCCTGAAAAGCACCCACGATGACTCATGAATTCAGTCAGGTATCAGATGCGCTTGCAGACTCTGGTGAGGCTGGAGGACACACAATTACATATGGAAGGAACTCACACTGTCTTCTGCCAGGGTGTGGGCGTACAGTTACTTTTCTCATTTTAGTGACCAAATACCTGACAGGAAGAGGCACAGTGGAGGAAAGGCTCATTGTAGCTCACAGTTGGAGGGTACTGGCCATCTTGGCAAGGAAGGCTCAGAAGAGCCGCTTACTCATATCAAGTGACCCAGAAAGCAGAGGGAGATGAATGCTGGGCAAATCAGGGCTTCTCCCTTGCCGTGAATGGAAACTCTTCACTGTATAAAATTTCCAGCTTCAGATACTTTGTTATAGCGATAGAAAACAAACTAATACTACCCTACCCTAGCCTACTCACTAGGGCTTTGGGGGCTGGTGATCAGATAAATACGCACAAGTTCTGGTTTGGGGCCAATTCTAGTCTGGCTAGTGAGACAGCCAGACTCAAATGGAGTTAATCTGACCTGGGCAGGGTAGCTCTAAAAGGGAATTATCTCCTTCATAATTTCCACTAGCCCATTCCCATTTTTTTTTCATTTGTTTGTTTGTGGCAGGGTCTCATGTAGTCCAGGCTGGCCTCAAACTTACTGTGTAGCCAAGGATGGCCTTGAACTCCCCATCCTCCCGCCCTCCTACCTCCAAAATATGTTATTCTTTGATGACTTTTCAGACTCTATTGTCTTGAAGGGGGTTTGGTTTTGGTTTTGGTTTTTTTGGTTTTTTTTTTTTTTTTTTTTTTTTTTTGGTTTTTTCGAGACAGGGTTTCTCTGTGTAGCTTTGCGCCTTTCCTGGAACTCGCTTTGTAGACCAGGCTGGCCTCGAACTCACAGAGATCCGCCTGCCTCTGCCTCCCGAGTGCTGGGATTAAAGGCGTGCGCCACCACCGCCCGGCTTTTTGGTTTTTTTAAGACAGGGTTTCTCTGTGTAGCCCTGGCTTTCCTGGAACTCACTCTGTAGCCCAGGCTGGCCTTGAACTCAGAGAGCCACCTACCTCTGCCTCTGGAGTGCTGGGATTAAAGGGAAGCACTGCCTCCACCACCACCTGGCTTGAGGTTTGTTTGTTGGTTTGTTTGTTGGTTGGTTTGTTTGTTTGTAAGTAAGATCCTGACTGCAACAGCTGGGCTTCTGAGGTGACCCTGAGTGACTTCACGTAGGTGGGTCTTCTGGGTATGGCACCACTCCAGGAACCAGGTCAGAGGACCCAGCAGCAGGGAGACAACTCTTGGTGACTCTGCTGGCTAGCTTCATGTCAAGGAGGGAACCTCAACTAAGAAAATGCCTCCATAAGATCAGACTGTGAGCAAGCCTGTAGGGCATTTTCTTAATTAGAGATTGATGGGGGAGGGCTCAGCTCATTGTTGGTGGTGCGATCCTAAGGCTGGTGGTCCTGGGTTCTATAAGAAAGCAGGCTGAAAACACCCTAATTGTCGTGCTAGAAACCCCATCCAATGGACTCAGGGAACTGGATGCAGAGATCCACGGCTAGGCCCCGGGTGGAGCTCCGGGAGTCCAGTTGGCGAGAAAGAAGAGGGATTGTATGAGCGAGAATTGTTGAGACCAAGGTTGGATAAAGCACAGGGACAAATAGCCAAACAAATGGAAACACATGAACTATGAACCAATGGCTGAGGGGTCACCAACTGGATCAGGCCCTCTGAACGGGTGAGACAGTTGATTGGCTTGATCTGTTTGGGAGGCATCCAGGCAGTGGGACCGGGTCCTGTGCTCAGTGCATGAGTTGGCTGTTTGAAACCTGGGGCTTATGCAGGGTCGCTTGGCTCGGCCTGGGAGGAGGGGACTGGACCTGCCTGGACTGAGTCTACCAGGTCAATCTCAGTCCTCGGGGGAGTCTTTGCCCTGGAGGAGGTGGGAATGGGGGTGGGCTGGGGGGAAGGTGGGGGGGCGGGGCGGGAGGGGAGAGAACAAGGGAATCCGTGGCTGACGTGTAGAATTAAATTATATTGTAAAATAAAAAAAAATTAAAAAAAAAAATAAAAGCAGGCTGAGTAAGACATGGGGAGCAAGCCAGTAAGCAGCACTTCTCCATGGCCTCTGCAGCAGCTCCTGCCTCCAGATTCCTGCCCTGACCTCCTTCAATGATGGAACTCTTATGTGGAAGTATAAGCCAAATAAACCCTATCCTTCCCAACTTGCTTTGGTCATGGTGTTTCATCATAGCAATGGTAACCCTAATTAGGACAGTGGCCCTGACTTAATCAGGGGACCCCCGCCCCCCCCCCCCCCCCCCACAAAGCAGAGTTCTCTCTCAGGTGGTCACAGAGGAGGAGGAGGCTAGAGAAGCCCATTCCTCCTGGCCAAGAAGGTAAGCTCTCTCACTGTGGGCAGCCACAGCTGACAGCTGGAGGGACCTCAGCCCTCCAACCTCAAGAGCTGAACTTGGCCGAGAACCAGTTCAGAAGTCAGTTCTTCCCACAGAGGGTCAGGAAGGGCCGCTGCTGGCTGATACCTTGACTCCAGAAGACCCGAGTGGCTGATTCAGGCCAGACAATATGCTGACCTATAGAGCACTGAATTAATGAATGATATTGTTGTAAGCTGCAGCATTAGACAACCGTGCTGATGGGTCTCACCGATAGAAGATGAGCACACATCAACTCTGATTTAACGAATGAACAAGTGAACCTATCAGCTATGTTACTGGTTCCAAGCATTCCCAGAGCTGGACAGGCAGGTGGTCAAGAGCGCTGAGGTTCACGGAGATGGCTCAGTGGGTAAAGGACCTTACCACCAAGCCTGAAGGAGGTCAGTCCGGGGACTGAGGAAGGAGAGAACAGTCTCCCACAAGTCTTGTTTTTGTTTTTTAACTCTATACATACACATATGTATATGTATAGGAACATGCGCGCGCGCATGCGTGCGCGCACACACACACGCACACACACACACACACACACACACACACACACACGATGCATGAAATTAAAAAGTTCAAAAACCAAGAACGTTGAGAAGATATGAACATGGCCAGCATCTCCAGGGCAATGCAATTCCTTCGTGTCTCCATGCCCAGGGATGATTATCATCATTAGCAGGCTCCATGATTTCTACGGTTGTAAGACAGCCGGAAAGCAGTGAGAGGAAGAGGTAACCGGAAGTGTTCTGGAAGGATCCTGTGTTGTCCTCTCACCTGCTCAAAGCCTCTCACTGCTTCCCCAGGGGTCTGGTTCAGCAGGACAGCCCCCACTGCCACACCAGCCTCGACTCCCAGTTAACGGCCCCTGCTGCCCCTTCTCAGAAGGAGATGGTGGAAGGCCAGCAGGCTGGTACCCAGAGAGGCCAAGGGCTGGGGGCCGCAGGCAGCCTTGGCTCCTTGCCAGTCCTTTCCTGTCTGTGAGCTGACTTACTTCTGTCTGCTTCCAAAAGTCACATGTGTGAGACAGGACAGGGAGCAATCACCCCCTTCCCACTGCTGAGGAGACTGAGGCCGAGAGGGGCAGGAACACAAACAGGGTGACCGAACCAGGATGTGTGCAGTACCCCGCACCCCTCCCGGGACTCGTCTGTTCCTCCCTCTCCATCCTCAGGGACTGAGCTTCTGCTGTCTATTCAGTCTGGTGGCCAGCCTTTGTTCCACACCACGAGCACTGGCTGTGGTCTTGGATGCCCAGTGTCCGGCATGCAGGCAGCCACAGAACCTGCCAGACATGTATTCCACCCCCACTTCTCCCATCATGCACTGCGCATTTGAGTCCCTTCTCTCGCCCCAGCAGCCTGACAGACCCCAGAATGAGGTCCAGACATGACTTTGCCAAACCTGCTGTACTAAAGGCCACCTGCTCTGCCTCTCAGGCTGCCTACCCTGGCTTCCCGCCTCTGCCGCTTTCCCTTCAGCTCAGCAGCTGGGCAGTCATCTGTGAGGCCGATCTGCTGGAGCCTATTCCCAAACGATCCTCCTGACCATTGCCAAGCACAGCGCAGGACAAGCCGTGCTCGGGAGTTGGGCAGCCAGCTGGCAAGCAGGCCACCTGCCTGGCTTGCAAAATGCTAAGTTTTTGATTGCTTTGCTGTTCAAGTTCATGAGCAGAGAGTACCAGAGCTCAGAGAGTCTGGAAAGAGCATGGTCTAACCATGTGCTATCACACAGGGTTACCAACGCCCAGAGAGACCTGCACTCTACTGTATCACTGGGAGGGGCCTGGGGCGGGTACTGGATGGGTCAGGTCTAAGGGGGTTAGGACTGACCCTTCCTGACATTCTGTTGTTCCTTGTAGGGGGAAAAGACTCTGGGTGTACAGGTAACAGTCTGGGGTGCAACTTGATTGGGGTTTTGTCCCTTGCCGGGGAGTCTGGAATCACATGCCACCCCAGCTTTGTGACTTCAATGTCTCCGCACTCCGTGTCCCCATCCCTAAACGAGTGTTTACCTCAATAACTCCTGAATCTGGGCTGCACAAAGAACACGACAGGGGACAAAGATTTTCACTGATAATTACGATACTTTCAGAAACATCAAGTGGGTATAATTATGAGGGACCATATGGAAATGATATACCCAAAGTATTAGAAATTTACCTGACTGAAAACGTCATATTCCAGAGATGCTCTCAAAGATCAGTGAGTGGCTGATCTTAACAAAGTGGAATCTCAGTTTTACTTACTTCTAAAGTACATCTTGTTTCTTGAAATTGTAATAGCTTTTAAAAAGGTCCAGATGTCTTAGGTAATTCCTGAGCATGGATATTTTTGAAATGTATTAGGCTTTTTTTGTTTTTTCTTTTTTTAATGAAGATAGAGAAGGAGGCAGAGGAGGAGAAAGAAAGGCTAGGGGGAGAGAAGGAGACAGGGAGGCTGGGAGGCAGGGACTGCTGAAACTGCCTTTTCATTTTTCCTTGGTTCTCCTCATACTCATGATGCCATTGGGAGGTGTGGCACCGCCTCTCTGGGCCTCCACCCCTTTATAAAGCTGGGCTTGGGCACTGAGAGAAATGCCCCCCGGGAAGATGGTCACTGTGTTATTTATCTTTCAATGACCCTGTGCCTAGTCTTTGGTTACTGACCGTGGAAGCCAGTGTTAGACCCCCTCATAGCCCCAGTGTCTGAAATGAGGATCGGAACCCGATGAGTCCTGGCTCACTTCCCAACCCCAAATCTATGAACAGCCCCTGGACCTAGCAACTGTGAACAAGCAAGACCATGGCAGGACCAAGACGTTCCGGTGGCCAGGCTTACAGGGAGCATTCCCTCTTTCGTCCAGTTCTGCCACACTGTATAGCCAGACAGTTCAGTCAACTGCTGGGGACTCGGATCACCCCTCCACAGTCTGTCCTTTGTGCCTGCAAATTGGCAGCTACCCTTCGACCTTACACCTGCTGTATTGGTCCTCCCACGGAGCAGCTGCTGGAGGTGAGGACAGTCGGAGCCAGACAACTAGGAAAGACTCAGCATCAGGGACCCAGCACACACACACACACACACACACACACACACACACACACACACACACACACACACACACACGTACACACGGCTGCTTTTGTGGGTTATATTAAAACACACCTGCAGGCTTTCTTAGTCCTAATTATAATGTAGTTTAACAGGGTCTCTGAAATACTCAGGGTATAGAGACAGCCAGAAGCCTGAATTCCTGCTGCAGCTAGCTGGGGGGAACAGAGGGGGCTTCCACATGAATATGCAAATGCTCCTCTGAAGGCTGAGGGAGCCCAGGTTACAGATGCGGGAGATGGAGGAAAGCCACGGCCGATGATCACTGTGGCTTCCGCAGTGACCCAGGCACACCCTTGAGCTTTTCACACAGTGTTTTGATCAACTACCCTCTGCCCATCCCAGGCATTAGGTATTTGTGTGACAGGCTGGACAGAGCATGCTCCGTGGTTATGACCAATGGAGGTGAGCAAAGGCCCTGCTACGGGAAAAAGCCATCCCGAGGTCAGTGTGGTGGTAGGCTCTGTATAAATGTCAGACTCGGAGAACTTGGGTGAGTGCTCACTGACGTATGCCTCAGAGACAGGCTACTGGAGTGTCGCAGCAGCCTGTTGGGTGGCAGATGGACCTGCACAGCTTGAGCTCTGATTTGCCAGGGTCTCACAGCTGGGCAAAGGAAGTGAAGGTGAAAGCCCGTTTTGAGAGAACTGACAAAGAGAGCTGTGGGCTTGCTTTTGGTCTCCAGCTTGGAAACAATTTTCCCTGGTTGCCTGACTCCAGTTGTTCTGGCCTGGCCTATGTCTCTCTCTACCTCATCATGAACCTTCTGAGGTTTGTTCTTCAAGCCTCCAGGCGCGTGAAGGCTGCAAGCAGCTTGGAACTCATAAGAGGGGCAGTTGATGCTATCTGCCAGGCCTAAAGGCTGGGTCTGTTAGAAGGACTAAGAATAAGGAGATTCAGTGGGTTATGACATGCACCGAGAAGACATTTGCCGTGGGTAGAGAGGATGCCACGTATCTGGGATCAGATGTACTTTTTGTTGATTCTTTGTTTCCTGGAGGCAGGGTCTTCCTGTGTAGCCTAGGTTGGCCTTGGCAGTCCTGCTTCAGCCTCCTGAGGACTGGGAGTATAGATGTGCGCTAGTACAACCAGCCTCGGCTGCACATTTGATGTGATTCCCATAGCTGGCTATTCAGCAAATGCTGAAGGCACAAAGGGTCCTGCAGAGGGACAAGCCCAGCCTGGATGGCAGGTGCCTGGGTTCCTGGGTAGTTTTCTCTTGGCCTTCTAGCCTGTCTCCCTCCATGTCAAGTGCCTTCTGTGTGCCAAGGGGCTGGTGTGACTTTCTCATCTCATCCCGGTGCTGTGAGTGCCCATCCCTGTGTGTCTGTGGCCCAGGCTTCGACCCTTTCGTTTACGGCAGTCTCCTCAGCCAGGTGTTGGCAGAATCCTGTTAGACTAGGTGACTAAGGCCCGGAAATGGTACATTTCATATTTCAGACACCTACTGCACGATTCAAACTCGAGATTGTCTGGTGTTGTTAGGTGCTTTAACTCTTTTTTTTTTTTTTGTGGGGGGGGGCTTCCACCCAGCTACCAAATAAGTACACAGAGGCTTTTTCTTACTTGTGAATGCCTGGCCTTAACTTGGTTTAGTTTCTTGCCAGCTTTCCTTAATTTAAGTTAAGTTTAAGTTTCCTTAACTTAAATTATCCCATCTACCTTTCGCCTCTGGGCTTTTCCCATTCTCTTACTTCTGTAAATCTTACTCTTACTCCATGGCTTGCTGTGTAACTGGGTGGTTGGTCCGTGGAGTCTTCCTTCTCTGGCTCCTTCTCGATCCCCCTCCCAGATTTCTCCCTGAATATCTTCTCTCTGTCTGCAAGCCCCACCTATCCTTTCTTCTGCCTTGCTATTGGTGTTCAGTTCTTTATTAGACCATCGGATGTTTTAGACAAGCACAGTAACACAGCTTCACAGAGTTTAAAAAATGCAACATAAACGAAAGTAACACACCTTAAAATAATATTCTACTACAGTCTGGCTTCAAACCTGTGTCTTGTAGTCTCAGCACTTAGTTTCTCAAGACAGTTCCAGAAGACTTAAGTTTCTGCTCCCCATCCATTCTGTTTGGATGGCTTTGATCAGGCAGAAACCAGATCTGAGGGAAACGAGGTGTACTGGAGGTGGCAGTACTGATGGGATCCATGTCCATGGGGAAGCCAGGGGAAGTGTGATGGGTGGGCTGAGGCTAGCCTCCCGCACATCTGCTGCTAGCACTGGCTGGCTACCACCAACAAGCCATACAGTAGCCATGAGCCGGTTGAGAGCAGACCATGACTTGGGGAGCAGTGGAGAAGGCAAGGCTGTGGGTCTCCAGATGTAGAGTGGCCCCTTCCCAACCCACACCAGGAGCCAGCCATATGAGTGTCTCTGGTCTTTTCATCCCGTAGACATCCTGGCCACTGTCTAGTTCCTAACCCTAGGAAGCAAGTGGCCCAGCGGAACATCCACCACCTGAGTACTCTATTCGGAAGGGAGTTCCTAGGCTTTGGGATGACCCAGTCATGGAAAGGGTTGGAGGAGTGGGCTCCCAGCCTGCCATATGGAAAGGCCCCCAGGACAGCAGAATTCAACGACGTGGCTGTCAATGTGCTGAGAACACTCTTGGTGCTGCCTGGGTCCAAGGGTAGAAGGACCACCATTGTCACCTGTGGAAACAGTATTCTGGATACACAGCAGGGAAACCTTGTGCTCCTGTGACCCAGCTTTCTGGAAGGAACAGAAGGCGGGTTGAGGCAAGGCTGTCTCTCTTTTGTGTTGTTTGTTTGTGATAAGGTCTTACTC
Source organism: Peromyscus californicus insignis (assembly GCF_007827085.1). Classification (NCBI taxonomy): domain Eukaryota; kingdom Metazoa; phylum Chordata; class Mammalia; order Rodentia; family Cricetidae; genus Peromyscus; species Peromyscus californicus. The sequence continues at coordinate 101,772,426 of NW_026294573.1, forward strand.
TATAGTTTAGACTGGCTTAGAACTCACTATGAAACCCAAGACTGGCTTCAGACTATGTAGCCCAGGCTTGCCTCAAACTCATGGCAATTCTTCTGTCTCATCTCCCCACCCCCTAGTCTCCTTATTGCTGGGGTTACAGGCATGTTTGACCATGCAGGACCATGGAATGTTTCACTGCTGACTTTCAAAACTCAAACGAGTATACCCTATTAACACATCTACTCTGCGGCCTGTGACACGCCACAGTGGGGTCCAGGAAATAAGATCTTAGCAGCTAACCTCTCCACCAGGAGCAGGGTCCTTGGTGCAAGATGCTGTGCAGGATTCTAGGGAACTATGTCCTTGAGGTTATGGGAGCCCTTGGGTTTACACAGACAGCCGCCGACTCATACAACGGAAGTTCTCTCCAAGAGCACATAGCAATCAAGGGCAGGGTGGCCAGGAAGTGCCCAGCCATGCCCACCTTCTCTGGATGCAGGGACAAAAGATCATAGCTGTCTGGACCAAGGAAGCACTTTGAGTGGAAAGCATGGAGCGCTTGGAGGCAGTGGGGAATTTCAGTCCAAATGCAGTTGAGATCACATCTTGGCTTTGTTCCCCACAAACTCATAGTTATTTGTATTTCAGCATAAAATCCCAACTCCTAGGGCCTGATTAACAAAGGCAGCGCGGCTCATTCCCCCAGAGGCCTGCCAGATGGAAAGCCCAACGGAATTTCACTTTGAAGTGTTCCGTGTTATCTGGCTCATTTGCAAAAGAAATGAGCTTTCTGGGATGTTCAAATGTTTCCAGACAGAACCAGTTGCCCCCAAGTGGGAATGAAGTTATAATGTCTCCTTTTCCTTGGGCTCAGGCAGGCTGGCACAAAGGTACACAGCTCTGTTAGAATCAAAATGTGCCTTTTCCCCTGGCTGTCCCGGGAGGCACCAGGAGGGGGATCCAAATAAAAACACCTTGGATCTAGCAGTGATGGATTGGTCCTGGGTCCTGTTGTGTCTGCGCCCGCCTCCCACCCCTGACTGTGAATCAGAAAGGCAGCATGACTGGCCTGATGAATACACACTCATTTGTCACTGCCCTGACACATAGTGGCTTCCCAGTCATCAGCTTCAGAGCCTGTAGGGGTTGAGAGAAGCACAAAACTTTGAGTTCAAATCTCAGTTTTGCTGATTTTTAGCATGTGACCCTAGAGCCTCAGCTTCCTTTTCTGTCAAGTATACTAATTGCACAGCAAGATAAAGAGACAGTGTCGAAGAGCTTCAGAAACTACAGAGAGCCACATACACAGAGTAAAGTAACTACTATGCATCGCCTGCTCCTGTCAAAAGGAAGTGTGTCTCTGCCTGCCCTGTGCCCTCTGTCTATAATGCCTTTGTGTATCTAATTCCCTACATCCTGATCAGTATCCCTGTTGCCTTTTGGAGTAGGGGTGGTGATGGAGTAGACATGGCAGTGGACATGAGCCCTTGTCAGTCTGGAGTCTGTGAATGGCGTCAAGACTTCTCTCTGTCCTTGACTTATAGCCCAGCATCTCAGGGCTCCTGGAATGCTGGAACTGATCTGACTCTCAGGAGTCATCCAGCCCAACCCAGGGGTCAGGAAAGTGGAGGCTGAGACACCAAGGTGTGTGTCCAGCTCAGCAGCGGGCAACGGAGCCTTGAAGGCCCTAAGTCACAGTATCACCTCACTGGCAAACGTCTTAGGTCTTTTCTTTTTCCTTATGTCCCAGTCATTATTCTTCTGAGAAACAGAGCCAGTGGGAATCTATGTTATTTGTTTTTTACTTTTTTGGGGGCCCGCCATCCAGCTCCCAAATGAATCACACATGGAGGCTTATTCTTACTTATAAATACCCAGCCTTAGCTTGGTTTGTTTCTAGCCAACTTTCCTTATCTTAAATTATGACATCTACTTTTGCCTCTGGGCTTTTCCCGTTCTCTAACTTCTGTAAATCTTACTCTTACTCTGTGGCTCGCAGTGTAGCTGGGTGGCTGGCCCCTGGAGTCCTCCTCCTCCTCCCCCCCCCTCTTCCTCCTCCTCTGGCTGCTAGATCTTAGATCTCTCCTCCCAGTTTTCTCCTTCTATATATTCTCTACTTGTCAGCCCCGCCTATCCTTTCTCCTGCCTTGCTATTGGCCAGTTCTTTATTAGACCATCAGGTATTCTAGACAGGCACAGTAACACAGCTTCACAGAGTTAAACAAATACAACATAAACAAAAGTAACACATCTTAAAATATTCTACTACAAATTTGTCTGTCTCTCTGAGAGACCCATTGTAAGGATTTGGCTCAATTATAAGGAGGCTGGCAAGCCCCAGATCTGCAGACACAAAGTCCCTGTCACAAAACAATTTGAAGAGCAGTGATTTGGCCCATTTGGTAAAATTCAAATATCTTCCAAGCATAATAGCACACTACTAAGGAGGCAGAGCCTGGAGGGTCCTGAGCTTGAGACTATATTCTGAGTTCAGGGTCAACCTGAGCTGCATAGTGAGACCCTATGCTTATTTATTTATTTATTTAATTTATTTTTATAGATTTTTCAAGACAGTGTTTCTCTGTGTAGTCCTGACTGTCCTGGAACTCACTCTGTAGACCAGGCTGGCCTCAAACTCAGAGATCCACCTGCCTCTGCCTCCTGAGTGCTGGGATTAAAGGCATGTACCACCATCACCCAGCTATGGGTCTATTTTTAAAAATCCAATGTTTCTATGTGAGTTTCCCATTTAATTGTCACGCGCCTCATACCCTCCTTCCCTCTACCCTGGATCATCACATACAACGGTGCAGGTCCAGAATCCCTTGCAAGCGCACAGAAGATAAAGGTGGCCAGGAAACTTTTTCCTCCACTCTGAGAGGACACTCCACTCCTGCATGACAGGAAGCCTTTTGTTACCTCTGCCCTCTGACCTGTGCAGGGGTCAGACATGACAAGAGGGCTCCATTCCAGAATGGCCACACCCCCAGCATTCCAGGAGCTCCATGTGTCACTGAATTCATGGCCTGGATCTCAAAGAAAACAGCAGAGTAAATTTCAGAGCAATTACAGGTACAACGGTGTCGTTCACACCCACCAGACTGGAGTAAGCCCCAGAGCAGAAGCATGGTGGGGATATGACCTCACCAATAACCTGCCAGCCCTGAAGGCACATGGTGACCTCTGACTTCAGTGTTCGACAGTGGGACACCCCTCTTCTTCCCCACCTGGCCCTCAGGAAACTGCTCCCAGCCAAATGTCTTCTTACTGGAAGCTGTTTCAGTCTTCTCTAAAGGATCCTCATTTTCCCCCATTTGTTCAGATGATGCGCCCCAGGATGCTCTGTCTGTGGGTGTCTCTTCTCATTTCCCAACTGTCTCATGACTAGCCATCTCTAGTTACTAACAAGCCCCACATTTACATCCATGCCCCAAATTCCCTGTTTAGTCCCAGGCTTGGGTTGCCACCTGCCAATTCAGTGTCTCTGCCTGGCGAGAACATATGGTGTCTCTTTCACAAGGACACTAAAACCACCATGGGGGCTGCAGCCTCATGACTTCATCTTGGTCTAATTGTTTCTTAAACACCCCACGTCCAAATACACCCACACTGGGACCTAAGGCTTTAAGATAGTAATTTGTGGGGAGATGGGTTTGGGAGGCCAATTCAGAGTTGACTCAAAACTTCTGGTGGGCTGGAGAGGGAGCTTGGCAGTGAAGAGCACTGGTTGTTCTCACAGGGGACTTAGGTTCAGTTCCCAGCATTCATGTGGTAGCTCACAACCACCCATAACTCCCTCCAGCTCCAGAGGATCTGACACCTTCTTTTGGCCTCCACATGCACCAGGCACACATGTGTTAGACATGCGTGTAGGCAAAACACTCATACACATAAAAATTAAAAAATCTAAACAAAACAAAGCCCTCAAACACATAGACAACAACGAAAGCTTCTGACAGACGGGGCATGGTAGCGTTGATCCCAGAGGCAGAGGCAGGCGGATTTCTGTTAGTTTGAAGCCAGCCTGGTCTCCATAGTGAATTCCAAGCTAGTTGTGACTATATATTGAGACTCTGTCTCAAAAACCAAAACCAAAAAGAAACAACAGCCTTCTGAGACTCACAATTAACTCTCAGGCCACGCTACACACTGTCCTCCCTCAGAAAATGAGAAGCCCGTATTCCAGCGATTGTGCCCAAAAACCTCTGTGCCAGCTCGGGCTCCTGGCTCCAAATTCAACTGGCTCTGCTTTTTGGGGTATCTCCAGATCTGAGTTATGACTGGTAGCACCAAGCTCAAGCCACCGTATTCTCTGCTTGGCACACTGCGATGACCTATGTCCTTGCTCTTATGCCAGCCTGCTCACGTAGCATGCTGCCTGGGGACACACGGAGTGACCTTCTTGAGACATAAAACACAGCGTGTTAGTCAGCTTCCTGCCACAGTGGAAATAAAACAAAGACAAACATCTGAAACAAACAAAGAAAAAGGACTTGGTGGTGTTGCTCGACCTTTCAGAGTATTTGCTCCACGCACATCTGGCTCTGCTGCCTCGGACCTGTGAGTCAGGAACAACATGGCTGAAGAGCAAGATGGGGGTGGCCGTGGCTCACCTTATGGCCACCAGAAAACAGTGAAAGCCATTTCCTTGAAATAAGCTCCACCTCTTCACAGTTCATTCATCACTAAGGGATCAATCAATCTGTTGATGAGGTTACAGCCTTCATGATCCAATGATTTCTCCAGGCTGAACACTCCGGCAGTGAGGTGGATGCTTTGAATCTGTGCGTTTTTAGAGGACATTTATTATCCAAATCGTAATATGTACCTATGGCTTGTTGCTTGGTCCAATGACATTCAAGGTCCCTATGATCACTGCCAAGGTCCACCTACCTGGCTGCCCAGGGACTCTCCAGTCTTTCCTCCCTCAGCCCTCTGCTCTAACCACACTGCTTCCCAGTCCTCCATGTACTCTCACCCCAGGGCCACTTTCCCTAAGGCCCAGTCGCCTCCTTTGTGTCATTGTTCAGCATCACTTTGTAAGGCCCAGTCCCTTCTACCCGGACTCTCAGCTGTCCGCGTTCTCCTTACTTGTCCATCTTTTACTTTATAAGAGTGCTCACTTGTGGATACGCCGGGTAACTTATTTATCATGTTTATTGTCTGTCTCCCTCCACTGACACCATCGGAAAGATTCAGTAAGGACCGGAGGGCAGGCAGGGAAGGTGACGAGGACCAGACGGCAGCGAGGATCTCAGAGCCCCAGATGTTTCTGGGGACGTCCCTTCGGCCACCAGCACTGTGCCTCAATATGCCAGGCACAGTGCCGCTTTGTCATCGGGCTCTAGCTGCTGTGGCTGGAAACTCAGTGTTTCTCCAGCTCATGGCCAGAAATGGAACTTTCTAGACTCCTGCTTCATTGCATCAATAGTTTCTATCTAAGGCAAATACATGGGCTTGACTGAGCCTAGATGCCAGCCGCAAAGGAATCTGGGAAAGCAGGCCTAATAATCCACGTACTTCCTCCCATTTACCCGAAGTCATCTCTAGATTACATCTACTCAATGGAAAAAGCTATGTAAGCATTGGTTGTACTGTTTTGTTTGGGGAATAGTAATAATACAACTTTAGAAGTTTCTCTAACATGTTCGTTAGAGATGAAAAACATTTTTCTTAATTAATTAACTAATCTTTAAATCAGAACTCATAGATATGGAGGGCTAACCACATTGGGACCCCACTTAATGCCAAATACAGAAATAGAACTCAGATACTGGATACCTACAAAAGGCTGAGTGTTCTCTATGTTGGGATGTATAGGACCATGAAGGAAATAAAACAATTCCAATAGAGGTTATTGTTGCTGTGACAGATATTACTGTGCTGTTTGGGGGAAGAGTGTGGAAGTATCCGGAATGCTGAGCTGGAAAAGCCACTGAGTGCTCAGAGCTTAATGAACTGTTCAGTGGGAGCTTCAGAAGATAAGAATGTGGAAAGAAATGCAAATAATGGAAGCCTGGCTTGTGATGTTCCGGAGAGATGCAAAGACTCTCTCAGGACCATCTGTGTCATATTTTGTATTGAGAATTTGTGATTGTTGGTCAGCTAGACTGAAGAATCAGCTGTGGTTAATGAGATCAACATGATTGAGGTGAAATCTTCTAGGAAATGTTTCTTCGGAGCTGTCACAGTGAAGCTGTAGTCCAGGGGGCTGAAGGCTACCCATCAAGTTGGCAGCAGAATTTAGCAAATAATATGTAAGAGTCTCCCACATGGTACTGGTATTGAAGGCATGAAAAAGTCATGGAGAGAAGCTGGGACTTGGCACCATGTGGCAGAGTTGGAGTCCTCAAAGAGAGGCCGCTGTTGAAGGTGCAGAGACACTTGCAATGAAGACCCCACTCCTGGTACCAACTTTGTTTTAGTTTGCTTTCTGTTGCTGTGATAAACACCATGACCAAAAGCAACTTGGAAAAGAAAGGGTTTATTTGGTTTACTCTTCCAGATTATAATTAATCATTAAGGAAAGTTAGGGCAAGAATTCCAGGAACTGAAGGAGACATCACGGAGGAACACAACCCATAAGCTTTCTCCTTCCAGCTCAGGTTCAGCCAGCCTTCTTGTCTAACCCAGCACCACCTGCCCAGAGGTGGTATAGCCCATGGTGGTCTGGGCCCTCCAACATCAATTAACAATCCAGAAAATGTCCCCATAGACATGCCCACAGGCCAATCTGATGGAGGCAAGCTTCCAGTTGAGACTCTCTCAATCACTCCATGATATGTCAAGTTGACAGCTCACGCCAACGGGGAGATATAAGAATAATACAGGCCATCTTCTGTTATCATAATGTAATAAGCCATAGCTATTTCTTTGAACAATTCAAGTTAAATAGGATACAAGTAGAAAATACATTAATTTTTCTCTCCAATGTCTCTTCAAATTGGTTCTTTGTAGTTCATTACCCCTCCAACCCTTGGGTGAAATCTCAGGTGTGTCCCATAACTTTTCCAATCATCCTTGGATAACAGAAAAGCCATCAATTTCCCCTGTGGGCTTAAAAAAGAAAAAAACCATGTGAAACTCCGACATCTCCTTAGCTTGGCATATCAGCGCAGTGCATGTTCTGTGGGAGCTGACGTGACAAGAAAGAGCAGGTTATGAGAAGAAACAGCTTTGACAGTTTGTGTGGAACGTTTCAAAAATCAGCTATATGGAGGAATTATTTCAGATTTGCATGCAGTGGAAGAACTATTACAGAACTCCCATGTACCCTTTACCCAGCTTCCTGGGGGTAGCACGTGGTAATATTGAAATATAAAGTCACATCCTGAGCATTAGCACTGACAGACTCCCCCATCCTACAAAGCTCTCCCCAGCTGTGCGCCTGCTCATCTATATGGGTGTGTTTGCTTCTATCCACGGCATCACATGTGTAGGTTGGCATGTCAATCACCACAGTCCAGACACTTTATGCCCACAGGTTTCTCACATCTTAGAGCCATGCCCATACCCTCCCCCACAGTGAGATTTTTATTAAGATGTATTTCATTTTTCTTTATGTGTACGTGTGTGTCTTTGTGGGGGTGTGGGCACAGGAGGCAGGAAGAAGGTATCAGACTCCGCGGGAGCTGGAATTTCAGGCTGTTGTGTGACACTCCACACGGGGACTCAGACTCTCTAGAAGAGCACTTGGCACTCTTAAGTGCTGAGCCAGCTCTCCAGGCCCCCTACAATGAGTTTTGACAAATCTATACACTCACACTCATCCCCACAGTTAATGACAAGGACATTTCTATTGACCCCTACCCAAAGCTCCTTTGTGGCCTCTACAGGTCCATTCCCTCCCCAACCCATCCTCCAGCCACGGATCTGCTTCCTATTACTATAGTTTTCCTTTTTCTAGAATTTCATATCCACGCAATCAGCACGATGGCTTTCAAATTTGCTCATGCTGTTGCAAGCATCAGTAATCTATTTCTTTCTTGCTGAGCAAGTTACTCGCATAGATAGATCCCATTTCACATATCCCCTGGGACCTTAAACCTCTCTTCATTGGGGTCACAATAGACCTATGGATTGCTGTTTTAATGTTCTCATCTGTTGATTCACCATCTGTATTGAGTTACTGCCCATATTTTCCTACTTCTTAGACCGCTGGGTGTTTTTTTCCCCCTCTAGGTAGGCGCTGCACGTTTCCTATGCATCGTTGCCGGATTTTGTGTTCCTTTAAATAGCACTGTGTTCTGTTCTGGAGTGCAAATAGATCAGATCTTTTCCTGCTTCCAGACGCCTTAGTCTAGAATTATGTCAGGCCCACCTGTAAGACAAAACCTTCCGGAGGACCCTACTCCATCAGGGTATTAGATCTTCCTTGGTTGGGAGAGCATGAAGATTTCCCAGCCCAGTGCCAGCTCCAGATCCTTTTCTGGCGGCGGTTAGTGACAGCAGACACCGATTAATGTCTTAAAACAGAACACGGAGGCAGGAACAGTAAAGGAAAGAGCAAAAGGCCTGACTGTGTGGACCCTCTCTCCTGAATTTCCTCTCAAATCCCTGTCAATGCAGCTGTAGCTCTGAGTTGCTCTGGGGCCAGTTGTGAGAGGAAGAAGAGCAGTGGGTTCTGGGGAGATCCAAGGTTTGCAGCAGTGGCCCTCCCGCTGTGTGACCACAGGGGGACTCTGGGCCTCGCCCTTCGGAGCTGGATAATAGAGAGCTGGGGCAAGAAGCTCCTGGAGGCTCGCCAGCCTTTTACTTTTCTGGCCAAGTGGTATTTGTTTTGTTCATCCTTTGGGCACTCCAGCTCTACTCCAACACAGCCTTCTTACTCCTAGTTCCTATTTAAATATAATTTAGTTTTTATTTGATTTATGGACTCCATCCCAGCTGCTGAACTTCATTGGGCTGGGACAGTTTATTGATTTTCAATAATGGCGGGGGCGGAAGAATAAAGAGATGACGGCGGCACTTGGCTGCAGACCCGGGGCTGGCCGAGGGAGGCAGCATTAATCACCACTGAGGTGATCACTCAGGCTGTCCCTGGTGGAGCAGTGACCCTGGGACTCCATCATCCTGGGACAGCCCCGAAAGGCACACAGTGATCATTTGCCTCTGCTAACAGGTTACCACACCACACCACCCTACCTCGCCTCTCACCCCTCCCTCCCCTGGATAAGTCTCTGGCCCATCTGACTCTAAATGAAGGTGCACAAAAACTCAACAGTGACAGGAGGTGGAGGGGACAGATGTGGTTGTGGTTTCTCTGCTGATAACACAGCAGGGTGAGGTCGGTGTTTCCTCCTGGCTTTCTTTAGTCCCTGGACCTTTGCAAATGGAAGGGAGATTGATATAAATATGTAATTACACTCTGGTATGTGCACCTAATAAAATCAAATTACTACTTCGTGTTAGGACAGCCTAGTGGAACTCTCTGCCTAGAAGCTATAGGATTGTGGGAAAGTAGAAGGGGTTAAAAAGTGTGGAGGGTTCTGCTTACTAAAGTCCCTCCCTTTATCTTAAACAAAACCTTATAAGAAACTGCCCTAAAGGATGGTCCCCGCAGCTCTCTGTCAAAGGGCATATAGTAGAACGTATTTGCTAAGGAAGAGTATTTTAATTGCTCCCTAATATGCCTGTTCCTACAGTCTGTTCCTATGCGCATGCATAACTATAATGGAAAATTCCTTTATCAGGGGACTCCTAAGGACAGCTCTCATATGGTCACGAAGACAGAGGTTATGACACTGTTATCTGACCCATAAAGGCTGTAAGAAATTATGAGGGGACTGAAGGACCTTCTCAAGGCATTAGCCTGGGCCCAGCGGACTCTTAAAGAGTTCATTCATCTGTTTGGGTGCATGGTCGATTCCTAGATGTTTGGGATTTCCATAACGCTATGCTGTCTGTTCCGCAAGCCGCATTCTAGCTCTTTCCTGGCCGCTGCTCCGTTAGGGCTCCGCTTAGTGGCTGCCTCCTCTGGAAAGCCTTTTCTGACACCTCCCCCCAACACCTTTCCTCCCTCCCAGCGTGGTGACCTCACCCCACGCTCTCCCAGAGTCCTGTGCTGACCTCGTTAGGACATTAACTGCAGTGTCACAATAGGCACACCAGTGATGGAGCAAGGTGTTGTCATGGCAACGACACTGGTTTGTTCTCCTCCAAGAGCCCCTACTGAGCTCCCAGCTAGGGCGTGGGGACTGTGACTCTTTGTCCAGCCAGTGTCTTAAATGAGATACTCAGTACAGACTTGCCGACCGGAGGGAAGGCAGTTGACGGTGGCGGCGGCGGGCTGGAGCTGTAGCTCAGTTGGTAGAGTGCTTGTACAGCATGGTGAGGCCCTGGGTTTGATCCCACCACTGCAGAAACTGTATATGGCGGAGCATGCTATAATCCCAGCACTGGAGGGGTGGAGGCAGGAGGATAAGAAGTTCCAGGTCATCCTTAGCTAACAAGCCAAGTTGGAAGCCAGACTGGGCTACATAAGACTCTTTCTAAATAAATAAGCAGGTAAAAGATGGTTTAAAAAAGATTGATTTTCAAAGCTATTTATTGATTCAAAGTCTGAGCACCAGTCCCTTATCTTCTGTGAGTGGTGTTGATGTTGATGAATTTACCCCTACTCCAGGTAACTCTGTGTGTGTGTGTGTGTGTGTGTGTGTGTGTGTGTGTGTGTGTATGGGTGTGTGTGTGTGTGTGTGTATGGGTGTGTGTGTGTGTGTGTGTGTGTAGAAGAATATTCAAGCAAAGCAAAGAGACCAGCCTAAGGTCACACAATCAAGTTTTAAACAGGCCATGGCTGGATCCCAGCACCGAATCCCAATCCTGACCTGTTCTTACTGGGGAATATGGCTAGTCCCCTCCCTGTGGGGAGAGAGTTAACTAGACCAACATTTCTCAGCCTTCGAGAATTGATAAATTCTCTGAACTGTAGCCCCAGGGAAATGCATATATGCACTGAAAAATTTATAGCTAAGGTCATAGGTTTGGACACCCCTGTAAATCCTCGCCCCAGGCCCCAGGCCTGCAGGACTGAGCTCCTGCCCTGGGAAGGCCTGGCTTCCTTTCCAGCCTCTGGAAGATTTACTGTTCCCTTGCTGACCAAGGCTTAATGCATGACACAATTCTTTCACTCCTTTGTCAAAGTCTCACCCTTACCTCTTCCCCTCCAGCATAGTGGCATCGGGGCCTCCCTGCCATGAGACCCTATTAGCCCCCCAGTCCCTGGGGCCCTGCCAGGCTGTCACTGTCACACTGAGTCCAGGTTCTGATTTCTTTTCCGTGGTGTCTCTCTGGATGAGAAGCTGTGCGTGGCAGCGGGACTCGGCCACCATCGGAGAAATGGCCAAGTTCAATCCTTAACAAATAAAGCCGCCGCCATCCAGTAATTCCCAGGAGTCGTGAAAAATGTGATTTCCTTGCTGTAGCAAATAGGGAAGGTGGGAGGCGGAAGGATGTGTGCGCCTTGGCCTGTGGAAGAAACCATAACAATATAAATCAGCACGATGGAGGAGCCTCTCTCTATTCATTATCTGGGCATGGCAGAGCTAATGTGTGTGTTCACTCCAGGATCAGCCGCCTTTCCCCTGGAGCGAGCTGCTCTTTTCTGAAATCCACCAGCAACATGCCAGCAAAGCCCCAAGTTTCGCTTCCCAGAGATCATGGTTATTCTTCAGAGTTCATGGTCATAAGTGCCAGCCTGGGGACTCTATGCTGGGGAGTCTGATCTGGGGGCATCAAAAGGTAGACACTGGAGATGTTGGTGAGGGGGATGGGCCCAGGGCTCAAGTTAGTGAGGCTAGCCTGGGGTGGGGATACAGTAGAAGGGGCTGGAGGGATGGGGTGCAGGCGGGGTGGGAGGAGCTTAAAGCAGACAGGGGTGGGGGGTCTGAAGAGAAATAACCCCTTACTTGGTCCATGATGGCATGCCCACTAAAACTATATGCAGACAGGACACTGCCATGTCTGTAGGCAGGCATGTCTGCAGGGGTATACGGTGAAGCGGGGGAAGCCATTGGGTGGAGCTTCTTGGAGGACTCTAAAGAGAATGCTAAGCCATTGGGTTTATTCCCCCCACCCCTTTTTTTTCATGTCCTCTTTCTTCTCATCTAGAATGCAGATGGGATGGCTGGCACAGCAGCTGTCTTCATGTAGCCATAAGGGGAGAACCAAGAAAGCCAGAGACCTGAAACACTCCGATGGGCGTGAGTTGGGGAGTCAGTGCCAGACACTGCCTGCACGTGGGCTGGCAGTGTGAGAAAAATCAGTGCAGAGAGCAAGTGGAAGAGTTATGTGGGCAGATGGATTGGTAAGCCTGCTGCTCTACACAGTCCTCAGAAAGCACACAAGGGGACAGAGGACATGGGGTGAGTAGAGAGAGGATATATAGATGATTGATAGACCATAGAGATAGATGATAGATGATTGATTGATAGAGATAGTGATATGGCTAGATGATACATAATGGATGGATGGATGATGGATGGATGAACAGATGGATGGATGGATGATGAATGGATGGATGGACGGATTGACAAGAAAGACAGACAGCTGGACAGCTGGATGGATAAATAGAAATATAGTCTTGGAAACGTTGGCCTTCAAGGAGCAGGCTAATGACCAGGAGCCTTCAGAGAGGGAGCACCCAGAGATAAGGGGACACCTGGAAAGCAGAGTCCTGGGAGCGGGGGAATGTGGGGACTTGGGAACCAGCCAGTGGCCACTAGTACATACAACTGAGAGGACCCATGGTGTCATCAAGAAAGGGCGTTGGTGGTGATCCTGATGAGGACTGCGGGAGAGCACTGGTGACTCCATCCTGAAAGGTCAAGACCAGTCTGCCAAGGGCTCTACTGTGCCCTCTGGGTCCTCCCTGCCCAGCATAGCTCTGAAAGTCTATGTGAAGTCTGGGACAGTGGGGAGAGAATACCATCCCCAGGGCATGGTCACTGGGCACATGCTTCCCCCTGGTCCCAGACTCTTGGGTCCTCTCATTGGTCTTAAGCTTTGCCTGCTCTAAGGGTGTGTGGTTTGGTATTCAGCACCAACTACCCCTGGGCTCCGTGGGCCTCAGGCAACTTGCTCAAGACAAGAGATCTTGAGCAAAGACAGAGCAGAGCTGGAGCTCAGGCCTTTGAGCTCTAATCTGCAGGGCCTCAAGGCCCACTGTGGAACTTCTCCGGCTTTTAACAGACGCCTTGGAAGTTGGCCTGTTGCCTGCATTTGCTGACTCCAGGAGGGGAACTAGGGAATTTCCCACCCCCACCCCCCAAAATTGGGTACTCCATCATGTATAAAAACAGATTTTTTTTTCAAGAGGTAAAACATCTGCAATTGCATAGCACAAACAGAAACTAAGAGGCTGGGTTACATGTTTAACACATGCTCTCTGGTTTTAATGACGCTCAGAGACCTGAAATGATCAGCCAAGCTGCTCCTCGCTGCTCTGGCTTTCCATGTTTCCCCGGGGAGATGCCATTGATTTTTCTATCTTGTTTAACCCGCTAGGATTCCCGGCGATGGATGATCTTCTAGAGCCTGAACAAATGCCCCAGGAAGGTTCCAGATCTCACAGATTCTGAGTCACAAAAAGTCTGCTTCTAAAAATAGTACCTGGCTCAGCCCTGCTGCTCAGGCAGCCTTCCTCCACGTAACTCTGCAGCTCTCTGCAAAGGACAGAGTGCAAAGTATTAAGGACTTCTGCTCAAGGGCAAACTCTGGCCAGGAAATGCAGCTACCATGAAAAAAGGCTGAGGAAAGAGCAGGGAGCCCTGGCCAACCGCAGACGCTAGATGGGTTTGGCCAGAGATCACCAAGGGTTGGTAGCTTACCTGTGTGGGAGTCAGCAAGCCCCAGTCCAGCTGCAGTTGGCCACTGATGGCCCCGCCCCTGTTGGCCCCGCCCCCTGTTGAGTCTCTTCTCTATGGACTCAGGTATTTCTATCCAAAATAGTTGGACATGCCAAACCTTTCCTGCACCCTGAGTTCAGCGCCAACCTGGACTGGAAGCTACAGAGATGTGAGACATCAGGCTCCTTGCAAAGAACTCATTCCTCTGATTAGCCAGATAGCCCGTGGATTCAGTGAGCAGCATGGAGGCCTCTTCCCTGGAGGACCACAGTCTGCTGTCTTCTTGCTATGCCCATTTCAGTTCACGCTCATGAGAACTGGGAGGGTTATTCATTGGGACCTGATGCCCAATGGGGAAGCAGCTCTACCTGTGTCTTTTCCCCAGGGCCTGAGCCCAGAAGACCAAAGATGGAGGAGAACTCTGTACCTTTCTTTAGCTCCAGGGGCAACAATGGGTGCCATGATGCATGTGTGGAGGACAACTTGCAGTAGGCAGTTCTCTCTGAAGTCAAGTTAGTTCAGTCAGGCCTGACAGAAAGTGCCTTTACATGGTGAGCCATCTTGCGGGGCCCAGCATTCTGTATTTTGCATGTGAGCATGTGCAGTTGTGTACATGTGTGAGCTTGTATATGTGGTTACATGAGCATCACATATCTGTATCTGTGTTCGCCCACAGTGTGTGAGCATGTGTGCATACTTTGCGGATGTGTTGTACAGGTGTCTACATTTGTGTTGCGTGTCCACACGTTTGTGTGTACCTGTATGTATGTCTCACAAGGAGGGAGCCTTGCTCCTCTGCACTCAGGCCAGGGGCTGATTAAGAAACCTGGGGTTTCCATCTAACACACTGAGCTATGGGAATGGCAGAGCCAGACTTGAAAGACGGATGAGTTCATTTCCAGCTTTTGCTGTGAATCGGTGGTTCCTGGAATGGCTAATGGCCCAGAGAAGTAGCATTTGCATCTAGCAGAGTAAGAGCAGCCTCGAGAGGCGCAGCTGAGGGGTGATTTAGAATAGCTATTTGGGGATGTCTACCATTTTCCAATAATGCTTGAGAAATTGCTTCTCCCGAGAAGACAAATTTCAAGTGTGCTGGAGGCTGGAGAGGATGCAGGTTCCCAAGGCTGAGAGCACCATGGGCCTCCGGAAAGCCTGCCACTCTGGCCACCTCAAGGCAGACCCACTGCATTGATTGCCTGCTGCCGCCCTGCACCCTCTCCATGCTCGTGCCCATCTCCTCCTCCCTCCCCTGGGTCACCCCCCCAACATCTATCTGATGAAATTAGTATTTGAAATACAATAAAGTGATTAGTTCACTTGACTGTGACAAACATATTTAATCTTGGCCGATCAATAGTGTCAGAAAACTGATGCTGTTAGTTAAATCGTCCTCTGCTCAGAAAAGCTAATGGTCTAATTGAAGACAGCAAGCTAGCCGGTCTCCCGCTCAGCCCACACACTCCCTCCCATCGTGGATGTGGAGGGCTCTGTCTGACTCAAACTCCAACAGCCTGCTTTCTGCTCATATGTGACCTTGGAGAAACCTCCTTGGGCCTCAGTTTCTCCATCTTTCAGAACAGAGCAGGGATTAAGAAGAGAGACCCAGAGCGCAACCAACTGACTGTACCCAAGAGATTGAACGTCTGTGTTCCTCAGTTCCCCGTCTGAGGAAAGGGCTGCTGATCCTACTGTACAGAGTTCCTGGAGAGGCAGGTGAGGGGTGGGAGGGGCCCAGCCTGGGTGCCTGTCTTGTCCCCTCATTGTAAATGAGGAGGTGAGATGGAGGGACTGTGATGGTTCCAGGAGCCCGGGTGTTCCCTGGCCCCTGAGTCTGACATCTTGATTAGGATTGGGGGTTCCTGGGTAGAAGCTGGAGTAGGAAAGAAAGCTGAGTGACCCCAGAGACCTAGGGAAGGCTGACTTGAGACCACATGCGCATGGTTTGGGATATGGCAAGCAAGAAGGCTGGCATTAGGGAGCCGTGCTTTCTGGCTGTGAAATAAAATCAGTCCCACTTCCTTTGAGCCCAGTGAGGCCCCCTGATGCATGGTGAGGCTGGTCCTGTCAGGGTGAGAAGAGTCTCCTTCCTTCCCTCCCTTCTCTTCGCTCCTTCCTTCCCTCCCTCCCTCCTCCCTTCCCCCTCCATCTCTCTCTGGCTCCTGACTCACCTGTGATGGCTTGCTCCTGTATATGTTCCTACCATTGTGCTACCATCTATCATGCGGTGCTTGCTCACCAGAGCCAGGTCAACGCCAGCACCATACCTTGAACCCCAAAACCTCTTTCCTTTTTTACCTTTTTTGGTTTTTGGTTTGGGGACAGGGTGTCTCTGTGTAGTCCTGACTATCCTGGAACTTGCTCTGTACTCCAAGCTGGTCTCAAACTCAGAGATCTGCCTGCCTCTGCCTCCCAAGTGCTGAGATTAAAGGCATGAGCCACCATGCCTGGCTCCCCTTCTCTTTATATATTACTCAGACTCAAGCATTTTGTTATAGTAATAGAAAACAGACTAAAAAGATTAATAAAGCATATAAGGTAACATATTTACAGGCTACTACATCATAAAGGGGAAGCATTTTTCTACCTACCACAGATATAACACTCTCAAAATGAAATTAAAGGATTAAGGAATAACTTTCCTAGGAAGATCTGAAGGAGCCACTGAGAGTGGTCCTTGAAGCATGAGCAGGAATTGGCCCGCAGAAGGGGGAAGAACATTCCAGACAACAAGAATAATAGGCAAAAAGGCCTGCCTTTTCCAGGTGGTGGAGTAAATGCTAGATGGGAGAGAGGCAGAGACCAGGACATGGGTGTGTGTGTGTGTGTGTGTGTGTGTGTGTGTGTGTGTGTGTGTGTGTGTGTGTGTGTGTGATGCTTATTACCAAGGAACCATAGAAGGATTTTTACACAAGGATCAGTCAGGTCAGACAGAATCTCAGAAGATCATTTTGGCTACAAGATAGGGGTTGGTGGAGAGGGGTAAATTGAGGCCAGGAGGGTCCCACTGAGATAACAGGGACTGAGCTATGCTGTCAGCTGTGACAGAGTTGTGGAGACAGAAGGCAGGGTGTGTGGCCAGGGACTGTCATGAAGGATGGGAGAAGGCTGAGACAGCTAACGCTCATGCTCTGGCTCAGGTGGCTAGGGACAGAGCAGAGCCCCAGTCCTTAATGAGGAGGATCCTGAGCCTGAGTCCTTCCTCTGGTGCCCAGAATGCTGTGAGCGTGTAAATCCACCCACAAGCATTTGGGTGTTAATATGAGGTGTCTCAAGGTGACCAAAGGTGGCTGAGGTGAGCCCTCTGGCCTGCTGCAGACCTGACTGGCATTCCCCTGAAGAACTGAGCACCAAGGCTCGGTGCCTGTGGACTGGAACAGGGCCTGGGTCCTAAAGGCACACCTGCCCCCTGCAGTTCAAGGCTCCCAGTCCACTGAGGGGAGTAAAAGGCACACACTCTGGGGTGCAATGTGGTTGAGGGAAACCTGCTTGCTGCTAATAATCCGGCTTCCAATGGTGTGTTGGGTCTGACTCACAGTTTGACAAACACCCGAGGTGGGAGGGAGGTACTGAGCCACTGACCCGGGCTCTAGGTCCCACACTGGACATTTGCCCGCCTCACTTGGAAAGGACTGCAGAAGTTCCCAGACTCAGACCAGCCCTTCTGTGGGTTCCTCCATCAGAAGCAAAACCTCAGGCTGTGCAGCCTGGTTCCGAGTCCAAGCTCTACCACTGATGGCCATCACCCCCCTCTCAATGATGTACCCCTGTCCTTGGTACTTAGGAGTCATGCAGACATCTCATCCTCCCTTAGGAAGGATGGGCATTGGGAGGGAGGTTGGCAATTAACACCTTCCCAGTCCCCAGGTGCTCGGCTCTGTCCCCTGCCAATTACTGCATCAGAACCCACCTGCTCTTGAAAGGGGTGACCAATTATCAGGAATAAGTGTGAAAGCAGCCGGCTTCATTACCTGACTGGCTCTGCTCCTCCCAGGCAGAGGATCAAGGAGAGAAGCAGTGTCCTGAGAGCCCTTCATCCCGGACTAGGAAGCTCACTCCACACTCTCACCAGAGCGAGGCAGGGACTTCCCGAGAGCTTGTGTTTATGAAATTTCTGTTTCTGGAAACTACTCTGTCTAGATATTTATATTTCTTCTCAATGTATTTCTCAAAATAAAAAAAAGAAGTGGCCTTGGTTCCTTTGGTTTCACAGTTGTCAGTTTCAGGCATGAGTTCTGTTTTTACTCCCCGCCCCCTCAGAACGAGAGTTGGTTGAGGGAGTTGTGCAAGGCAGGACTGGCTGCAAAGGAGAGATTCCCTGCTCCCCAGCCAGGCCAGGCAGGTATAGGGTCTGATCCTCAGAGGTGATGACTGACAGCCACCACAGGGACTGGGATACAGGCTCAACACAGAACCCCACACCACAGATGGCCAGAGATCACAGAACTACCGCCGGAGAGGGCTGCAACCATGACGGGGGATGGAGTGGGAGGGAAGGCTAGGAGCCCATAGATCCCCTCCATGCATCTTGTGGACCTGAAGAGGGTGAGAATGTCCTTCCTTCACCACAGTGAATCTAAAGGTCCTGCCAGGAGGGGGTGCAGCTGTGAGCCTGCGTCAGAGAAAACCAGAACATAATTGTCTTCCGTGTGCATCCTCTGAATGAAGGTGTGGGGTGTGAAGACACACCAAAGAGGGAGCCCTCCCAAGGACAGGCTTGGGTGAATGGCTGCCCAGGACACAGGAGAAGAAAACTCACTAAATGTTGCCAGTGCCTTTCCCTGTTTTGCCAGGGACTTGATTGGTTTGTTTTTGTGTTTTGAGACTGAGTCTCATAAAGCCCAGGCTCAAACTCACTATGTTGCTGAGCCAGCCTTGAACTCCTGATTCACCTGCTTCGATCTCCCAAGTGCTGTGACCACAAGCATGTGCCACCATGCCTGGCTCTTCACAGGTTTCTCCTGCTCCCCATGGGGTCATGGGGCTCAAACCCAGGGACGTATGCATGCTATGCAAGTAGTCTATCACCTGAGCTCTATCCCGAAGCCCTCTCCTGCACTTGTGTTCTCCCTTGGAGGATAGAGAGCGTCTCTCTTTCCAGGGCACAGAGCAGATTCACTTGCTGCTCTGTGGACTACAGATGATATCTCAGTTCTGCAGCAAAGCTAGCTCTACTCACAGGTTACTATAAAAGATTTGATTATTTTTATGCTTATCTCTGTCAGAGTAATGCCCCCCGCCATGGGCTCACGTGTTTGAACACTTGGTCCTCAACTGGTAGTATTACTTGGGAGGTTTGCAGAGGCTTTAGAATGTGAAGCCTAGCCAGTCCAGGGGACAGAGGTCACCAGAAGCTGTCCCGAGGGTTCTAGCCTGACTCTGCTCCTTGTCCCGTGCCTGGTCGGTACCAGGTGGCAGACAGCTGCTTCCAGGACCACGGATCAAGCCTCTACAGGACTTTCCCCAGCACGATGGGTTCTAACCCGAAACCCTGAGCTGAACAAAGCTCTCCCTTTTAAGTTTTTCTCTGCCATTTATGTGGTCCCAGTGAAGTAAAAGCTACCTAACACCCACTGAGCTCGCCACACCACGCCGGCATCACCCCGTGAGGACTGGGGAAGAAGAAGTGGCGTAAGCAGGAAGCTCATGCTGCTTTCTTCTGGGAAAATGTCTTTTGTCTGATGCAGGAGTCTGTCTAGCAGCCTCCATGAAACCATGGCCAGGAACTGACTGGCTTTCAAAAAAGAGCAAAATTCAGACCCTTTATTTTGACAGGACTAAATTATTTTTTATGCCTTTGAACTTTATTATTGTTGCTGTTGTCGTTGTTGTTGTGTGTCTATGGAGGTTAGAGGACACTTTGCAGCTTTGGTTCGCTCCAATTTTTCCGTGGGTTCCAGGATCAAATTGAGAATGTCGGGTTTGCACTGCAACTGCTCTTACCTCCTGGGCCATCTCACTCTCCCTTCAGGTCTAAACTCAAAGAAAAGATTGAATTCCATAAAATCAGGCTTCTGAGGCCGGGCTTGGTGGAGCATACATTTAATCCCAGCACTTAGGAGGCAGATCACTGTGAGTTCGAGGCCCAGCTGGTCCTCACAGACTGTTCCAGGTCGGCAGAGCTACATAGAGAGAGACCATGTCTCAAACAGAGCAAAATAAACAACTAAAATAAAATCTGCCTTCTCTCTTTTTTCTCTTTCTTTCTTTCTTTTTTTTTTTTTTTTTTTTTTGTTGTTTTGTTTCAGAAACCCCGGAATGGGCGGGACCTGTTGAACAGCACCTGGATTCCATTACGTATTCTCTGTCACTGACTCCTCACCTCAACAGGAGGCCTGCTTTATAGAGGAAGAAATCGGCTCCGAGCGCAAGTGGAAGGGAGCTGCCCAGACACATGCAATTAGAAGCCCAGACTGTTCTCGGTCCTGCTTCTCCCTCTTGGGTCCAAGCTGTGCAGCACCTCTGAGCGGTCTCGGAAAGCCCCGTTCTCTAAGGAGAATCTTGGAAGCAATGGGAGTTTCTGCAGCAGTCAGCCTCCCTGAGTCCTCACAACGTAGTGAGCCAGGTCCCTGAGCTGCAGGCAGGGGGTCCTCCCCCAGGGGAGGCTCTGCTGACTCTAATGGGTGGGCTGATTCAGATGAGACTGACGTTGGCCCAGCAAGCTGAGCAGTTGAGGATTGCTGGAAAGCGCAGATCCTGAAAGTTGGACGTTACTGTGATAGAGTCAAGCAAGACATAAAAGCTGAAGACCTAATATGTGCCAGACATTGTTCTGGGCACCAGGTATGGGGCACGAAGAGGACAGAAAAATGCTCTGCTCCAGCAGTGCCACAGACACCAAACACATACATACATAGAAACTAGTGATGCATGCCAGCAGACATACAAATACAAACCTGCCAACAGACTAAACAAGGGAGGTGGGGTGGTCTGAATGAAAGTGGTCTCATAGGCCCATAGGGAGTGGCCATATTAGGTATGGCCTTGTTGGAGTAGGTGTGACTTTGTTGTAGAAAGTGTGTCACTGGGGGTGGGCTTTGAGGTCTCAGAAGCTCAAGCCAGGCCCAGTGTTTCACTCTCTTCCTGCTGCCTGCCGATCTGGATGTAGAACTCTCAGCTCCGCCTCCAGCACCGTGTCTGCCTGTGTGTCTCCATGCCTCCCACCATGACGGTAATGGACTAAACCGCTGAGCTGTAAGCCAGCCCCAGTGAAATGTTTCCTTATAAGAGTGGCCGTGGTCACGGTGTCTCTTCACAGCAGTAGAAGCCCTGAGACAGGAGGGGGGCAGAGGGAAGATGGGGAGGTCGAGAAAGACCCTTGTGAAGGGAGCAGGTGAGAGCCGATGGGAAGGTGAGATAAGGGGACAGCGGTGCAGACAGGCAGGACAGGGAGGGCAGAGGCCCTGGGACAGATGTGCAGGCATGTGCAAAGAGTTACCGAGGTGCTGGGGGACTAGAGGAGGGGTCAGGGTGAGGCTGGTAGAAAATGAGGTGGGGGGATGGGGAGAGAGACAGAGAATATGAACCCTTCCAGGCCAGGTAAGCCTGGGAACCTGTCACTTCACCCACAAGCTTGAATACCCCCTCTACAGTATGGGGCCAGTGAAGGCCTCCCTAGGGAGATCCTAGGTTGCCCTGGTGTGTCAGCCCACAGGCTGCATGGGAGTAAGGACACCCTGAGGGCAGCCCCAAATCTTCAATTTACTTAAACTTACATTAGGAGAAGTACGTGCGTGTGAGAGAGAGGGAGGGGGAAGGGGAAGTGGGGGGGGCGTTGGATTTTGTAACTCTTTTGTAGGATTCTCGAGGGTCAACTTTACAGACAGCACTGTGTTTATTGTCAGACTGTCCTAAAGCGTGGCATGTGGACTCGGTGATTCCTGCCATGCGTGCGTTCCTTGTGTGAGCTCTGCCTCATTCCTCGCCCACGTCTGCACCTGTAGGACTGGATACCGTCGCAGCAGCCTCTTTGGGGCTGTGAGCTGGGGCTCCAGCGGGGTGGCGGGGGTGAGCCTTTCCCAGTAATTACAGCTCCCGGGAAGCCCTCCTGGCCGGGCGCCATGCTCAGCACAGCAAGGACGACAACCACTTGTCAGAAATCTCCCGGAGAGACCACCTGGAAATGAGAGCAGCCCTGACTGAGGAGCCTGAGGAAGGGGGAAGGGCTGCACAGGCCCCTTGTCATCAGACAGCTAGAGCTGGAGGGATCACTCCGGTTTAAATTAAGGATTTAATGAGATGAGGCCAAATTAGATGCAATTAAAAAGACACTTTAGAGCTGGCAGGCGACCAAGAGAAGCAGTAATGACTTTTCTAGAAGGGAATCCCATAGGTTGGGGGTTAGGGGGTGGGGTTCTACTCCAACAAACACGCCGGGTGGGGGATGGGAGAGGAAAACACAGATTCAGTCATGACAAAGCCGTTGTGCCCATCCAGGGCCAGGTGGGCAAATCTCAGACAGCAGTCCAGGCTCGGAGTTTCCAAAGTAGGCTATTTGGAGCTTTTAGGGACCAGAAAAAGACTTCCAGGTACATCACCTTCACCGAACACTGCCTAAAAAATAAACAAGGGTTGTGCTTGAGCACGTGTTTGTATGTGTTTGCGTGTGGGAGCATATGCATGTGTGTGCACCTAGACCTGTGTGTTTGCTGCATGTGGAGCCCCGACGTGCACTGCTGTGTCTCCCTTTGACACTCTCCACCTTATTTTTTGAGACAGGGTCTCTCAGTGAAGCCAGAGCTTGCTGACTCGGCTGGACAGGCCGGCTAGCAAGCCTCTGGGAGACACCCCCTCTCCCTCCTTACTGCTGGGATCACAGACCCATTAAGTGAGTACTGGGGTTTGAAATCAAGGCTTCAGGCCTCTACAGCAAGCGCTTTACTGGCTGAACCATCTCCCCAGCCTCCCCTACATAGATGCTTAAGGACTGTTTTCAGTGTTGGGCAGAACGGCTGAGCAGGCTGAGCAGACACATCCACTCCGGCTGCTGTGCGGCTGTGCTCTCTGGGGCATCTTGGAGGAAGTCTCTTCCTCTGGGCCTCGGCCTCTGTGCACACCCAGAGTTGCTTGGGGAGGTTGTTTGTCTGCAGTGTTCCCCTTGGGGCACGTAACAGGAGCTTGGACACTCCACCGTCCGTAAACCTGTCAGAAATGAAAATATTCTAAAGAGACCTTTGTGTCCCCCAACCCGGTTCTCAGACTGCTGGGACAATGGACGCCAAGAAACGGGAATTTCCTCAGGAGTCTCATTCTGGGAGAAGGAAAATGCTGAGAGCCTGGGAGCCCGGTGGCAGCCAAAAAAGAGAACTTGTCTCCTTCCAAAAAGAGAGCTGGCAGTTCTAACAGCGGTTCTAACAGCTTGTCAGACCACCTTACAGGAGGAGGCAAAGGTGGGTGGCGGGTGGGAGGGGCCACACCTTGACCAGATTGCTTAGATGTGCATCGTCCCAGTCCTCTCTTTAAGCTTCCATCTCTCTTCAGGACCCCAAAGATGGACTAGAGGGGTCACTGGGTTTCTTTGTCCCCCTTGCCATGCGGAGATGTTGAATAATGTCCCTTCTCTGTTTTTTATGATTATTTTGGTTGTTTTGTGATTATTTTTAAGAGATTTATTTTTTTTTAATTGTGTGTATGTGTTTGTGAGTATGTGATGTGAACACAGGTGCCCTTGGAGGCCAGAAGAGGACATTGGATCCCCTGGACCTGGAATCATACCCATTTGCTAAGAATTCAACAAAGGTCTTCTGCAAGAGCAGTATGGGCTCTCAATCATAGGGCTATCTCTCCAGCCCCATAATCCAGCTACTTTCTTGAATTAACATTTCTTTTTAATTGTGTTGCTTGCATGCAGGTATGTATATGCACTGTGTGCATACGTGTTACCCAGTGGAGGGCAGAAGAGAGTGTGGGGTGCCCTGGAACTGGAGTTGCTGATGGCTGTGAGCCCCCCCCCCGCCCCCGTGGGTGCTGGAAATGTAACGTGGGTGCTCTACAAGAGCCACAAATGCTCTTAACTGCTCTGCCATCTCTCCAGCCCCTTGGCTATCGTTTTAATAAGATTCTGGAAGAAGATGGGTAGCTAAACTTGATCTCTTGGGGTACAGACTGACTCCAAGTTGACTGGCACACCATTCCCTATCAGAATCCAGCTCAGCAAGGAGCTGACTGCACACCCCAGACAGGGGCCATGGGTGAGGTCCCCATCCCATCCTGTCAGGACCCATCTGAGCTCGCTGTGGGTTTGGATCCCTCTTGTCTGACTTGCCAACACACACTGGCCCAGTTTGTCCACTTAGGGTCACCTTGTCCCCCTGCTGGCAACACTAGATGATGTGTTTAGGGTAAATTTGAATCCTAAAGCTCAGATTTAACAGGCAATCAAAATTAATTTGACTGTTTGGGAGTCTGAGTGGAAAGCTGTCAGATGAGGGAACTGAGGCATGAGATTTTCTTAAATGACAACCTCAAACATCCTTCAAGCTATATTTGAAAGGTGTTTTTCTGCCAAAGAATGAGTGCTTTAACTAAGAAACCCACTCCTTGGCTCCCTCAAATTGAATAACTAACCGTTTAAGGGATAAGAACAGGGTTGGGGTATTATTAATAATTGAACCCAGAAACAAAATAATTGCCTATTATTCCTCTTAAAGTTCTTAGATGTATCTAATTAAAGAATGTTCTAAGGGCATAAGGTAAAATGTTTTAAGAATCCATTATCATCTGCAACCACTGCTTGGAGTGGAGAAGGATGTTGACAATCCAGTGGAACCAAATCTGAATAATGAATTGGATATTGGTGCTGATCCTGAATCACAATTAGTACTTATAATGTCCAATGCCAAGTTATGTGGGTTCTCTAAAAACAAACAAACAAAAACCCCCTCACTACTTGACTGGCTGACTCTCTAATGAGTAATGCTTATAAATCTAACAGAAACATGACGTTATAACTATCACTCTTGTAGGTTTTATGTAGTGGATTCCCACCTACAGATATACTTAAATGTCACTGATGAGATGGTTGGAGACCTGCTGACCTAAGTCTAACCTAGACATGGAACAATCTGGAAACACATGCAGAATTGTTCAGGGCCAGAATGGATGATGGAGTTGGTCTTGAAGCAACGTCTCCCAACCTCTGGGTCTCAGTCAACAGGCTTTGGAGAGAATGTTTCCTGTGCTTGCCTGCCACCTTTGTGTCTTCCTCTCTCTCTCTCTCTCTCACCCATCCTTCTCCTCACAGTCCAACCTGTGACCAAGTTCCCACCCTCAAGTTCCTGGGCAGGTCAGAAGCTGGTCTGAGCCTCTCTGGAGCCACAGAATCACACACAGAGGAGGCTGGTTGATGAAGGGACTTGTGAGCCAGTATGGACAGCCCCAGCTCCACTCAGAATAAAGCAGTTCAGTCTCATGTCCAGATACCACACGGGGTCTGGGTATTAAACCTACCTGTCTCTCTCTCCCTCTTACCACAGTGGGAGCAGGGAGAGTGAAAGGTCAGAGCCATCCATGTGGGGCTGCTGCAAGTCTCTCTCTCTCTCCCTCTTACCACAGTGGGCCCTGCACAGCCATGGGGGAGCAGGGAGAGTGAAAGGTTGGAGCCATCTGTGTGAGGCACATGAAATGAAGTCTCTCTCTGTCTGTCTCTGTCTCTCTCTGTCTCTCTCTGTCTCTCTCTCTCTCGTGTGTGTGTGTGTGTGTGTGTGTGTGTGTGTGTGTGTGTGTGTGTGTGTGTGTGATTTGAATACTAAGGAATACAGAGCAACCCCCTGACACACACCTGTCATTGGGGCCAGCATCTTGGCTTAGCAGGTTGAAGCATTTGTTGATTTCTTGTGCAAACCTGATAACCTGAGTTTGATCATCAGAATCCTTGTTTAAAAAAAAAAAAGCTGTGGCATGCATTCATAGTTCTGGAAGTTCTATGGTTCTGTGCGGTGGGACGTGGAGACAGCAGAGTCATCTAAAAGTTTATTAGTTCAGCTAATCTGGAGTCCTCAGCCCAATGGTAGCAAAAATAAATAAATAAAATAAACAAGAGAGACACTGCATCAACAAGGTAGAAGAAAAGAACTGGAGGTCACAAGTTAAGCCTTTGAGGGAGCTGGAGAGACGGCTCGACCATTAAGAGCACTGGCTGCTCTCCCGGAGAGTCCAGGTTCTATTCCTGCACCCATATGGCAGTTCAGAACTGTCCAGTTCCAATCAAATGTTTGTTTTTTTCTGGCCTTGGCAGGTACCACAGGAGTGTAGTACATGAATATATGTGCAGGAAAAAACACACATATACATAAAATAAAATAATAAAAAATTTTAAAAAGCTGTCTTCTGATTTTCACACATGCACGGCGGCATGTGCACACACACACACACACACACACACACACACACACACACACACACACACACACACAGAGGCGCGTACGCGCTTTTGCCCCAGCACATGAGTATTCTCTGTGCTGTCTTCTCCCTGTCCCACTCCTCCACACGTCTCCTGTGCCAGCCACAGGGGTCATCCACTACCCCAAAGTATGCCCCTCTGCTGCATGCCTCTCAACGTGGCTACTGCTCTGCCCAGGACATGCCAAACATTCTCTCTAGATCCACCCGATATGCCTCTTCTTCCCAGAAGCCACTGTGGTCCCTTCCGAGAAGCAACTCCAGCTTCTATGGCGGTAAGAGTAGCTGTACATGTGGAAGAGGGGGTGCTGACTCATCTGAAGAAGCGTTTACATGCCTCATTCACTGTGTTCATTTGGGGAGTATGAAGAATTGATGGGGACTGAGACGCAGTCATCATGCCCTAGTCCCAGGAGAATGGACATCCCCTATGGCCCTACTCCAGCCTGCCCTGGCCTGTGGCTGTGTCCTTTGCTCACTCTCTGCTCCCTGCTTCGTCTCTCAGGCACAGTGCACAGCTCGTGCCTAACTCTGTGAGTGTAGCCACCAGCATCTGCAACATTGGCAGTCCTTGCCTAAGGAGGAAACTGAGGCCAGTGCAGGAGAGGCCCCTCATCTCAGACAAAGAGGAGGAGCTGGAATGGCCCTCTTGTTTGGAGCCAAGTGAGGGTGTGTGTCCCAGGACCAGGGGTCAATATCAAACCAATAAACCAAGCAGCTGATGGTGAATTAAAACTTGCCCCTAGCCGGGCGGTGGTGGCGCACGCCTTTAATCCCAGCACTCGGGAGGCAGAGCCAGGCGGATCTCTGTGAGTTCAAGGCCAGCCTGGGCTACCAAGTGAGTTCCAGGAAAGGCGCAAAGCTACACAGAGAAACCCTGTCTCGAAAAAACAAAAAAAAAAACAAAAAAAACAAAAAAAACAAAAAAAAAACCTTGCCCCTATCCAATCAATAATACCTGATTGCCTGCTACAAACTGCAAACTGATTCCTGAATCCTCCAGGCAGCAGATAAGCATCATCTAATACAGACGGACAGCTAGTGGGCCAAAGTCATGCAAGGACTCCAGATCCCCTCACTGGCTCCAGGGTAACCTGGAGAATCTGATGCTTAAGAGCTCCACCAATGTGACAATTCTACAAGTCAAAAAGAAAACCCACCAAATACGGGTCGGGGCAGGGTTTTGGTTTTGTCTTTACAGAAAAATAAAAATGCCCATCTTCAGGTAGTCAAAAGACCTTGGACATCTAGACATCTAAAGAAAGGAAAGCTATCCGAAAAAAATCACCAAGCAAAGAAAAATCTGACCTAATGGTAACAATATTCTCTACAGGGTAAAATCTCACTACCTAAACATCTATATCTCTTTACTTCTCAGAGAAGTTGTAGTCCTGACTCAATTAAAAATCAAAGCTCGTTTAGAGTTGGAATATGACTCTCTCCTTCTCTAAATCCAAGCATATTGTTAAAAGAAAAAATTAAGAGTTTCTGTCTCATATCAGAAGAGCCACCTGTTATGGGACAGAAGAAAACCATAAATCTAGAGACTATTGTTGTCTCGATTCTTTCTCCCCGTACTTATTTTGAATCTTTAGAATCTTTCTTTAGATATAGTGCTATCCTAAAATTTAAACTTTCTGAATATAATTTTACATTTGTATCAATATACAAAAATATTTTAGACAGAAGTAGGAACATATGTACAATGTGACAAATATAGTTTTGAATTTGTACCAATATACAAGTTATATTAAACAGGGATAGAATAATAATTTTACATTTGTATCAATATACAAGAATCCATACTGATGCAATTTATCTAAAGTTGATAAAATTATATTTGTCATATTGCATGTATGTTCTACTTCTGTTTAGGATATTTTGTATATTGATACAAATTAAGGATACTGTTGTCACATTGCACTATATATTTCTATCTCTGATTAAGGTATCTTTGTATATTGTCACTAATTCAAGGTCATTGTCCTTGTATTGTACATCTGCTTACAGATTGTTTAATTTTATTATGTGAAGCCTTAGTCTTTATGCTATATAGGTTGATAAAAGTTACATGTAAGCCGGGCGGTGGTGGCGCAGGCCTTTAATCCCAGCACTCGGGAGGCAGAGGCAGGCGGATCTCTGTGAGTTCGAGGCCAGCCTGGGCTACCAAGTGAGTCCCAGGAAAGGCGCAAAGCTACACAGAGAAACCCTGTCTTGAAAAAACAAAAAAAAGAAAAAAAAAAGTTACATGTAATAGTCACCCACGCTTGTCACACTTATAGTCATGTTAGTTAGGCTTTCTAGATATACAGAGACGTATGTCAGATGGATAGGTAATCTTCAAACACTTCATAGACCTAGAGAATATGGCATTTAAATGTTTTAATAACTTAGAATCCTGTTGACATGAGACATGATTGCTCCTGGCAGCACAGATCTACCGAGAGGATATTGGGCATCCAAGACACTCCATATGGAATTTGTCTTCTACTTGGCAAAAATGGCCTGTTGGGCAGAGAACTGCCCTTGCCTCGATTGCTGACAGTAAGCACACAGTTCAATCCAGAAGAGCAGCACACAGGAATAGCAACTGCTGAACCTTGCCAAGACAGGGTAGGACAGTCTTTCAAATTTTCCTGCTTCTGAAAATGGTCTGTCTTTTAATTCTAGGCCTGTAGCCAAAAGTGGATGCCCCAAGGTTGCAGAGAAACCTTGAGTGACTGTCCAGGCAGCCAGCTGTTCCTGCCACTCCTTGCATGTTTCGGAAGTTGCTTGTCTGCACTTCCTACTTATTCAGGGAATATTGTTTTCCTTCTTGGGTCTTTAATGGGGTTGAAGACTAGATAGTCACAGTTACAATACTTTCATATCTGAGCTAAGAGTATATCAGGTACAAGATTTAGATCCTTCAGGATAGGACAGCTATTGGTATAATCTCCATAATTTGTTAATTACCTTTGGTCTGGATAATTAGTATGTTTCTTGCTTGATGTTGTTCTTGTTAGTTGTAGTTCCATTTTTGTTTATGTTATTACTCTTTCTTTCTCCTGGACAATACTTGATAATTGTTCTTATTGTATATAGTTTTATATTAGGTTCAGAACCTTCTTATTTAGAAAAAAGGGGGAAGCGTTGTGGGAATTCATTCTGCCAATAGCTTTGGGGTACAAGTCTTGGGGAGTGCCTTTTTATCTGCATATGTGACCACTTAAGAGGAGAGAGAAAGGGAGTCACACTCTCTCTTGGGTGGTGAAGACTGGGTCAGGTGGCATGTAGCAGCGTGTGGTTGTTCCCTAGCTCCCCTGGGCATAATGGAAGGACTCTGCAACTGGATATACCTTGTCCTGTATCTGTGGGTCTGTTTCCCCATAGCACCCATTAATAAATTGTAT
Organism: Peromyscus californicus insignis; assembly: GCF_007827085.1. NCBI lineage: Eukaryota > Metazoa > Chordata > Mammalia > Rodentia > Cricetidae > Peromyscus > Peromyscus californicus. The sequence goes on from NW_026294573.1 coordinate 101,802,037, forward strand.
ATATATACCTTTGTGATTCTTCTTTCAGGGAGGAGCCCTAGAGATTGCATCTCTAGAAATTTTCAGGCACTACAGACATGAATCCTTAGGACCATATGCTTAGAATCACTAAACCAATGTTTGATCCTTTACTCTGAAGGTTATATAGGTTAACCAACAGGCTATGGGACTTGGTTTCATGTGGCGGTGGTCCTTCCAGCTTCATACCCACACCTGAGGCTCCCCTCTTCAAACTGGGGCGGGGGCAGCCTCTCTCCCATGCCCAAACCCAGCCCCACTGCACTGTGTTCAGTAGACCATGACTCTCCCATCTCCCCCAAGCCAGATGTCACTAGATGGCAAGGACACTGTTCATCTCCTTGGGATTCCCAACACCGGAGACCAAAGACTCACTGGACATTTGCTGACTAAGACCAGAGGTGCCTCAGGGTTCCGAAAAGCAAGAGACGTGCCAAGCCCATGCAGGTGGCCAGTGACAGAGCCTGGTACAGAACACGCATCCCCTTCTCTGAGTGCAGCATGCAGCGGCCCCAGATGTGGCCCATTCTCCATTATTCCCCCACTCTCAGACCCTGAGGTTTTCCATGTAGGCCTTTGGCTTCCTCCTTTTCTCAGGAGACCTGAAGTCTTCTCTAAGGGCACCCACCCTCCTTACCCATCTCCAGTAGCACCCCTTTCTCAGGAAACAGCCAGGGTTCCTCTCCCGCAGCATTAGGGAAGTTGAGAACCATTGTGTTAGGGTGATGTAATACCGGCTAATATGCTACCTGTGCTTGCTGAGGCACAGATAGTCAGTCTCCTTTTCTGGACACCTTTAGTCCTTGGCCAAAGATGTGTGGTTTCTGGAGCTTTTTCCTCAGCATGCTGTTGTGAGGCTGAGTCTGCTCCGTTCCCAGTCACCCTTCAGATCAGGGTGAATGTTGTTCATCTATGTCCCTCATAGGCTCATATATTTGACTTCTTTAGTCCCCAGTTGGTGGAACTGTTTAGGAAGGATTAGGAGGTGTGGCTTTGTTGGAGGAGGTTTCAGAAGCCCACACTATTTCCAGTTAGCCCCCACCCTACCCCACCCCCCGTTTCTGTCATGGTCATTGCCTTAATGTGTAATCTCTCAGTTACTGCTCCCTGTGGGAGGCAGCTCCCACCTTTTAAAAGGGTTCTCACTAGGAAACCTCTGTGGGTCTCTACCTTACCCACCATGATATGAACTCACCCTGGGAAACCATAAGCAAGCCCCCAATGAAATGCTGTCTTTCATGAGTTGCCATGGTCATGTTGTCTCTTCATAGCATTAGAATAGTAACTAAGACATTGTCTTAAAAATTGCCCAAGAAAGCCTTGGTGGAGCTGTACTCCAGTCCCACCCCTGTCCTTTACTGGCAGGCACCATGGCACAGTATCCCTCACAGGAACACCACCTGCTCCAAGGAGGAGTCTGAAGGCAGAGCTGTTGTGGAGTCATGCCTTCCTAGGTGGGGCTAGGGAACACTGTACAAACCAGAGAGGTGCCGCCATGCTGGATTCCAGACACTTGCCATGCCACCCACTTCCCTCAGCTGCTAAAGACTCTTGGTTAGGAAACCTTTCTTTGATTAGGTATTTAGGCTGTTGCCACCCCCAATATATAATAATAAAAATAATTCTCATGTTTCTGTGGGTTGGCTCAATCCAGCTGGAGGATTCTGCTACCCCTTGGCATCATCTGAATGACTCTCTGGGCTGCACGAAGCTGACTATGTGGCTGGCTTTAACCACTCGTGAAGACTCCCTCTCTGAGGTCATCATTTGAGTCCTCCATATCCTCTCCATACATGGTCAGTTTGGGGGGCCTCACAGCATACAGTCGCAGAGTAATTCCAACCTGGAGACTGGCTTCCAAAAAGGAAGTGCAGCAGCCTCTAGTCTTCTTAATTTTGGGTGTGGGAGACTAAAATCATCATGTTAATTCAGGTGTTCAAAGCCCATCACACGTCCGAGTCCAGAGTCGAGAGAAGGAAAAGTAGATTCTATCTTGTGACGGAGGCATACCTCGTGCCCACAGAGAAACAGACCAGTGGCAGCCATCTTTGTACACTATCAACTTCACTGGGGAGAAGTTAGACACCTTTCAGCCCAGGCCGTCCCAGGAATATGTCTCACACAACTATGAAAGCTTTTGTGGTTTTGTTTTGTTTATTGAACCCAAGGCTTCATGCCCACTAGGTAAGTATTCTACCAACTGAAATACACTACCAGCACCCAACTAATCTACATCAAGGGCTACTGTGAAAACTTTTGGACTATGATACATCATATACCTAGTGTCCCACACATGGACACACCTGGAAGACTAGCCGCAATGAGTGACAGTCTCAGTGCAAAGTGAGACAGGAGGTCTGGGTCCTCCCACAGCCTTGCCCCAAATTTCATATGAAAAACAATCATCAAATGTAAGGGGTTTACATCCTGGCGAGTACAAAACTAATACATGCATGGCCAAGAAATAAAGAGTGGACTAAGACGTGCTGCCTATGACAGGTAGGGACAGCAAAGGACTTGTTTCCAAAGTAATACCCTCCCCCAAGAAAGCAGCCCTGGGGATTTTCATGATGGAGCCTATATATATTCATAGAGGAAGTACTATAGAACTGGGCACATTCCTGGGCACAGTCAGTTAAGGAATACATTCCTAGGCATGTTCAGTTTAAGACTGAAGAAGGAAAGATGGCAAACCCATTTGGCGGCATGCTTAGACAGGGGCAGGCACTGTGGACAGACTTCACTTGCATCATAAGGATGGTGGACAGAACACCTCTGGGCATGCTCAGCTTTTTCATATAGTTTTAGCTGGAAAAACAAAAAAGGACAGTGGAGTTACATTAATATAGGAGTTTATTCCTATCTTAGTTAGGGTTCTATTGCTGTGAAGAGACACCATGACCACGGCAACTCTTATTGGGGCTAGCTTACAGTGCAGAGGTTTTGTCCATTATGGTCATGGTGACTGGCATTCAGGCAGACATGGTGCTGGAGAAGGAGCTGAGAGTTCTACATCTTGATCCTCAGGCAATATCAGGTCCCACCTGACCTGTCAAACAGTCCTGAATAGGGGAGTGAGGATTGAGAAAGAACAGATAGGAAAAATAGAGACAAAAAGAAAAGACAGAGACACAGGATAAGTTCGTGAGGGCTCTCAGTCAATACTACAGCAGCCCTGAGTTTATTTCTCACAGCTTTTTTATACCCAAAGCAAGGGGGGCAAAAGACCTCCTTTGCCATGGTTCAAGGAACAAACAAGCATAAACACCTCCTTAATTCTCAAACATCTCGTAGCCATGCCTTTGGCCAATCATCCTGTTATTGAGTCTTGAAGAGCAATAACAAGCTTGAACTCTCTGACTTTAAGTCAAGATGGAATCAAGCCACAAGCTGGAGTCACCGTGGGCTCCCACAAGGCAGCGGGAAGTGAACTGTGTCACTGGGAGTAGCTTGAGTATAGGAGACCTCAAAGCCTGCCCCCACAGTGACACACTTCCTCCAACAAGGCCACACCTCCTAATAGTGCCACTCCCTACAGGCCAAGCATTCAAACACATGAGTCCATGGGGACCATACCCATCCAAACCACCAGAGTCCCTGTCATAGTTAGCTTTAGCTGTGAACTTGGTGCACACCTAGAGACACCTGAGAAGAGGGACCTCAACTGAAGAACTGCCTCCATCAGATTGGCCTGTGGTATGTCTGTGGAGCATTTTCTTGATTGCTAATTGATGGAAGAGGGCCAAGCCCACAGTGGGCAGAGCCATCCCTGGGCAGGTGGGACCAGGTATATAAGAAAGCTAGCTGAGCCAGCCAGAGGAAGAAGCCAGTAAGCAGCATTCCTCCATAGTTACTGCTTCAAGGTCCTGTCTTGGGTTCCTGCCTTGGCTTCCATGGGTGATGAAATAAACCCTTTCTTCCTCAAGCTGCTTTTGGTCATGGTGTTTATCACAGCAACACACAAGAAACTAGAACATTCTCTAACATTGCTTACTTCTATTAGCAGCTAACAAAGGCACCTAAGTCCACCTCAGCCCATGGACCACTTGTCCACCACCCTCCATCAGAGCTGAGGTCCTTTTCTAGGGTCCTCTTGCCCTCCCCTGGCTTCAGTAACAGCTTCTTGCCTATAGCTTTTTAACCAGAACTGTGGTATTACTACAGTTAACCCAGTTCTGAGCATTTTTTTAAAAAGAGACTGTAGCAAGCTTTCTCTGTACCACCAGCTCTCAAAAAACGACACAGAGACTTATTACTAATTATGAAAGCTTGGCCTATAGCTTAGGCTTGTCCCACTAGCTCTTATAACTTAAATTAGCCCATTTATATTCATCTACATTTTGCCTGGTGGCTTTTTACCTCTCTTCATCTTGCACCTCCTGCTTCCTCTCTGTGTCCTCTGGTGTCTCTCCCACACCTAGATTCATCTCCTCTTCCTCTCTCTCTGCCTGGAAGTCCTGCCTAACTTCTTTCTGCCTAACAATTGGTTATTCAGCTCATTATTAAACCAATCAGAAGGCATCTTGGCAAAGACACATCTTCACACACACACACACACACACACACACACACACACACACACACACACACATATAAAGTTTATTCCGCAACAGGAGACTTAGCCAGGCATGGTAGGTCATACCTACCTATCAGCTCAGCATTTGGATGATAGACATAGAAAGATCATCAGGAGTTCAAGGTCACGCATGGGCCAGCAGGATGGTCTAGTGGGTAAAGGCACTCACTGTCAGCCTGACTGCCTGAGTTCAATCCCCAGGACCCGTGTGGTAGAAAGAGAGGGATCCAGCTATATCACAAGTCATCTTCTGATCGCCACATATGCACTGGGGCACACCCGTGCATGTGTGTATACACACACACACACACACACACACACACACACACACACACACACACACACACACAAATAAATAAATGTAATTATAAAAACTGAAAAATAAGTCCAAAGCCAATCTGGTGTACTTATTTAGTTCCAAGCCAGCCAGGGCTGTGTAGATAGACCTTTCTTTAACAAAACAGAACCAAGAGAGAAAAAAGGGAAAAGAAGAAACGTTTAGAATTACAACTGAGATTCAGAACAGACTATCACGGGGACCCAAACTGTTCTAGGTTCATGTCCCCATGTTATAGAGCAGTGTCCCCAAGCAGGCTGCTTCCAAGAGAAATGGATGCAGAGTTGCAATGAGCTCAGCCCCCTCTGCTGCTGGCAGACCCTTCAGTCTTCCCCAGCCACCCCACTTAGCAGGCTCAGGCCTGATCCAGAGGTCTCAGAGTGTGAGATCAGAGGTCTTGGAGTGGTGAGATGGCTCAGTAGGTAAAGGCAATTGCCCCCAAGTCTGATGACCTGAGTTTAATCCTGGGGGACCCACATAATGAAAGGAGAGAACCAACTCTTATAAGTTGCCATCTGACCTCCACATGCCCTGGCACATGCTCATGAGTACACACACACAAACAAATAAATGATGAAAATTATTTAAAAAATAAAATTCCAGCCCTCTGTGAGGCCATCTGTCCAGAGCCTTGTCTTTCTGTCATGAAAGACCAACCGAGAGAGAAACTTGGGTGGAGGGTGATTTGGGCAGGGGAAGTTGAGGATCCCGGGAGCCCCTCAGAACCAGAGTCTGAACTGGGATGCAGGAATGGACCTCCAACTGCAGTTGATATCCTTCTCAAGCTTCCGTCCCAGCCCCACCAAGAGGACCATTGTGAGGACAGTCCTAGTTGGGATGTCCCACCAGACCTGCCTTGTGATGATTCTGATTGAACACCGTGGCCTGAGTGTGTCCCTCAAAGGTTCCTGTGTTGGAAGTTTGCTTCTGGGTCTGGCAATATTGGGAGCCGAGATCTTCAAGAGGTGGAGCCTTGAGGAGAGTGATTGGTCATCGTGGGAGCTGATCTCAACAGACTTGTTCTCACAGGACAGTGGCTTTTCTCACACATGAGGTGTTCTCAGAGTGAGCCTTGCTCCTCTGTGACTTCCTGTCCTGCATGTGATCTGTTCCTATTGCATATTCTCCCACTATAAAACCACCATCATAAAGCCCTACCAGAGGTCCCCAAAAAGGAGCTAACCAATCTTGGACTTTCAATCTTCAGAGCCATAAGCTAAATGTACCTCTTTTCCTTTTCTAACACCCAGCCTCAGTTATTTTGTTACACCAACAGAGTGTGGGTGAACCTACACTGTCCAGCTTTTCTTTTTTTTTTTCTTTCTTTTTTTTTTGCTTGTTTGTTTGCCTTGGCCCTGTAGTTCCCTCTGCTTTGAATGCCATTGTACCCTCCATCTGCTCACTTATGGTTCACTTGCCAGGCTCAACCCAAACGTTCCTACTCTAAAAGTTCCCAACACCCTTCTCCCGAGCCTGGCCCAGACGTCTCTGTAGTCAGATATTTTCTCTGGTCTCGCTTGTCCCCAAGATTCCACAGATGCTTATAAAATAATCATTCAGAGGCTTAATATTAATTACCAATTGCATGGCCTATGGCAGGCTTCTTGCTAGCTAGCTTTTGTAACTTGACCCATTTCTATTCATCTATAAGTTGCCATGTAGCTGTGGCTTGCCGGTACTTCCTTCTCCTGGCTGCGGCTGGCATCTTTCCTGCCTCTCCTTTCACTGTCTCTCTTGAATCTTCCCACCTGGCTCCATCCTGCCCTGCCATAGGCCAATGCAGCTTTATTTATCAACCAATCAGAGCAACACATATTCACAGCATACAGAAAGACATCCCACAGCACATCTCCCCCTGTAAATCCTCAGGGTCCTATCCTTCACCTCCAGGGTTCCTGAATACTTACTACCTCCTCTATGACAGGCCTTCTGGGGGAGCGTCTCAGCAGTGGGGCTACCCCCGACCTGACAGTCCATGACACCAGGGTTCTGGGTCAGGCTTGGACTGTGAGCAGCTGCCTTCCTGCAGTGGGCCTGTTTCTTCATCTGTGGATGAGGAGCTGGACTTGGTCCCTAGAGTCCTAGAGGTTCGTTGAGTTGCTCCACACACCGTCTCTGAGCTCCTACCCAATCAGACCTTGGTCTAGAAGCTGGAAACACATAAGGAATTCTTGGGACCAAATCCCACGTGCAAATAGTTCATCAAGACTGCTCCCAGGGAAAGCACCTGGGAAGTGAGAGCAAGGGAGAGGAGGAAGCCAACAAGAGGCTCCCTCAGAGGAAGCTGCTGGCCCCTCTGGCCTCTGATGTGTATGTTAAGCCCCAGGTTGTCCTGTGCAAAGACCACATTGCACTTGACAGTCATTAGCTAAAGGGAAGATGAATTCCCAGGCCCTCCAGTCTTGCTGCACATATGAGAAAAGATTTCCCGGTAGCCCGGGGCAGGCAGCTGAAGGACAGTCATAGGTGTTGTCCGTTGGAAGCAAGCACAACAAAGAAAGGCCCAGATCCGGGAGCCACAGATCCGGGAGCCACAGATCCAGGAGCCACAGATCCAGTCAGTGGTACTCGGGGGATCTGGGAGCAGTACCTATAATGTTCACCTTGGAAACTGGGCTGTCTCTGCTCACTGAGGAGAAATGTGCAGCGAGGTGAGTTCAGTCTCCTGTGTGATCCTGGGGGGTCACCTGTCATCACTTCCCTGAAGATCAGCTGTAGTAGGGAGTGATAAAGCAGGGAGCTAAGCCTACCATGCTTGGGCAGGGCTGAGCTTGTATTGTTAAGTCAGTTTGGCGGATCCACTCCCTACCCACAGCCCAGGCTAGGGCATGGCTCCCCAGAGACTAATTGCAACCCCAGGAAATCTAAGTGGACTGATTTCCCCAGGGACGCAGGGCATGTTTTTTAGAATTAGGACAGCTTCTTCTCAATCTGCTTTTGGCAGATCCAGGGACGTTGATCAAGTTATTTTCTGCTCAAATCCACATTCCAACTTTTGTATGTCGGCCCAAGAAGAAGGATGGGGGAGGGTCAGGGGTTAGAGTTGTGTCCAGGTAAAACAATTGGGAATTAACAAAGGAAAAAAGAATGGATGGATGGATGGACAGATGGATGGATGGGTTTGGAAATCTGCGAAGAGTGGGACCCATCCCAGTACTGTGGAAGGCTGGTGAACAACCAGAGATGAAACAAGAGCTCTTGGTTTCCAAGAAACACTTTCCAAACTGTTTCTCCAGTGCCAGAAGGGACCACCAAGGTCACCTAGAAGGCAGGGGTAAGCAACCCTAGGCTAGCTCTTCAGCATCTGGCCTTCCACATAAAAGGCCATTTGAAAAGACAGCTGGAATTCAGAGCTATGGTCCTGGGCATTCAGAGCTGGGGTGAAGGTGGGGCACAAGGGAGCAGTAGGTGGCTGAGAGGTCTACAAACTGGGGCCCAGCCAGTGCTGGACCCAGAGCTCATGTCTCCTGTTTTCACCCTCTCCCCTGTAGCCCCATCCCTTCATCCCTACCTCCCACCAGATCTGAAATTAAGAACGTGAGGCCTGAAAGGGGCCAAGAGGGGATTGAGTGAAAGCCTCCTCCTAGCAGCTGCAAGGTTCCCTCAACATCACTGACAGGCCAGCCTGGGCTCGCACACACCCAGCCTGGCAAGCTCGCTGCCTCTTGTGACAGTCCCTCTGCCTTGGTATAAATCTGCTATGGAGGTCTTCCCAACAGCCCATTCTGCCTCTGGAGCCATCAGAGGACTCTCTTCCCCTCTCATAGAATGAGGCAATAACAACAGCTACTGTAACAGTATCTTACTCCTTAGGATGTACTGTTGTCTGCTCTTCCCATTAATGGCCACTTTGCGACCCATTACTAAAGACCACATCATACTCTACCATCCGCACAGCATTTCACTTCCTGGGGCTCCTGCTCCTCAGAGGAACACTGTCCAACAATCCTGGTGAGATCCCTCCGGTTTACTTTCCAGCAGCAGACGACGGAAGGGCTGGGCTCAGTCCAGATGCTGCTGCACATTTGTGTCCTAAAGTTCCCCCTTCCCTTTAGAACGCTGGGTGCTGGGTGTCTGCAGCTGTGGGACCTCGCTCTCTCACAGAGGCCTGCACTGGCCTCGAGGGTCCTTCCCACCCTGAATGTCCCCTAACGGAGGCGACATTGAAACGTGTGTCTGGCTCCTAGGGCTGTGATATTTAAATCATGTGAGACCCACATGGGAAGATGGAGAAGTGGCTGTGCCGTTCTGAGCACCTGGGACCCCAAGTCTGTGGGTATGTCCCCTCCCCACTGTCTGGCTGCCTGCAGTCATGTGGGCCCTGGTGGTTAAATTCCACATGGACAGCTGGGCTCTGTTGTCTGACCTTCAAATATAGAGCAGCTCTGGCTGGCGGGAGGCAGCTGGGAGCCAGTTCCTCCTAATGTCAGCTGAGGCACGTTTGCGTCCTCCCGGCCAGTTAGTGGGAAGATGAATTAATGAAGTGATGCAGCCAGAGTGAGCAGCTACTGGCTGCACTATGTCGGGCTTCAGATCCTGATGTTTTGAGCATCTTCAGATCCTGATGTTTTGGGCATCTTCAGAGGGATTCAGGAAGAAAAAGGAAGAACGTTGGGCTGGGACTCCAGCTGCATGGAGCTTGAATCCTGACTCTCCCTCGGCTGTTTATTTCGCTGCTTTGTGTCAGCGTGTGCCCCCGAGCTCTTGTAGCTCACGGAGACATCATCTTCTCCCTCCCTTAACCAGAGCCAACATAGTCCAAACCAGGTTGTGCTGGGATTTAAGCCTGTGATTGCTCTGGCAGTTGAGGAATCGGGGGACTGTTCTCAAGGACCGGACTCCTTGCATTCTTGGAGAAACTGCCAAGTTTTTGTACTATCTTCTCCCAAGACAAAGTTATAGCTCCACTAAAGGGGTCCACCATTTCTAGGAACTCCAGCAGTTTGCAGGGCTCCAGGTCTAAATTCCTGCGGTTCCAGGTTTCCTTACCCAGAACCTGCCCTTAGCACAGCAGACCTGCGTTGGTTGGCGGAGCACTTCCCATTGGGTGCTCTCAGCACCTCTAAACCCTGAATCTGCTTTCATTGCAAAGATCAGAATGTCTTTTGCAATCAACCGAAGATTCAGCCCCAGCTCTCACCCTTAGCTCCTGACTATTGGTCGACTGCTCTCAATTTCTCATTATCCCTCTGCAGGATGTCACACCTTTTTAGAAACCAGCCAGTTCCGTCACCCTCCTTCTTGGCACCGTTCCCTCTGTCCTTCAGATGCATATGCCGTGGTGCCATCAAAGTGCTATCCTCCACCCAGACATAGTCCCAGGTCACCACTTGGGAAATCACCGGCCGCCCTGTGCTAAAGACTACCAGTGCTTCGTGTCCCACTTTGAACAGGTGGTCCTTGGCCAAGCCAGGCAGGGAATGAGCCAACCCCACCACCTTCTACCCCTTCCCTCTACTAGGAAGTCCTTCAGGCTAAGACAGGATGAGACGTGCAAGAGATCTACTGGAAGAGACTTCTGGGAAGAAGAAGGGGCCCAGGACCAGGAGAAGGAAGGGACAGCCTTCTGACATTGCCTCAGTGTGGACACATGTGGAAGACAACCGGAAAAGGCAGGTGGTCCAAGAAGAAGAGAGTCACACCCAGCACGGTCCTGAGAGGGACCTGGCCAGGACTAAGCAGAGTTTCCAGGCAAAGGCTGTTAGAGGAATTCCCTGATGGGTGGGAACGGGCAAACTCCAGCGTCTCTGCACTGTAGAGCCTACAGTATGAGGCTTTGACTGGAAGCAGGGCCTGCACATGAGTGCCAGCGTGGAGTTAACTGTCAGTCGATTCTTCCTTACCACCGTTTGTTAAATGACCTTCATGGCCACCACAATGTCTCTACTGGCTTGGCCCACCTCTGAGACAATGCCATTAAATTTAGTTTATCGACTTGCCAGGCAAAGGCATGGAGTGAGATTGAATCCAATCACCGGATCTTGTTACAAGTGCTGGCCCTGCCAGAGAGGAGAAATTGGAAAAGGGGAGCGAATTCCAGGAGATATTGAACCAAGTGATTAGTTGGATAAAACAGAATGTAGCATGGTCTCGGTGGGGCAGGGGGCATTGGAGACTCCAAGCAGGTCTCTCATTCAGGTAATGATGTAATTGGAATGTAAAGGACCTGGGTTGTGAGTCCAGAAGCATCAAACAGCATGTGCTTGTAATTCACTAATATCACATTTAAAAAATACATGAGAAGATTGAGCCAGGATGACGAAGGCTCGAGTCTCCAGCCATACCTGCGGGTTATCTTCCTCACCACTAACAGGATGCCTGACAGAAACCACTTAGGGGTGGGGTGGGAGTGGGGGCTTGGGCTCACAGTTCAGTGCACACAGTCCATTATGTCAGGTGAAGCACGGCGGCTGGGAATCCATCCGAGGCAGCAGGAACTTGTCACACGGTTGGTTACATCTCTGCGGATCAAGGAACAGAGGCAGCTTAGGCCACCCCTGGAGGCCCTACCCCCCACAGCCCCATGTCCAAAGGTTTCTACAACCTTCCAAAACAGTGCCACTATCTGAGGACCATGTTCAAACGCTTGAACCTGTGGGGGACATTTCACATCCAAACCGTAACAAGCAGCTGGAGTTCATGAGATGTGAACTGCACTGTGGCCATGAACCTGGGCTGGCTTGAAATGAGAGGCGATGGTCCATAACAACTTTACTTCTCCTGGGATGAGAAAGCGATGCATTTAGCAAAAAAGGAGGGGGCGTCTTTTAAAATCCCTGGAAGGTATCAATTAAATACAGGAATAACAGAGTCAACTAAACACATAATATCAATGTGTTTGTGGTAAATTTAAGAATGAACTGGGTATTTGGTATTTGCTGGGTTTGCAAATGTAAAAGAGAATTTGACATATTTTGGATTACATTGTAAATGCGTAATTGAGTAATTGATTTGAGACTTGTGATTTTAAATTAAAAGTTGTAAGATGATTTGATTAGTTTTGTAAACAGCTTATTGAAATGTTTATGAGAATCCGGTGTTCACTGTATTTATGATTCCGGATTATTAAATTTGCAGGAGTTAGTTAAGTGCTTGGAAAGGTTTTGCTTACTAGGTCAGGCATGGGAAGTACTCCATGCAAACACAGGAAGCATCCACTTGCAAATGCACTTCAAAATGCTTAAAGGAATTTAATAAAATGAGTTGTAATGAGTCTGTTTAAGGGAGTTTGGATTTGCAATTAGGGAATTCAAATTTGAAATTAAGCTTAAGGGCTTAGGAGGAAAACAGGGGCTTTAGTTGGTTCCTTTTTTGCTACATCAAAAAAATAGTACCTTCAAGCCATCAAGAACTCCCTCTGACGCTCATCACGTTTGAAAATCTGTCCGTCATTGCTCTCTACCCCACACTTTGGTTGCTAAATGGTGAGCATCGTTACCAGAATGCACCTCTTAGCTCTAACTAGCGCCAAGATACTTCAGCCTCCTTCCTGTTCCCAGACCCATCCTCCTGACTTCACTGCCACCCCTCCCACCAACATCAGTCCTCACCCTAGTCACCCATCCACCTCCCAGAGTCTCCCTGCCTCCAGTCCTCTCTCGTCTTTCTTTCCATGGGAAGAACTGCAGAGATACTGCTAAGTGGGGAGTGGGGTCCAGCCTCCTTGGCTCAGGATGCCTTTGTGCACCTGCTGGCCTGAGGCAGCCCAAGAAGTCTGTGGGTAGTCCTTCCAGCTCGGAGTTGCGGGTCCTCCCCCAGAAGGGCAGGCAACAGGATCTCTGTTAGCCCCGCCTGCTCTTATCGGCCATGCTCACTGATGGACTGGACACGTACCTCAGGGGACATGGCACCTCTCCTCTCCGCCTTCCACCTCTCTGCTGCACCTCTGAGATCTGAGTTAGGTACAGAGACCATCACTATGGTGCGGTTGGCAGTGGGATAACCACTGCCCTTCCTACCCCAGAACTCGCCACTTTCCTCTAAAGATCTCATCACCCTGAGGTAACAGCCTCTGCCATTTCTAGGCATCCATTGGCGGCTGGGAAAGCGAGATAAGGCTACCCTTTGTAGCTCAAGCATGGGGGCAAGTGACCCCAAGTAAACCCTCCCCCTCTCTGAGCCCAGTCCCCCTTAACCCCTTACAAAGTGAAAGAGACTTTTTCAGTCAGCTAAGCCACTTCCAAGTCTTTGTCTGAGAAATGCACTCTTTCGTGTGCACAAAAAGACCCAAATAAGGATGGACCCTTGCTATGGACAGTGAGTGATGTCAGCCCAAATGTCAATCAGTGGAGAAACCCTTGAATAAATTCATGTAAATAAATTCATGTAAAACACATAGACTGTGTTAGTCAGGGTCCAGCCAAGAAATGCAATTAGCACCAGTTATTTCTCCAATAACATTCTGTTACATTTTTTTTAAAACACACCGGAACGTTGAAAAAACAACGTGAACACCCACAGGCTCATGAAAACTAACACTTGGCCTAATTTCAGTCATCATCCAGCCGTCCAGCCACCTGTCTACCCACCTGAGTTTGTGGGTGCATTTCCACAGAAGGCAAAGACAGCAATATGCTTTACCTAGAAACACTTCAACACGTATATCATTACCCAGAGTCCCATATGTGTTTACATTTTTAAAGTAAATTTTCATACAAGTAAATGCACAGGTCTTAGGCCTGCTATTCCAGGGATTTGGGCAGTCTTCCACCTGTGTAGATGAAAACTCCCATCAAGACTCAGAGCACAGCCATGGCAGGAGTTTGATGGTGCTCTTTCCAAATTGACTCCACTGTAAGCACGGCTCTGAGTCTTCATCTTGGTTTGGTCTCTTCTAGAGCATCGTAAACAGAGTCCTGTTATGTGTGACATACTCCAGTCAGCCCACTGTTTTGAAGTTTCCTGGGATGCTATGTATGATGATGGTTTATATCTTGCTTTTGTCCAGTGAGTGATCCATTGTGGACCATAGTTTGTCCTGTTGATGGACACGTGGGATGTTTCTGGTTTAAGAATATCACAAATAAAGCTTTCATGTACTAGATGTCTTAAACACTTCTTTTTGCGCTCACATGTTTTCAGTTGCCTTGGGTAAATCCTTAAGACTGAATTTTGCTTGTTTATAGAGGAGATAAGGCTTAAATTTAGGACAGGGGCACAGGGTTGCTCACCCCACACACCACAGGCTCTTGCACCCTCCCACACACTGGAATAAATTTGTTCTTTATAAATTACTCAGTCTCAGGTGTTCTGTTACAGCAGCGAGGGATGGATTAAGACAGTAAGTGTTCTGTAAACATTAGTATGAGGCTGCCGCTTAATCTAGGGGCAAGGCCTGTGCCCAGTTCCTCTGCCAGCCCCCAACACCACACACACACACACACACACACACACACACACACACACATACACACACACACACACACAGCTGGTCTGCAGCTATGAGGTGCTTAGTACTGGTTGCCAAATAAGGAATGTACCAATGCCCTTGGCCATTGGAAGTTTGCTCCTGGGTCACAGGATTTGCCAAGAGGCAGGTCTGGTGGGTCTAGTGTGCCTGGACCTAACTCCACCTCCAGCCACAGGAGTGTTTACTTTCCAAGCCTCTTCCCAGTTGTCCTGATCCAGGCAGGGTGGCCACAGCAAGGCCTCTGTGGCACTCACTATATTTAGAGCTCACAGGACCTCACTGGCCACAACTGTGGCTTCAAAATCACCCTCCTTGTTTAGACTCCGTTTCTAAAGCCAGACCTCTGTGGCCAGCTAATGGTGTCCGTGGAGACAGCGGAGGCTGCAGTGTGCAGCCTGGCCTGGGAGATACTCAGACAGCACTTTGGCCTGAAGTCAAGAGAGGTTGATGAGCACATCCCAAGAGGACAGGGGGCTTGGAAGTCAGCCCTGAAGGACTCTATGCACAGATCTCCCGCGGGCACCTCCTCCTCCTGTGTTGAGATGTGGGACAAGCCCAGAGGGTCCTGTCACGAGGCTTGCAATCTAGGGCTGATGCCTGCTGTCATTCACTCCCAGAATAGCAGCTCCTGAACCTGAGCAGGGATCACCTGGAAGGGCCGGCTGTGTGCCAGCGGGTCTGGTTAGTCCAGGAACCACGGTGAAAGCCATTGCTCTAGGAGGCTGCCTTCTGCCTAGGAAGATGGAATAGAGTCCAAGGCTAATATTACCTTCTGGAAGAAAACAAAGGAGACAAGCCGAACGACTAGCGGTCATGTGGGTGGGTGAGGCAGAGGGAAGAAAGTTGGGACAGAAAGAGGGACTTCCTGAACAGATTCAGACCGGAGTGAGGGACAAGCAAGCCATGTGGAGGGAACACGGAGTCACTGGTTTGTACAAGTGCTGGGTCAGCACCTGCAGGACCCTAAGAGGGGCAGTCACTTTAAATGCTCTGCTGTAGCATCTGGCTTGCATCACTCCAGTCCCAGCTCTTCCTCAGGCACCCCAGAATCCACCACCTGTGGGGCTCAGTGTTCTCACGGAAAATTCCTCTTGGTTTGAAGGCAGCACTGGAAAGCCCGGACCAGGAGGAAGGTGTGGAGGTGGGGGGTGGGGAGGGTGTGTGTGTGTGGGGGGGGTACGTGTGGGTGTGGGTGTGTGCGTGTGTATGCATGGGTGTGTGGGGGGGAGGTGCCTGTGTGTGTGAGAGAGTGTGTGAGTGTGAGTATGTGTGTGAGTGTGTGTATGTGACAGAGAGAGACAGACAGACAAACACAGAGACAGAGCGAGAGAGAGAAAGAGACAGACAGACAGAGAGAGACAGACAGAGAGACAGAAACAGGAAAGATGGTAGACACCGGACCTATGAAGACCTCCAGACTCCCTGCTAAACGCTTTACCCCTAGACCACAGCATCACCACCATCTATAGAGTTTTATGAAACCAAGGCCCACAATACAATAACTATAGTTGACAACAATTAATTGATCATTTCAAATGATTGGCAGAAAGGATTTTCGCCTGTTCCTAACAGAGAAAGATCAGTGTTTGAGTTGATGGGTATGCCAATAACCCTGATTTGATCGGTACACACTTGTACATGGATTGAAATCTCACATGTAGTCCATAACTAGGTTTAAATTAAACCTAGTTTAAATGTAAACCTTTTAAAAATTGCTTGCGCCTAGGTCACACCCCTGAATCTGCATACAACAAGATCCCAGAATGATGTAGGCCCAGAGGCACTGGGTCACATGGAGAGAATTCAGTACCAAAGACTGTGCTGGGATCATGTCTCAGGGGGGAAATGGTTGCTATACAAGCATGAGGCCCTGAACTCTGATCCCCAGCACCCACGTGACAAGCTGGGTGTGCGTGCTGGCTGCTCTTATATCAACTTGACACACAAACTAGAGTCATCCGAAAGGAGGAGACCTTAGTTGAGAAAATGTCTCCATAAGATCTTGCTGTAGGGTATTTTCTTAATTAATGGCTGATGTAAGAGGGCCTAGATCATTGTGAGTGGAGCCATCCCTGGGCTGGCGGTCCTGGGTTCTACAAGAAAGCAGGTTGAGCAAAGTCGTGAGGAGCAAGCGAATAAGCAGCACCGCTCCACGGGCTCTGCGTCATGTTCTCGCCCTGTGTGAATTCCTGTCCTGACTTCCTTCAATGAAAAATAACGATATGGAAGCATAAGCCAAATAAACCCTTTCCTCCTCAACTTGCCTTTTGGTCATGGTGTTTCTTTGCAGAAATAGAAATCCTAAGACAGTGTGGACACATATACCTGTAATCTTAGTGTAGGAGGTAGAGACAGGCTGACCCCAGGAGCTCACTAGCCAGCTACTCTAGTGAGTAGTAGTTTCAGTAAGAGATCCTGTTTCAAACAGAAGGTAGAGAGTGATGGAGAAAGGCCAACCTCAACCTCTGGATGCCACAGTCATGCACATCACACACACACACACACACACACACACACATACACACACACACACACACACACACACACACACACACACACACACACAACTGGTGCCTGGTTCCTGCCCTAGAGGTTCTTACAGAAGTTCCTGGTTCGTTACTGTTTTGTTATATGTAATTTTGCTATGTTAAAGTTAAAACCTTCCTTTTTAATTAAACAGAGAAGGGGAGGTGCTGTGGATGTATTTCTGTATGCTATGAATATGTGTTGCTCTGATTGGTTGATAAATAAAATGCTGATTGGCCAGTAGCCAGGCAGGAAGTATAGGCAGGGTGAGAAGAGAGGAGAATTCTGGGAAGAGGAAGGCTGAATCAGGAGATGCCAGCCCGCCATCCAGGGAGCAGCATGTAACAGCACACAAGTAAAGCCACAGAACACATGGCAACATATAGATTAAGAGAAATGGGCTGAGTTTAAACGTAAGAGCTAGTCAGTGGTAGGCCTGAGCTAATGGCTGAGCAGTTTTAAATAATATTAAGCCTCTGTGTGATTATTTTATAAGCAGGCCACGGGACTACAGGGCCCAGGTAGGACCGGAGAAACTTCCAGCTATACCTAGTTCCTGCCCTAGAGGTTCTTACAGAAGTTCCTGGTTCAGTGTAGCCTTGGAGTTTTGACCCTGCCCCCTCTGATGAGCTTCCTAGTCTGAGCACCAGACTGGTTCAGACAGCTTCTCAGGACCCAGAACCAGTGCTGACGCAACATAGCACAGTGGACTTCATGCGGGGCTGGGGTATCTGCGGCATGAGTTCTAAGCCTGACTCATGCTCACTAACCAGATCTGTGGCCTTGACGGATGGTTTTTTCGCTGTTTCCTCAAGAGCAAACTGGGAATACTCACAAGTAATTTTATTTGGCATTAGCATAAATTTAGTGTGGCGTTGCTGAAATCCATCTTTGTCTTAGGAAAGCAGGAACCTGCATTAATGCCCTCTTGCTCCTCCTGTGAGTGCCACAACTCTTGAGAAATAGCTGTCTCAGGCTCTGCAACACCAAGGGTCTTGGTTAAACTTTAGGTCATGGATCCTCAATTTTATCCCTCAGAAAGCTGAGACCTCTCTGGGCTTCAAATTAAAAGTATGAATGGCATGCGGGGCAATGGTGGAGCACGCCTTTAATCCCAGCACTCAGGAGGCAGAGCCAGGCGGATCTCTGTGAGTTCGAGGCCAGCCTGGTCTATGGAGTGAGATCCAGGACAGGCACCAAAACTACACAGAGAAACCCTGTCTTGAAAGAACCAGAAACAACAATAACAACAACAGTGAGTGTGAATGGCTAAGAGGCTGCTGTTCTTCAGATA
This sequence comes from Peromyscus californicus insignis, assembly GCF_007827085.1. Lineage (NCBI taxonomy): Eukaryota > Metazoa > Chordata > Mammalia > Rodentia > Cricetidae > Peromyscus > Peromyscus californicus. Next base: position 101,820,197 of record NW_026294573.1, read on the forward strand.
TGTGCCCCATGGATCATGTATTGAGAACTTAATGTCCAAAGCAACTGTATTGGGAGGCAGGCACCAGGGTTCAAAGAGTGGTTGATGTCACTACTGAGTGAGTTTGTTCCTAATAGAAGAACAAATTCAGTTCCCTCTTGCTGTCCCTTGCCTGTCTTCTGCCAAGGGATAACACAGGAAGGATGTCCCCAGATATATCTTTCTGATCTTGCACTTCCTAACCTCTAGAACTATGAACCAGCACATTTTTGTTCACTAAAAACACCCCAGTCTAGGGCTGGAGAGATGGCACAATACTCCTGCTCTCCCAGAAGACCTGAGTTCAGTTCCCACTACTGATAGCAAATGGCTCAATGCCTGTGACTCCAGCTCCAAGGGATCCAGTGCCCTCTTCTGGCCTCCATGGGCACCTGCAGTCATGTGTACACACACCTACACACAGACAATTATTTTAAAAATAAAAATAATCTTTAAAAGCATAAAAACCAACATAATAAAAACCTCGTAGACTGAGGTATTCTGTGATAGTAACACAAAATAGGCTCTAACTGGGGCCTTTTGTTCAACACAGTGGTTGCTTCTGGTGGAAATCCCACCCTGCCTCTCTCAGCCCACTTCTTCTGCCTCTCCATGTAACTATAGCTCCAGCCCCTACTTCCAGAAGTCTCTTCTCTCTGCCTTGCGCCACCTCCTCAAACATTAGTTTTGGCTCAGGGGTCACATCTGTAGGAAGCCTTCCTTGAACCACCCCTTCCAAGCCCAGGTTAGGGGCTTCCTAACCTTCAAATCTCTAAAGCCCTTAACTGGACAATGGACAATGGCCAACTAGATGGGGACAGTCCTGGAGACACTCTCCATGTCTGCCTTGTGTCCACACGAAATATGTTCCTGTGGGATGACATCTAGAATCTGTGGCCAGAATTTACAGCTAATTTTCACTCCCAAAGCCTAACCATCTCTAGTCAGCTGAGTGTGTGGAAGGTGACTGCTGTAGCAGGAAGGAGGAGGGTCCCACTTATCCAGACATCTTCCCTCCTGACATGACCTGGGTGATTTGATTGCTGGACAAACAGAGCTCTTCAGATGCCCAAAGGTCAGTGGGTCTGTGGGTCTGGGTGAACCTCAGCTCCAGCCTCAGCTTAGAAAGTAATTTCCCTCCTCCTGCTCTTCCCTGGGACAAGAGCAGAGCAGGAATGGTCCCTAAACCACCACAAGAAGAGCATGGACGTTGTTCACTAAGGTCTCCTTGGCACATTGGGGGAGGGGCTCTTGATAAATATTTGTTCATGTGAGATAAAGAAATCACCTGGCTTCACAAAACTGGAGCTTCAAAACTGGGGTTCCTGCCTTCTTATGTAAAGCCTCTTTCCTCTACCCTAGGGGTACACTACTTCTCACCTTTGAAGAATTCATACTTCCAAATGTACCAACTTTCCATGCCCCTCCACTCACACTTGCACATCTTTTCAAGGACCAGCCCTGGTGACCAACCCATGCCCTGGGAACACATTTTTCTGCAGCCCAGTACCTTCTCTACCTTTGACCAAGGGACAGAAATGACTGAGCATATCCAGGGGCACAGTCCCTTCCCTCCAGCTCTGGGGAGGTTGCTAGCTGCCCACTCTACTGTAGGAACAAATCAAGCGCCCCCAACCCCAACTAATCCTCACTTAGGTCTCAATGAGAAGAACCAAGAGAGCTCAGCCAGGTACCACACACCTAAGTTGCTTCTGAGTCGAGTGGGGACAGGTGGTGGCGGCCATACAGCAATGGCTGAGGGCAGCTTGGTTACAGTGAGAAGCACCCACTCCCTGACTGGCTAGCAGCGAAGAAGAAGAAGAAGAAGAAGAAGAAGAAGGAGGAGAAGAAGAAAGAAGAAGAAGAAGAAGAAGAAGAAGAAGAAGAAGAAGAAGAAGAAGAAGAAGAAGAAGAAGCAACATCTGTGAGAGAAGTCAATGACCAGCTTCCAGCCACAGGTCCAGGTTCCTTTCAATACTTCCTGTGAACAGGACAGCGATGGATGGCCCAGGAATAGAAAAAACCACTTGAATTCTAGTCTTAGTACCAACTGACTGACCTTGGGTAAGTCAATCCAATCCATCCAGAACATTCTGGGAGATTTGCCCTAAAGGAATATAATAGGTAATGACAGAAACTCTTATTCCCTCAGTCTCCGATGCTGAGTTGCCCGCACACTGACTGCTGTCCTTCAATCTCCAGAGCAAGCTGCACACCTCTATTACAGATGCACACATAGGCGGCGGGATTAGGCAGCTGCCCATGGTCAACAGGCATCTTGAAGACTCCAGGGCTTGAATCCAGGATGTCTGGCTGAAACCCTAGGTTTGCTTGCTCTTTGATTTTATGTTTTCAGTTTATTGCCAGTTAACTGATATTTCTGATTTGACTGCTCAGGAGTACCATGAATGAGTCAGCAGACAAAGTCCCTGGCCTCTGACTCCAGATGCCCAGAGTTCCATGGGGAACCAGTCATACACTTTACGACCAAACCAGCTGGCAATGGTGCACATGAAAGTACCATAGAAATTACCAAGTACCAGAGGAATGGTAGTTACAGGCTATGTCCTTTCCTTACTAGATGCTCCTAAATATTCTGGATGGAATGGACTTGCCCAAGGTCACTAGGTATTATCCCCAATTAGTGGTGCTACTTTAGAAGGTTGTAGAATCTTGAGAAGGAAGAGCTTTGCTGGAGGAAGTGGGTTGCTGGGGGCGGGGCTTGAGGTCTTACAGCCCAGCCCCATTCCTGTTCAGTCTTCCTGCTCCTGCAGACACACTTTCCCAATCATGACAGACTGTATCCTCTTGAACTGAGTGCCAGGGTGAACCCTTCTCCCTGAAGCTGCTTTTTCTCAAGGATCTGATCCCAGCAGCGAGAGAAGTGTTAGCGAGATCACTTAGTGAGCCGAGAGTAAGACCGCAGAGGGTAGACGATGCCTTCCAGCGGAGTGGAAGACTTCGAGAGAGGGGTGGGAGGAAACTCAGCCTGGCGGGATAAGCGGTGTCATGGTGGCAAGGACAGAGGGGTGCAGAGGCAAAGATGCACCATCACCAAACGATCAGTGTATAGAGAGGTCAGAAGGCCCTCAGGAGAAAATAAAGAGCAAAACAGGGGGCAGGGCCAGTGACCCAGAGGAGGGCAGGCTACAGTCAGCCAACTGGAGTGAGAGACTGTGCCCGCCTGTGACTGTGAAACGTTGAGAGGCTTTAAACCTGTCATCCAGCCCAGATTTACTTTAAAGATTAACTTAAGGTGAATTTTAGTAGCTTATATTGATAGTATTTATTATAAAGACAAAAGGTTTATTATTCTAACCATGATCGCTGTGCCCGTTGCTCCGGAGGCAGTATGTTATACCAATGAGCATGTGCTGAGACAAAGTTGCTCACTTCGGGGCCTCAGGACAGGACTGCACGACCTCATACTATGTGGGCTCCTTATGAAAAGGGGGACAAGCAAAGGAACAAAAATCACCTTCAGTCACACTGTCCAGAGACAACCAATAGTTCCTAAATGCCATTGCACAGTTAATATTCTATTCCTTTATTGCCTATTTCAAGAATCCCTCAAGGACTGAAAAGATGGGAAGCTAAGAGCACTTGCAGCTTTTTCAGAGGATCTGAGTTCAGTTCCCAGCACCCACATCAGGGTGTTCATAAACATCTGCAATTCCAACTCCAGGGGACCTGATGGCTCTGGCCTCTGCAGATACCTGTACTCCTGTACATACCACAGACAGACAGACAGACACACACACATACTGAAAATAATAAAAATAAATCTTTAAAAAAGAATACTGTCCATAGCATTAAATATTCTTCTATTGTGATTCTAATTTTGGGCTCCACAGACTCCTTCCAAGATCTGATAAGCAGACTCTCCCCACACAATGCCATCCCCAAACACATGCCAGTTGTGTGTGCCAGGCCCGGGATTGCCAGATATTTGGCTTTTTCCAGAGAGCCAGGAATCCTTTTTTTTTTCCTTCCTTGTGTGTGAAATCTTCCAATTTTGCAAGGTTGGCAACTAACTCAACATACTAAAAATAAAACAAAAGCACTGTGGGGACAGATAGGCTCATCGGAGGTCTCCATCTGTTCCAGGGACATTCATTTATAATCTCTGGCCAAGGCCAAGGTAAAAGAAAGGCATTTAGGGTTTATGGTGGGTCCAACTTCACCTCCCGTTATGCGCCTCCTTCTGCCTCCAAAGCACTCGCTCCGGTTTTCACTCCTGGCTTGTGCCATGTTCTCCACATGAAGCACCTGCTCGCCCCTAGCGCTCCCGCTGTTTGACCATTCTTGGACACTGGCCATACCTCTCTCTGCTCCCTGCTGTCTGGAGTCCTACCTCTAGTTCCCTGCTAGAGACTCATCTCTATGTGTCCCCCCTCCTCCCCCAACCAAGGACCCCACGGAGCCAGCCTCTGCCAACAGGGAAAGGTGACAGAACCATCAGCATCCATCCCAGTCAAGCGAATTCTTCCCTCCCTCAGCAGAAGGATGGATAATTACAGGCTGGCTCCGGCAATCTGCTATGCGCTCGCCCCTCAGGGTGTGTGAATTGCTGTGAAATTCTTATCAAGGGGAAAGCAGACAGTAACTCTAAAAAGGACTTAAAGGAAGGAGGGGCAAAGAAAGAAAAGCTTTTGCCGGAAGCTTTGGTGGTGACCTTTGAGCTGTGGGGAGAGGTAATAGAATGGCCTGGTGCTGGAAGACCGTGGGCGGCCCAGCCCTGCCCTGACGTGATTTTGTGCAGCCGTCTGCCCTTCTCTGCACAGCAAAGGGCATGGTCGCGCCACTTCTCTAAAGTGATAAGGTTCTGCGTGGCAGCCAAGGGCTTTTGGTGTCTCTGCTTAACCCAGACTTGGGCTTTCTGGGCTCACTGATGGTGTATCCCCTCCCCCGCATCCTCCAGAAGAAAAGAGCTAAGCTAGGAACTGCCATCTAGGACCCATTAGCTCAGCTGCCCCTGCTAACCTTGGTGTTGATGGCTGGCTGATGTCCTGCAAAATACCTCCAGGCCACTGTAGATGTCCAAGTGGACAGAGCCCAGGACCTGCTTTAGACTCCATCTGAGGCAGTGAGAAGCAGGACTGAAATAGTTGGTATCTTTAGAGCCCTCCACAGGCAATTAAATCTCTCTGAGCCTCAGTTTCTCCATCAGCGAGATATGAACAACAAATCCCATTCCATTGTGACTTTAACATTAAAAATCCAGTTCAGAAGGTAAAGGCACTAGCCCCTCCAGTCTGAAGACCCCCAAACCCAAATTAAAAGTGGGGGTGGGGTGTGCAGTGGTGTACTGAGAATTTTCTTTGGGCCACCAACCAGCTCCCAAATAAAGACACTGAGACTTATTATTAATTATGAATGCTCGGCCTTAGCTTAGGCTTGTCCCACTAGCTCTCTTAACTTAGTTTAACCTGTTTCTATTCATCTACATTTTGCCTTGGGGCTTTTTACCTTTCTTTCATTCCATATGTCCTACTTTCCTGCTTCCTCTGTGTCTATCTGTCTGTCTACTTCCTGGTGTCTCCCTGGTGTCACTTTTTCTTCCTTCCTTTTCCTAAGCCTAAATTCCTCCTCCTACTCACTCTCCCTGCCCAGTAAGTCCCGCCTATACCTCCTCCCTTGCTATTGGCTGTTTAGCTTTTTGTTAGACTAATCAGGTGCCTTAGGCAGGCAAGGTAAAACAGCAACACATCTTCACATAATTAAACAAATGCAACACATCTTTACATAGTTAAGCAAATATTCTGCAACACAGTGGTGTGTATCTGTGATCCCAGCACTCGTACTACAAGATGAGAGGAAGGAAGAGCAAGGAGAATGGCCTAGAAGCTCACAGACCAACTAGCCTGGAGTACACAGGGCATCAGCTGAAACCAGAGAGTCCCTGTTTTAGCATGTTAGAAGGTGAGAACCAACTCACCAAAGTTGTCCTCTGATGGCCAGATGTGTGCTATGTCACCCACACACCCACACACATACAATTAATTAATTTAAAAACCCAAAGCAGTACATTTACTTGAAAAAAAATCCAGCACAAAGCTCGACACATGTTAGATGCCTGATAAGTATTAGGTCTCTGCCTCATGAGATGCAACTTGACATGAACATGTTAAGCGTGGACATCACCCCAGGTAGGGCCACAGACATCAGGATTTATCTTCAACAGAACACACCGCCAGACTGAAGAGCCTAGAGAAAGTTGACTCAACGGGACAAGAACTGCAGAGGGGAGTCTGGAAGCAGCAGGGAGACGTGCAGTTGTTTGGGGTGACACCACCTGAGAGCCCACCCCGTGTCAGAGATGGGGGGGGGGTCAGAACTGGGAGCCAATGGACGGAGCCTCGCTCTGAGCAGGAACCGGCTGACACTAATGCCGAAAGCTGCCCAATGCCCAGTTGACAGTGAGGAAACTGAGGCATGCTAAAAGATGAGCACTAAGAGGCAGGGCCAGGACCTGGGTTTCCCTGTTTTTCCTGGGCACCCACTGACTTCCAGGAGAGGACACCAGCAGGCAGGATGGAGAGACAGCGGTGAGCACACAGCCCCGATATTTAAGGAATCCAACAGCTATGGACTCAAACGTTGCCCTCCACCTGCGAGCAAGTCACTGGTGCCATGCACTGTCCACCCCCCAGAGGCCGCTTAGCACCACTACTTTCAAAATCAGTCACTGAGTCCCTGCCTGTCTCTTTTCCCATCTGAGTTGATGCACTCAACATGTTTGCTCCCCCCCACCCCGGTCTCTTTCTTCTTCCCCCATGTACTGCTTGTCCCACCACTGAACCCTTAAATCCTAACTCAGCAACTGGGACACAGCAGAGTCTCCATAATTACACATTAAGGAAGGATGGATTCATTGTGAGACATCCTTTGACCCGATCCTGTGCCAGGAGTTGGGAATACAAAGAAGGGTCTGAGTGGTCCTTCCTACTAACTAGTGGTGTGGCTTTGCTGCTGCCACTTGGGTTCCCTTGGTCATTCCCCATGGCACAAGATCCAGCCCAGAGCAGCAGCTCAGAGACCATGGTGTTAGGTGAGCAGAGAGGCAGAAGTCTTAGCTCTGCCTCTGACCCCCTCCCATCACCGCGCTCCTGCTCCCGCCTCCACCCAGAAGACATTTTTGAGAGCTAGGGCAGAAACTTGGGGCATTGCACACAAAGGCAAGTGCTCTACCATGAAGCTGCATTTCCAGCCCGAGTTTTCAGACAGGACTTCGATGTGTGGCCCACGGTAACCTCAATTACACAAACCTCCTGCCTCTGCCTCTCAAATGCTGGGCTGATAAGTGTGTGTCACATATTAGACTGACCTTGAGACATTCTGAGCTTGATGAAAAGTTAATAAAGCTGAGCAGCCCATAATCGGGATCTGCTACAGCCTCTTGACTTCTGTCTCGCCATCTCTCTGAGTCTCTCCCTCTCAGCATCCACCATTCTCCTCTCTTCCTTGGCCTCTTCTCTCTCTTTCCTAGTGTCTTCTCTAGTTCATAATTGTGCTCACAATCTGTAAATTATCTTAGAAATAAAGGTAAGTTCTAAGTCTCATGCCCGACATCTGATCAAGATGTTTGCTGGCAACCATCAACAGAAAATGCAATCAACCTGGGCTAAAAGGCCGTATGATGGGAATTTTCATTGACTGAAAATTGACTCAAGAGTCAGTCTTCTTGACATGCCTCCGGTTTGCTCAATAGAGCCCAGGAAGCTTGGTGAAAACGGAGACCACGGAAGAAACGCCACAGTGGCAGATACCGTGATGAGTCAGTTAAGCAAAAGCCATCAATAAACCAAGTCCCTGTGACGAAATGACATCCTTGTGGGAATCACGTCAGTAAGGTTAAAACGGGAATGGGGGAACCTGAGCAGCAAACCAGACGAAAGTGACCAAGAGAGCCAATTCGTTCTGTGGTGCTCGCTTTTAAAACTGCTGTCTGCATAGACATTAATCAGTGTTGAAAGGCATCTTATTAAAATGTTGAGAGCCGCTGATGAGTACACAGACCTGTGCAGAGAGAGGGGACATGGATGGGTGGCCTTGGTTTACCTACCCGCTGTCTTATTACCCACTGTGTGCCGTCAGCTGCCTGCAACGAACTGCCCTGATTCTTCTGATTTGTGGTTTTTGTACTTTAAAGGACTTGAGTTTTTACACTAATCACTACCTTCTAAATCAATTAATGAGACTTAAAAGGTCATTTATCACCGAAAATTGCAACAGGAATCACCAATGCACTCCATCAGCTTGCACACGCTAAGGAATTGCGTCCTGCATTGATAATTGCACCCCCGCTTTAATGAGATTCTTATTAACATATACATTATTAATTAGACCATTAATGCAGATGTCATTCTGAGTCACACTAGGATTCCCGACGGCTCGTGTGGTTATTAAACCTTTCTAATTTGCACAATGAATTAATATTATATTAAAGGTTCTCTCCACTGTGTATACAAAATTAAACGCTCACTTTCGACATCGCACCCACAGCATCCACTCATAGTCGATAAGGAAAGGAATAAGGGGGAGGCATTGCCATCCTAAGACCTGAGAGCTTCCAGCCTTGCAAATGAGTGGCAGTAGATGGTGAAAGGTAAGCTGAGGGAGTGGGGAGTAGACCGGAGTCCCTACCCATACCCCCTATGCTCAGGAGGGACCTCCTGTCTTTAATTAGCAGGGTTTCCTAATGTGTCTCAAATACAATGTCCCCATTTTTTTTTCATATTGTAAAATCATTTATTCCTTGTAAATCGTGTCAGAAATATGCATAAGCAAAGCAGTGTGAATATTTTCAATACTTCCCTATTCTCTCAGCATTCAGTAATTACCTCTCTGAGGGTTCTCACACAGAATCTTAGTTGTCTATGGTTAAAAAGGCATCCTCTTATGTGAACAGAATACTCTATACAGCTTCATCGTCTGTCTTCATAGCTTAGAATTTCATGAACGCTTCCCCATACCACTGCATACTCTTGTAAAGCATAAATAATTGCCACATTATATACATCCACAGACAACACTCTTAAATGGCTGTAGGATGCTGGCCACTGGGCTGGACTCTTGACACCAATTAGTCCTCATGACACTAACTTGGATATTGCCATGAAAGTTTTTGATAGATGTGACGAAAAGCCATCCTTAGTTGGCTTTGAAGAGAATTTGTCTCGGATAACCCAGTGGGCCTAATAAAACCATGTGTAAGTCCCTAAGGGTAGACACGTTGCTTCCCTGAGAAAGAAGAAAGTCCACCAATGAATGCCTGTCTTGCTTGGAGATCTATCCTGAAGACTGCAGACTCATCACAGAAGCCCTGCTATTTCCCCAGCCAATTACTGGCAATACAGTAAATTAACCCTGTTATGTATGGCCCTCTCATACAGACATACATTTATGTCTTAGTATACAGGAGGAATTGGCTCCAGGATTCTAGAGGATGCCCAAATATCCGGATGCTCAAGTCCCTTATAAAAGACATCCTCCTCCTATATACTTTAAAAATGTATTTATTTTAAAGTGTGTGTGTGTGCATGTGTGTGTGTGTGTGTGTGTGTGTGTGTGTGTGTGTGTGTGTGTGTGCAGTTGCCCATGGATGCCAGAGGAAGGTATTGGGTCCCCTAGAGCTGGAGTTACAGGTGGTTGTGAGCCACTGGTGTGGGGACTGGGGACCATACTTGGGTCCTCTGAAAGAGTAGTATATGCTCTTAACCACTTAGCCATCTCTCCAGCCCCTCCCACATGCTTTAAGTTAGCTCTAGGTTACCAACAATACCTAGCATAATGTAAATGCTATGTAGATAGTTGTTACACTGTATTGTTTAGGGAGCAAAGACAAGAAAAATATCTGTACATGTTGAATACAGATGCAATTCTATTGCTGAATATCTTTTGTCTACAATTGGTTAAAATTCCCAGATGCAAATACGGGTTAATGTAGGTTCATGGAGTGAGAGCTGGTGGGCAGATCTTCAAAGGCTGTCATGTTGGGTAACACTGCCATGGGGTCTGGCTGCCACACCTCCCAACAACCCACCAATATAGAAGACCACTGTGTGTGTGTGTATGTGTGTGTGTGTGTGTGTGTGTGTGTGTGTGTGTGTGTGTGTGTGTGTAGTTATATATATAAATCCCTGCTGGATCTCTTCATAAATCTTTTTATATGGCTATACCATTCATTATGGACCCCAAACATAGCACCAGGCTTTTTGCAGCTAGTCTTGCTGCTAGCTTTGTATGGTTTCTCCTATTTCAGGCTGGAGCTGCCCGTCTAGGTATACTGTTGTCTGTCCTATTCCATCATGAAGATGCCCTGAACAGCGCAGGGCACAAAGGGAAGCCACTGTTGTTGGGAGGGTGTGGTGGTCAGAGCCCATGGCAGTGTTACCCGACTTGACAGCCTTTAAAGATCTCCCCATGAATTCTCACTCCATGAACCCACATTATCAGTCAGCTGTGGTCCGTTTCTCCGCCTTACGCCCACACCTGTGCCTGAGAGCATGGTACCAGTTACAGCTTCTCCAGCCCTTTCACGTTCTCCTTTGAGAACTCCCACCTGCAAACAATTGTACCCTAATACCCTCTGTCTGGTCCTTTATCCCTGCCACACTTGTAACGGCTGCTTTCCTGTGGAAAACCCAAGGAGTTCAAGGAAGCTGATCCTTAAGAATGAGAATGTGGCCAGGTGATGGTGGCACACACCTTTGATCCCAGCACTCTGGAGGCAGAGGCAGGCGGATCTCTGAGAGTTCGAGGCCAGCCTGATCTACAGAGTGAGTTCCAGGACAGGCTCCAAAGCTAGAGAGAAACCCTGTCTCAAAAGAGAGAGAGAGAGAGAGAGAGAGAGAGAGAGAGAGAGAGAGAGAGAGAGAATGAGAATATGTGGCATCACCTTTAGTCCCAGCACTACGGAGGCAGAGGCAGGCAGATCTCTGAGTTCAAGACCAGCCTGCTCTACAGAGTAAGTTCCAGGATAGCCAGGGCTGCACAGAGAAATCCTGTCTGTGGGAGCCCGTTCTCGGGTTCCTCGTGGCTTTACCCAGCAGGTCCACATAGAGGATGATTAGGACCACAGGCCTGAGTGCAGGTGTGTGGGAAGGTCTGCACTTGGCTGTGCTGGGGGAGGAGGTCTTTTGCTCCACCCCTGGAGTCTCTATAAAAACCCTGGGGCAGAGACAGTCGGGGCCCGTTGGAATAGGTTCCAGGCCCTCTCGAGGCTATCCTTTATTTTCTATCTGTTTATCTCCGCGATATTCTCCGCAATAAATCCTTCTATCTAATATTTCCTGCTGCTCGCACTCAAGAAAACTCTGGGGAACTGTGGGGGTGGTTGGGTAAACGCCCCACAGAATGGCGCCATGAACAGGGACTAAAGAAAAAGAAAAAAAAAGGACTAAAGAAAAAAAAGGGGGGACTTAAAAAAAGGAGAGACTAAAGACAAATGAACAGGGTACTAAAGACAAAGTAATAGGGACTAAAGATAAAGGAAAATAATAGTTTTATTACAGAGTTTTTGGTGAAAGTGCTGAGTCAGCCCTGCCAGTGGAAAGGCATGCCGGTGTTATGGAAAATATATATTTTTTATATATATTGAGAGGCAGGGGTTTTATCCTCGAGAGAAAATGAAAGTGGACTGGAAGGATGTCTGATGCTGCAGCGAAATTCTCTTCTGTCAAAATTTTCTATCTTGTATCCCTTTCTCAATTTCTATCTGTGAAAAATAAGTATAAGGCATAGGGTAGTAAAATAGCGTAGGAAAAACTTAGAAGTGTAAGATTGTGTAGGAAAAAGATAAGTAAGGCAACTAGACAGAAAAACTCTTCAATTTTCTAACTTTGGGGGCTCTGAATGCAAACTGGGGGAAAAAATCTTTCTTTGGGCTTTACGGGTAGTAAAACTCTTCTCTGAGCTTTTGGGGAAGAAAAAGTTTCCTATGGAAGCTTTTGACCTGGGGACAACTGAAATGCTAAGTCCAAGTGGCAGGAGAAAGTGATTTCTCCCTGAGGCAAAAATGGGGGTGTAAAAAGCCAAAGTTTAAAGTTGGGAAGTTTTGGGAAAAGTTGGTCTTTCTCTCTTGGGGAAAAAATCTTTCTCTTAAACTAAAAGCTTTTCTTGGAAAAATTGGGAAAATCTCTCTAAATTTAATCTTTCTCAAAAGCTCTCAAACTTAAAAACTAAAGCCTTTAACTTTCTCTCTCAGAAGGACAAATTAGAATCACTTGAAGATATTAGTATGGAGACCACCTGTGATTAGCTCTAAGGGAAAACAACAAACCTCTGAAGAAAGCAAAACCTAAGTTCTTTCAAGCTTTAAAAATCCTCCCTGAAATGCAGGAGGCAGGGACAAGTTCCTAAAAAACCTCTCTTCTAAGCTCTGTCTCTTCAAACTAGTAAAAAGACAGTGGGTCAGAGTACCCTGAGGGAAACACTTGGGAGAGTGTGGGTAAAGAGCTACAGAGAGCCCAAAATGGCAGGAAACTTTACTGGGAAAAGCAAAAAAGCCAAGCTTTTCAGTTACAGCCGAGCTGAGGCATCAAGGGTTTTGTTTCTGAATGAGCATTTCAGAATGAAAAGGTGCTCCTAATCATCCTAATGCAAAGATCCCCTGAAGCATTGTATTCTCGCTTCTGACCAAAAACCCAGAAGCAACTGGCCAGTGTCTCTGAGTTGGGGTGCATTTCGGGGATACTAGGGTTCCTGCAGTGGTAAACTTCCTGGAGCACAGAGCTGAGGCAGGAAGGTGCAGGGCCCAGGGGAAAACTGCTAATGAACAAACAAAACTAAAGCCAGTGGGAACAGCACAGTTGCCTGCTTTCCTACAAGTCCCGGGTTTATAGGTCCACAGCTGCAAAAAGAAATCTGAAAAAAAAGCTTTTCTATCAAAGTAAGGACCTTTCTGGGAAAACAGTAAAGCTGAACTGTGTCTGAAGCAGTCATGCTGCTGAGTCAGAACGCTGTCTGGGGAAAGAGCCCAGCCAGGGCAGAACAGAACTATCCAGGAGTAAAGCTTTCTTTTCTGTCAGAGAAAGCACCTCTTTGAGAAAAGCTTTGTTTCAACTGACTCCCTGAGATGAGGGAGTGTAGCCCTAAGGGGTGATTGCCTCTGGCATAAGCTCTGTCCTTGAGCACCCAGACAAGCAAACAACCCACTGGGGGACTGGGCCAGGTGAAGGCCTGATGAAGCAAAACACCTGTCCTAATGGGAGTTTAGAAATGGCAAAAACCTCCCTTGTTAGATTTTCAGTCTGTACGCAAACCACGCAGACCCCGAAAACAAACGGACAAAAAAGCCCTACCTTCAGTAGCAGGGAAAGCCACCACTGTAGTGTTGGAAACTGTTTCTGGGGTAGAGGGAATAAATTGAGACCAAACTGGGAACTGTCTGGGAAAAAGACTCCGAAGAAACAGAAGGGACATATTCCTCCCCAGAAAATACATGACCTGTGAAAAGCTGCTAGAATTTGAGGCAGATTCGGAGGGAGAAAAAAAGCTCCTACTTCCAAAGGCAGCTAGCAGAGGTACAGAGCTGCAGACAGATAGCTGAAGCTCTTCATCTGGGGAAGGAAGGAACAAGCAAAATGAGACAGATCAGTGGGAGAAACTCTCTCCGAAGGAGCTATGGAAAAGCTCTGTTGTGAATGTTTTTCACTGACTGGCTAAAACAAACACAAGCCCCGAGGAAAGTTGCTATCAGAAATTGTCCACCTCAATGCACGCTAAGGAAGCAGGTGCAGTTCTGATCCGGGGCCAGTGTCAAATGAAGGAGAGACACCTGTTAAAGCCAGCTAAGGAGAGAATGGGAATCTCCCAATGTGCCATAATTGAAAATGTAAAATGCTTGTTCAAATCTCCCGGGCAAGAATTTGTAAGCAAGTCTGGTAAAAGAGAACCAGTTGACTCTCAGACCCGAAAAGAACTATGGGAAATGACTGATGGGAAAATGATATAAGGGACTGATATGGGACTGATATTATTATGGACTGATATAAGGGAAATGCATTCTGGGAAAGATAGTTTTTCCACTAAAGATGGTGACATTGCCCTGAAACACATTTGTCAGCTCGAAAATACGTTCATGGTAAACTTAAAATACAGCTTTTAAAAGAATAAGGAGGAAAATCATCTAAGAGTTTAAGTGTCAGTTCCAATGAAAAATTGAAAGGATACGGAACTAGGTGCTTCGCGGTTTGGGGCTCCGTTGGTAAAATGCCTTATTTGCCCTAATAGCTGTGCAAAGTTTTTACAGTAGCTAGATGACAGAAAGCTACCTATAAGAGCAAACAAGCCACTTTAAAATCCTTGAGAAAGCAGTTTATACACTGAACGTTGTCTTAGATATGAAAAAACTTATGTGAAATTAAAAATTATTTACCTTTTGAACAAACTGCCTGCAATGAGTAATTCCTTTGCAAATCTAATACGGAGACAAGGACACAGGCATTCAAAAAGAAATGACTGCTTTATAGGTGGGAAACAAACTTCAGAAAATCTAGCTGTCTTACAAAAAATAGTTGCTTCACCTGAAAGTTGCTTATAAAAAAATCAATGCTAAGTATTACAGTTGCTAATAACATCAGGAGTTAAAGCTAATGAAGTGAAAATACTAAATACAGTTCAGAGCTGTGCCACTTTTGGCTTTACTAGCTCCTTTAGAAAAATACTTTATATCACCTAATAGCTGTGCAGTGCTAAGCGAAGAGTTTTACAGCAGCTAAATACGGTAATTTCACTCAGCGTGAAGTGAAGTTTTTCCATAGAACAAACCAAAAGTACTGCTATAATAGAAACGTTTGTCTGAATTGAAGCACTTAGGGGAACTATTATGAATTTGGGTGAAGGAACAGTCTCTAGTTAAAAACCGTTTACCAGGCCGGGCGGTGGTGGCGCACGCCTTTAATCCCAGCACTCGGGAGGCAGAGGCAGGTGGATCTCTGTGAGTTCGAGGCCAGCCTGGACTACCGAGTGAGTTCCAGGAAAGGCGCAAAGCTACACAGAGAAACCCTGTCTCGAAAAACCAAAAAAACAAAACAAAAAAACAAAAAAAACCGTTTACCGCTGACAGTGTATCTCTGCCGGTCCGGAATGGCTGAGAGAACTGGCAACTTTGGAGTGTGGCGTCATCCTGGGAAGGTTGCAGTCCCCTAGCAACAACTATCACAATTCTATAACAACACTCACTAAATCCCAGTGCTTTATAACAAAGCTGACTATAAACTCTAAACTTTAGAAATGATGTACGTACTTCCTGTCTAGTTAAGAGAATCTTTCTAATAGAGATGGTGATAATTAAGAGTAAGAAGTAGAAAACGATGAAAATAAGATGTGAGTTTGTAAAAATTCTGTCTTGTTAGATCTGTGTTAAAGAAATCTTTAGGTGTTTGCTAAGTTAAATATATGCTAATGGTAGCCCTATATAAGTTTGTAAAATAGATCTATAGAGTTCCTTTAAGAATATAAGCTTGCAAGAAGTATCTAATGTAGTCTTAAGACATATAGTAATAAGCTTGTAAGAAGTAAAGATGCTAGTTGTAAATGTAAGTTTAAATAAGTACATAAGAAGTAATAAGAAATATATTTGCTAAAGTAGTTCTATAGTTTCCTTAAGGAGTATAAATAAGTAGATGTCAATGTTATGAGTTTGTAAAATGTAAATGTTGAATGTGAGTCTAAATGCTTTGCAAGGCAAAAAAATGTTATATGTGAGTTTGTAAAGTGTAGATGTTAAGTGTGAGTCTATTCTTAATGTATATGGTTGAAAGAACCTGAGACACGGAAGGAAGTGTCCTAGTAGACTGCATAGTCAGTCTGAGCAGTTTTCAAAAGCTCCAGAAGCCGCTAAGAAGCTAAGAATGGCGGATGCCAGAACCAGCACAAGGCATCGCAGCTGAGATCCGTGGAAAATCGACGCCACACAGAAAAACCTGAGCTAACATCAAAAACGGTGCGGTTTAGAATACTACTGTACCTAAAAAGGTCTCTGGCTTGAGAATAAAAGTTCGGAGATGCTTGTTAGAACAAAAATTGTTAACTGCAAAAAGTTTTGGTTGAAAAACGTCTCTTCATATTTTGAAGTGAAAGCCTAATACCAGAATTTATTTGTTTGAACTTTTTGAACTTAAAATGAGATAAAACTACAAAAATTGGTTATGGATTTCTCATATTTGGAAGGCTAGTACCAGAATTTATCGTTTGAATTTTAAGACTTAAGAAATGAAATGAACAATAGAGATTTCATTGATATGGGACAATTTTGAGTTTACTTATAGTAATGACCTAGGAACTGTTTGCTGGAATTGGGTTAAAAAAGGAACTGTTTAAATGAAGAAATTTATTATTTCTACCTAGAATCAAGATGCAGTTTTGTGTATGCATATATGCTTTATTAATTGGTGATTCATGAATTGTTTTGTGGAACTGTTTATGTAAAAATACAGAACTGGTTTTGTGTTACAAATGGAACTGTTTAAATGGAAAAGTTTGGGTTTTCTAACTAGGCTTGAGATTTTGCTTAAATTATAAAGAAAAGGGGGAGAGTTAATATTCCTTAGTCTAATTTCAAAAGTTGTTTGAGTGGATTAATGTCATGTTTTTGTTAGTAAGAAATGCAAATGGGGTATATTAAGAGACTGCTTTTAAAGTGTAAAGAGTTTTATTAAGAAACTGCTTTTGGATGTTTTGCTAAATTTTCAAAGTGTTAATGGTTAGATTGAGAAGATTGCTTTTCAATATGGGTTTGTAGGAATTGTATGAGTTTGGGTTCCTCTAACTAGGTTTGGGATTTTGTTTAAAAAATTATAAAGAAAAGGAGGAGTTATAAGATTGAATTATGTTTGCAGAAATTATATTTACCCTATTGATATTAATGCACCCTGATTTTGTGGAGTTAAGGAAATATTTAAGTTTGATGTGAATACATCGAAGTTTTTCCTATGTTCTGTTAGCAAGAAAATTCAAATGATTGAGTTAATGTTGTAAGATAGAGAAAATTAACTATATATAGCACCATATATGCTAATTCAAATGGTTCTGTTAAGAGTTTGCTTTGTGTTGTAAGATTGGGAGAATTGTGACTATGTATAGCAATATTTATGTTAACCTGTTAATGGTAATGATGAAGCTAAGGGATTCTTTAAGTTTGTAGTCACCTTAAGAGTTTTTGGCTTAGAAAGGGCTTGAGGCAGCTAAGACCGCTGTGGTCACCTTGGACCTAATTCAAAAGAGAAATGCCATCTTCATCATCTTCTACTCCCATATTGGGAGGTGTAACAGCTATGGAGATTGCTGTAAGCCATTAATAGTTTTTTTTTTTTTTTTTTTTTTGGTTTTTCGAGACAGGGTTTCTCTGTGTAGCTTTGCGCCTTTCCTGGAACTCACTTGGTAGCCCAGGCTGGCCTCGAACTCACAGAGATCCGCCTGGCTCTGCCTCCCGAGTGCTGGGATTAAAGGCGTGCGCCACCACCGCCCGGCACGTTATTTTTTTTATATATTAAGAAAGGGGGACCTGTGGGAGCCCGTTCTCGGGTTCCTCGTGGCTTTACCCAGCAGGTCCACATAGAGGATGATTAGGACCACGGGCCTGAGTGCAGGTGTCTGAGATGGTCTGCACTTGGCTGTGCTGGGGGAGGAGGTCTTTTGCTCCACCCCTTGGCGTCTCTATAAAAACCCTGGGGCAGAGACAGTCGGGGCCCATTGGAATAGGTTCCAGGCCCTCTCGAGGCTATCCTTTATTTTCTATCTGTTTATCTCCGAGATATTCTCCGCAATAAATCCTTCTATCTAATATTTCCTGCTGCTCGCACTCAAGAAAACTCTGGGGAACTGTGGGGGTAGTTGGGTAAACGCCCCACACCTGTCTCGAACCCTCCACGCACACCCACACATACACACACAAAGAACGAGAATGTGACATTCTTTCCCTAATATTCGGATTAAGAGCCTTTATGACACTGTGGCTATGTCATAACCTACAACACAAATGGACCAGATACTTGCCTAAATTATTCCTTCAGTCACCTGAAGACAGGCACCTGTGGAAAGAAAGGCGGCTAGTGACCAGCTGGCCACCAAGGTAGACAGGACATTACAGAAGAAACAGGCTGAGGAACTTGGCGTTGGCTATCTGCTTCTGCCCACACTGACTGAGCTAGGAAAGGGCACAGTGAGCTCGGCCTCAGTTTCCAGCTCAAGGCCTCAGCAGGAAAAGAAAGGGCTTTGGTGACTAGCCAGAAATTATCCCGAATTCACTGATTTAAACATAGACCCCCTCACCCTGAATCAGCAGGCCTGATAGATCAGCAAGTGACCTTTGGAATCACTTTTTAAGGTACCAGCTGAGTGACAAGTCTTTGTAAGACTGGGATATTAGTCTGCGGAGTGGGGCTCCTGTGCTCAGTCCGTGCAGGGCACTGTCTCTCCCACACCCAGGAAATCCAGGCAAGGAGATGCGACTCATATCACTACAACCTTTAATGGGAACAAGGGACTTTTTTATTTTTTTATTTCCATCCTTTTCACTTTGGGCTCTCAGAGACAAAAACCTTGATTCCCAAGGAAAGACCACTGCCAGCAATGGGCATAACAGAGGGTCCACTGAACTGGAAGCCATCTGGCCAGTTTTGGCTCCTTCCACTAAACCAAGAAGCAAAGGAAGAGATTCTCATGCTCACAAAAGCTGTTTCGCCCTGATCACCAAAGAGAAGTTGCTGCATCTAGACCAGTGGTTCTCAACCTTCTTAATGCTTCTCTCCTTTAAAACAGCTCCTCATGTTGTGGTGACCCCAACCATAAAATTATTCCGTTGCTACTTCATAACTGGAGTTGTGCTACTATTATGAATCATAATGTAAATATCTGATAAGAAGGAAATCTGATATGCAGACCCCCAAAGGGGTCTAGACCCTATGGGCAATGTGGAGTCTTTCTGGGACGAGAGAGATTTTTTGTGGGAAGCCTTTTAGTATTTCCAGGCCCTATGGTTCAAGTTCATGGGAAACAGTGCCCTGTCAAGCAACACACAGACACTTGCAATACAGAGTGAGCAGTTTTGTCAAGCAGAGATCCGTAACCAAAAATAATTAAAAAGGGAGGGGAGAGGGAATATGGAAGGAACATAGAATATTCTCGCGGTAGTACAGACTTCCTGCAATGAGGTGTTCCTTTATGAGACAGCAGTCTCTCCTGAGTGATGTCTTACCAGTATTGAAATGACAAAAGTCGGTCCAGCCATCGTTTCCCAGGCTTCCTTCCGAAGGTGGCAGAGCATCCATCTCTGCCCTGTTGACACAGCTCTGTGCTCAGCGGTCTTGCTGCCAGCCTGCATGGCATCTTCCCGCAAATCAAAATAAGGACTCCCCCAGGGCAAGTTTTAGATGAGTATATTGAATATGTTATTACTTCCTTCTTAATAACAGTCGTTTTGTATAAAATGGATAAGTTTTTCAACCGTGAGAGAATACTCGAAATTCACCAAAAAAAAAAAAAGCAGCTCTGTACTTAAGATTTGTGTGCCATGTACATATATCAAACCAGAACAGGTTCTGGAGAGGTGTGAGAAGTCATACAGTAGCCCAGGCTGGCCTAGAACTCAGAGCTATTCTCCTGCTTCAGCCTCAAGAGTGCTGGGAAAGTAGGCATGAGTCACTATGCACAGCTTTATAGTGTCTTAAACAAATAGAAAAATGTAATTTTTATTCATAGTTACTTAAAACAGGCTATAATTACTTCTTATAAAACACTTCAGTATCACGTGTGGGTCAGTCCTTATGGTTACTCCCTCTGCCTGCACGCCTTCTCTCTCCAGCTATTTCAGAGGCAGCTAGGTGGACAATCGTGGTGGCTCATGGCTACCCCACCTCTGTCTACAGCTCTTGCTTTCTGCCCTGAAGGCTTCTTGCTGTGGTCAGGTAAGACATTCTGATCAGCATGCAAACTTCAAAGGACTAGAGAATTAACCTCGGGTAGGTCAGCAACCTTTGGCTGATGGAGGATGGACACCTGTGGGAATCAGTCCTCCTGCCCCCGAGGTGTATAGGACACAGCTGCCCAGAAGGTCCCAGAAAGATAGGGTGCAAGTGCCCACAGAGGTGGCCAGCTACAGAGATGGGATCTATTCTTTCCTCCTTTCCACTCTCAGGGACTGCCTTCTCAAAATGAACCACCCACCAGCAAACTCCCATCTCAATTTCTGCTTTTTAGGAAAACTGTGGCTAAGACATACTTTCAAATTATAGACAAAACCCAAATAATCAGTAGTATGCGGTGGCTCACACCTGTAATCCTAGAAGTCAGGAGGTGGAGGCAGGAGGCTCAGGAGTTCAAGGTCGGTCTCAGCTATACCCGGAGTTCAAAGCCAGCCTGGGTTATGTGAGACAGTTTCAGAAAAAAATCAAAAGCAAAGAAACAAAAATTATATCATTATTTTAATGCCCACTTGCTTCAATGTCTTCTTTTTCCTTGAAATGATATCAAATGGTAGCTAGATTTGATAGAGCACAAATTGTAAATAATCTTAAATGAACTTTAATCTAAAAAAAAAAAAAAAAAGAACTGTGCTCCCTACTGGCAGCCAATACGAGCAACATTAAATACTCTGGAAGTTAGGAGAAAGTATTCAGAAACATGTTTGGTGAATTGCAATGCTAAACATCCACAGGAGCATTTAGGAAATAGTTTAAGATTTTAGCCGGGCGGTGGTGGCGCACGCCTTTAATCCCAGCACTCGGGAGGCAGAGGCCAGTGGATCTCTGTGAGTTCGAGGCCAGCCTGGGCTACCAAGTGAGTTCCAGGAAAGGCGCAAAGCTACACAGAGAAACCCTGTCTCGAAAAAAAAAAAGATTTTAATTCCTCACAGGCCAATGCCCATCAATAACACAGCAGTCGGTTTCAATGGTGAATTTTCCATGAAGCTCCAAGCAGAAAGTTGGAGTTCAAGCTCATCATCATTCTTCAAATTATACATGCCACTTTGAAGAATGAAGAGTCAGTGTTTCTCACACTGTAAACTGTTCTTCTAAAACAATGTTGTATCCAATATTTCCTCTGAAAAAATTGATCTGGGGACTGGGGATGCAGCTCCATCGGCAGAGTGCTTACCCAGCATCAAGAAGGTGTGAATTCAATCTCCAGCATCAAATAAACCCAGCAAAGGAGCACAGTCAGCAGGTGGGGGGCAGGAGTGGGGTGGGAGCACAAGCCAGCAGGTGGGAGGCAGGGGTGGGGGGGAGCACAAGCCAGCAGGTGGGAGGCAGGAGTGGGGGGGAGCACAAGCCAGCAGGTGGGAGGCTGGAGTGGGGGGGGAACACAAGCCAGCAGGTGGGAGGCTGGTGCAGGGGAGCAGATGTTTACAGTCATTTTTTACCTACACATGGAGTTCAAGTCCAGCCTGGACTATGTGAGATCTTGTCTTAGGAAGAACGGAAGGAGGGTGCTGGAGAGATGGTTCCGGGGTTAAGAACACTTGCTGCTCTTGCAGAGGACCTGGGTTCCGTTCCCAGCACCCGCAGTAGGAGGTTCAGCCTGTAGCTCCAGCTCTAAAGGATCTGACACACTCTTCTCCCCACCGTGGGCACTTGTACGTGTGCACAAACTCACAGGCACACACCCCTTTACATAAATAATAAAATAAATATTTAAAAAAGGAGGAAGGAAGAAACAGAGAGGGAGGGTGTAGTCAGAGTTTTCGTTGGGCTGCCAGCTCCCAATTAACGACATGGAGACTTATTATTAATTATGAAATCTCAGCCTTGGCTTAGGCTTGTCCCACTAGCTCTCATAACTTAAATTGAACCACATTTTAATTAATCTACCTTCTACCAGGTGGCTTTTACCTCTCTCCCATTCTGTGTGTCCGACTTGTTCCATGTATCCATAGCATCTCCCCTGTGTCTCGATCATCTCCTCCTACTTTCTCTCTTTGCCCGGGAGTCCCACTTATACCTCCTGCCTGGCTATTGGCCATTCGGTTCTTTATTAAACCAATTACAGCAATATATCTTCACACGGTGTACAGATATCCCACAACAGGAGGGAGAGAGAGAGAGAAGGAAATGAACAGAAAGAAACTGACTTTGAATTTTACATGAGTTATAACTGTGCTGATGATAAGTTAAAAGTAGCTTTCTGAGCCAGGCCATGGTGGCACATGACTTTAATCCTAGCACTTGAGAGGCAGAGGCAGGGGTATCTCTAAGTTCGAGGCCAGACTGGTCTACAGAGTAAGTTCCAGGACAGGCAGAACTACACAGGGAAACCCTGTCTTGAAAAACCAAAAAATAAAAAAATTTAAAAAGTAGCTTTCTGGTTTTATTTTTTTGTTTGTTTGTTTTATTTTCTTATATTTCCTTCTTTAGAGATGTTGGCATCAATTTCTTCTATTTGCCATCAAGAATGTATTTTTCTTTTTTTTTGGTTTTTCGAGACAGGATTTCTCTGTGTAGCTTTGCGCCTTTCCTGGAACTCACTTGGTAGTCCAGGCTGGCCTTGAACTCACAGAGATCCGCCTGGCTCTGCCTCCCGAGTGCTGGGATTAAAGGCGTGCGCCACCACCGCCCGGCAAGAATGTATTTTTCTTAATCATCATTTAATTTTTCTTCAAATGAATTTTAATTCCTTTGATGTTTTCAAAGACATTTCGGGCAGTGATTTTGGTCCCTCTTTTTTTTTACTTACAATACCAGTTTTTTAACTCTCTTTTTAATTAAAATTACATTTATTTGTTTTACGTGGGGAGGAGGTGAGCACATGCCATGGCACACATGTGGCGGTCATGGGACAACCCACAGAGTCTACTTCCTTCCATCACGGAGTTTCAGGAACTGGACTCTGGTCATCCAGCTTAACTGCAAGTGACCTCGGCTACCCAGCTGACTCACTGACACCACACTGCCACTTTGTGTAAAACACGTCGGATTGGTGCAAAGGGAATTACCTTAAAACAGATTTGTTGAGAGTATGTCTGTGAACTGCATTCCCCTCTCAATATGTTCATTAGCTAGAGCTCTCAATTATAAAATGTATTCCTCCATCAAAAATGAAAATGGGACGATATGATCAAACCTGTAGGAACAAGGCCCTTCACTCCTTTGTGCCAGAAAACTGCTCTAAACATATAAATCACCATCTGTAGAATAAAAAGAAATTATAGGAAGAAATATTTTCTAATTTTCAAAACAAGAAATTGTTTGTAGAGCAAATGGTGCCCTGACACATGACCCCGCTCCAGTGGTGACCCAAACGACCCCAGGGCTGTAGCTAAAGTTTTCCTGTCTGGCCCACAGTCAGGACAAATCTCTCTCACCTGCCAGTCCCACAGCCACTCAGACCCGACCAAGTAAACACAGAGACTTATATTGGTTACAAACTGTATGGCCGTGGCAGGCTTCTTGCTAACTGTTCTTACAGCTTAAATTAATCCATTTCCATTAATCTATACCTTGCCACATGGCTCGTGGCTTACCGGCATCTTCACATGCTGTTTCTCATCATGGCGGCTGGCAGTGTCTCTGACTCAGCCTTCCACTTCCCAGCTCTATTCTCCTCCTTGTCCTGCCTATACTTCCTGCCTGGCCACGGGCCAATCAGTGATTTATTTATTGACCAATCAGCAACACATTTGACATACAGACCATCCCACAGCACAGGGCAGCCTGGGTGCTGCGCCTGCTGGCTTCCGGCCTCTACTCTGCCTTTGCAGCTTCCGCTCTCTTGCCTCCGTTCCAGCTGGACAGTCTACACAGCTCCTTGCTTGTGCTGGGTCCTCTGCTGTGACTGGTGTCCCTGCCCCCTCCGACCTCGTGACAATTTAACCATGTGGAGGACCTGCTCCCCCACTTCCAAAACGCTGTTAACAGGTCATTTGGACCTGTCCCCATGCCCAGACCATAAACTACCAAACAGGCAATGAAGCTCCACCTCGGCTTCCTGGGACTGACACTGGGCTTGTAGCAAGGCAGAGAATGTTTAATCAGCGCGCTTTCCAGGGATGGCGCTGGCTGCTATTGTCCTAAGGTCAGGGCTGATTCTCTGGGGACTATTAACGGGAGGGGGTCACAGCCCTGCCTGGGGAGCATGTAAATAGGAAGAATGTACTTTCTCCGTCAGCCTTCCCTCCAGTGAGTTCTTCTGAGGACACCATGACCTTTGATGAGGGCCTTAGCAATGCAGCATTTATCGAGTACCTTGAGACAGACCAGACTAGACTGTCCCCAGGGACTCCAGTCTGGTGAGAAAAGCACATGTGGACTTGTGATGACAGCCCAATGTAGGTCATAAAAGTGTGCTGGGGAGTGCAGGGGAACAGGGGGATTTTCTAGAAGGATTTGGCTCATACAGATTTGGAGATGCAGAAGTCCCAGGGCTATTGCTGGCATCTTGAAAACCCAACAAAAAAATCTGGTGTGCAATTTCAGCCCCCATCTGAAGGCCTGAGACCCAGGAGAGCCAATGGTGTGGCCACAACCTATGTCTGAAGGCAGGAGCCCAACAACCCAAAGACAGCCAAGCAGAGAGAAAATATTGCTTCTTACACAGTCTTTGGTTCTATTGAGGCCTTCATCAGATCAGCAAAGTCCCACCAATACCAGGCACCCTCCTTAGTCTACTGATTCCAGTATTCATCTCCTCCAGAAGCACCCTCATAGATACATTCAGAAATAACACCACTCTGTGGACACTGCATGGCCCAGTAAATCAGACAAATAGAACAATGTTGTTCAAATGCTAGATGGTCCTTTAATAAAACACCCAGAGTCAGATATAAGGGTGAAAGCTGAAAGATCAGAGAAGCAGAACAGTCAGCCACTAGTTCTTACCTCTACAAAATCCTCAGTCTAAAGAGAGTGCGTTCCTGTTTCCTCATGCCTTCTACACCTTTCTCTGCCCTGCCATATTACTTCCTGGGATTAAAGGTGTGTGTGCTTCCCAGGAAAGCCATGAGATCTCAAGTGCTGGGACTAAAGGTGTGTGCCACCACTGCCTGACTCTGTGTCTAATCTAGCGGCTGGCTCTGTCCTCTGATCCTCAGGCAGGTTTATTAGGGTACACACTACATCACCACAGAACAAGCCATCCAAAAGGATTAAATGGGACTCCACGTAAGTCAGCAGCACCCGAGGAATGGGCTTGAGGCTGAGTTTCTCAGGGGAGAAGGTTTATGAATGGAATTCCAGAAAGAGACTAGAGAGTGTACAAAGACACGGAGCTGGGAAAGAGTGGCATTTCGAGGATCACTGTGGGACTTGGTATAAGGAGCAGGGACGTTGACAGGTGGGTGAGTAGCGTATAGAGAGATACAGGCCAAATCTTGATACCTAGGTTTATACTTTATCTTGAAACCAATAGGAATGTCAGTCAGCGTTGTGCGGAAGCAACAAGGAACCCGAGAGGATCAACTTAAAAGCAGGAAAGGGCCCTTTTGGCCCACAGTTCCAGAGGTTTCAGCCCATGGTCACTCGGCTCCCTTTCTTAGGAATGTAGCCAGGCAGGACGTTATGGCAGAGTGCATGGAGTGGAAGAGAACTGTTCATCTCAGGGTCTTGCGGACTATTGGTGCACTATGTGAAGATGTGTTGCTGTGATTGGTGCAGGAAAAAGCTGGACAGCCAATAGCTAGGCAGGAGAGGATAGGTGGGATTTCCTGGGAGAGAGGAAGAGGAGGAGGAATCTAGGCACAAGGATTTGGAGCAAATCAGATGTGCTATGCTAAGAAGAGGTAACTGAGCCACATGGTAGAATATAGATTTTAAAAAATATAGGTTAGCTAAGTTATAAGAGCTAGTTGGGAAAAAAGCCTAATCTAAGACCAAGCTTTCATAATTAACAATAAGTCTCTGGGTCTTTATTTGTGGGCTGGCAGTCCAAGATAGTCCGACAAGAAAGCTTACTACATCAGGGCAGCCAGAAAGTGAAAGAAAGGACTGGGGTCCCATCAAGGAAATGCCCTAGTCACCTAGCCTGCTAGGCCCCGTGGTGGTATTTTGTTTATACTCTAACAAATAAAGTTTTCCTGAAGATCAGAGGTCAGAGCCAGCCACTAGTTAGCCATAGAAGCCAGGCACTTGGGAGGAGGAAGCAGGAAGATCAGGAGTTCAAGGTCACCCTGGGCTACATGAGATTGATCCATTCCAAAAGAAACAGAGGCCAGTCGGTGGAGCCTCACACCTTTAATCCCAGCTCTTGGGATCTCACACCTTTAATTCTAGCACTAGGGAGGTGGAGACAGGAAGTGATATGGCTGGGCAGAGAGAGGAATATAAGGAGGAAGAGACAACAGCTCATTGCATTTAATCTGAGGATTCGTGGAAACAGGATCTTGCCCCCTTTCAGCTGAGAAGTCCTGGAGGTAAGAAGTCTCTCTAGTGGCTGGCTCCTTTACTGATCTTTCAGCATTTACCTCGATATCTGGCTCTGGGTTTTTATTATTAAGACCAATTAGAATTGGTGCTACAGACCCTACTTACTAAAGAGTCCATTATCACCCAAAAGCACCATCTAGGGACCACGCCTTATCCACGTAAGGCTTTAGGAAACATTTACCATCCAAACTAGAGCGCTTAGACAGGGTGTTAGCAGCATGGCCAGTGTGGAGTTTTAGGAAGAACATTATGCCTGAGAGGCTGAGCCAAACATGACCCCGAGGGGCCATGAAAGGTAAAGAAAAAACATATATGCCACAGAGATCTGACTAGAGCAGGATCTCCATGTCCATGGGTCTAGAATGAATCCAGATTTCTGCATTTCAAACTACCCTACCACCGGTGCTCTTGGGTGAAAACACACAAGATCAAAACCTTTCCCCCAGGCCCTGCCTTTCCCATCCCTTTCCCATGTGTGCAGAGAAATCAGGAAACTTTATGTGGAAGCAGGTCGCTGCTCATAAGGTCCCATGGCTGATGTATAAGCAGCTCTTGGCCTTGAAATGTGCAGGAAAGGAGTGGGTTGTTCCAGAAGATGTCCACCTTGAACCTAGCGTGCTGTGTCCTACTCTAGGGACAAGGAGAAGTCAAGAGGCACCCGGAGTTGAGTAGGGTAGGGACAGGACCAGATTCAGGGAAGTCCCACATGACTGAGGTATCTGGGCCATCGGCTGGAGATTAACAGGCTCAGTGTCTCATGAGACTTGATCACCTTCAAGTGTCCGAGGAGCAGGACAAAGGGAACAGACAAGACATGTGATACCCAGGGATCAGGCTAAAACTAAACAATGGGGTGAGGTCACAACAGGAGCGATCTTGCTTCATTGTTAAATACACAGATCCCAGCAGTCGGAGATGCTCAAATCAAAGGCACGCTCCCTGGGATGGTAGAGGACAATGTGTCATTGGTGATGTCTGAGCCTGTTTTAAATGGTAAGTGCCTAAATGGGATGGGTCATGAGCCCCTAGGTTCCTCATCCATTCACCCACCTCAAGAGGTCCTCATCATTGCAGTGAGCCCAGGTGTCGTCTGCAAAAATAACCAAGGGATGGTAGAAGTTTTACAACACTCGTTTATATCTTACTATGCTTTCTTGGCTGTACCACACTTCTGAGAAATCCTCCTCCTTGGACTTCGCTTCATTGTCTTGGAAATAATTCCTTTCCTTTCTGGACTGCATCACTCCCACCTAACTCAGTCCCAAATATGACAAGTACACATCCATATAGGCTAAGGACCACCATTTTCTGATGATCCCCAGGTCCTAAAGTATAGTAGGGGAATTAATGAATAGGCTTGGTGTCTTAGTCACTGTTCTATTACTGTGAAGAGACACCATGACCAAGACAACTCTTATAAAAGAATGCATTTAGTTGGGAACTTGCTTACAGAGGTTTAGTCCATTAGCACCACGGCAGGGAACATGGTGGCAGGCAAGGCAGGCATGATGCTGGAGAAGTAGTTGAGAGCTACATCATGATCCTCAGGCAGAGTGAGAGACTGGACCTGGCATGGGCTTTTGAAACCTCAAAGCCCACTCCCATGACACACTTCCTCCGACAAGGCCACACCTCCTAATCCTTTTAATCTTTTCAGATAATGCCACTCCCTGGTGACTAAGCATTTGAGTTTGTGAGCCTATGGAGCCATCCTTAGTCAAACCATTATGATTGGGCTCAGCATAGTGACTGGGGTCTTTGAACTAAACTGAATTGGATTAAATTAACAACTTTTATGGCACGTGGTGGCAGGCAGAATGTTAGTGCCAGATGAACTTTATAAACCACTCAGTGTCTTGCTATGTTTTTCTTCCCCACCCGACTCTCAGTTTCTGCTGAGAGAGCAAGAAACAGCTGAGATCTGTCCCCACTCTTCATGGAAAATGCTGTCTCTGCCATATCTCATCTGTCTTGAAAACACTGTAACCCTCCTAAGTAAGTTCTAGGCTGCTTAGCCTCCATCGGCCACCGCCCCTGAGATTTTCCTCCGTGCACCACAAAATGAATAGACCCTGTCCTCCCCAAAGGCTTGAATCTGCAACGTCTGCCACAGGTTCAGGAGTTCAAAGACCTGGTACCCAGTTGCTGATACTCTTTTGGAGAGGTTGCGGGACCTGTTTTTTTTTTTTTTTTTTTTGGTTTTTCGAGACAGGGTTTCTCTGTGTAGCTTTGCGCCTTTCCTGGAACTCGTTTTGGAGACCAGGCTGGCCTCGAACTCACAGAGATCCGCCTGGCTCGGCCTCCCGAGTGCTGGGATTAAAGGCATGCACCACCACCGCCCGACGGGACCTGGTTTGTAAAGGTGGCTTCCCAAGGACTGGCCTTAGAGTGTTCTAGCTCAGTCCTGCTTCCTGTTGGCTTCCTCAGGCTCCACACCTTCCTGGCCATGGTGAACGGTCTCCTCTGAAAGGTGCGCGTGCCAAGGAATCCCCACCCTCCCTTAAGCTGCATTGTACTTGAGCACAACTGTGAGAAGAACAACTGGTACAGGAGAGCACTGGGAAATGGGGCTAGCTGGAGGAAGTGTCACCGGATATGTCTCTTAGGGTGTATCTTGCCCTGACTCCTTCCTGGTTCTCTCTGCTTTCTATTCACTCTGAAGAGCCTCCCTCCCTCTGAAGAGCCGCACACTTGTTGCTAATGTTTTCCTGCCTGGCCCACAGTCAGGACAAATCTCTCTCACCCGCCAGTCCCACAGCCTCTCAGACCCGACCAAGTAAACACAGAGACTTATATTGGTTTCAAACTGTATGGCCGTGGCAGGCTTCTTGCTAACTGTTCTTACAGCTTAAATTAATCCATTTCCATTAATCTATACCTTGCCACATGGCTCGTGGCTTACCGGCATCTTCACATGCGGCTTGTCATCATGGCGGCTGGCAGTGTCTCTCTCACCCAGCTTCCTGTTCTCTCCATTCTCCTCTCTGTTAGTTCCGCCTATACACACTCTTGCCACCAATGATTCTGTGCCCAAGCCCCCATGAACTGGACGCTCTGAAACCAAGAGAAAAATCGATCATCCTCCTTAAAGTCCTTCACTCAGGTAACTGTGTCACAGCTCCAGAAAAGGAACTAATACCTCCCAACACCCGCCCCCATGAGTCTGCCCATATCAGCCACTGGGCCCACCATCCCCCCAATCTCTTCATCAGAAATCCTGGGTTTGTCTTAGACTTTCTCAATTTCTTTTTATTTTATTTTATGTGCATTGGTGTTTTGTCTGCATGTATGTCTGTGTGAGTGTTGAGTCTCCTGGAACTGGAGTTGCCATGTGAGTGCTGTGAATTGAACCTGGGTCCTCTGGAAGAGCTATCAGTGCTCTTAACCTCTGAGCTATGTCTCCAGCTCCAATTTTCTCAATTCCTTAAACCCTAGGCAGACTCTTGAGAGGGAAAAATAATGAATGATTCCTGAGTTTATTATTTTTACATCAGTAATAAACTCCATTTTGCAAGCTTAGAATAATAATTTGAAAAAGATACAGTGTGGAATCGATCTGAAAGTGCAGACTTCAGCAACGCATACAAATATCTGCTGAAATCACCAGATTATAAATTCTGTGCTCATCATAATTTTTGTTGGGTTTTTTTTTTCCCCCAAAGCAGCAGCTGCTTCTGTCAGGTTGGCTGCGGGTGGGACAACCTGAATCACGCTGTGTCCCCTAGGAGAGGCAGTGTCGGCTTGGAGGACTCATAGGGTCTGAAGCAAGGACTGAGGCTTGGGAGGTCTGGGTTCTCCTTTCTCTCGCTGCCCCGATCTGCATTGGTCCTTCAGAATGAGCACCCCTGGGCTTCAGAGTTCAGTAGATGAGACTCTGCACTGTGCTTTTAAGTTTTTTTTGTGTGTATATGTACATGTGTGTACATGTTTATGTGGCTGCACATGTGTAGGTGTACGTATCTGTAGGTCAGAGGTCACCCTGGGTGTTATCCCTCAGGATATGTCCATCATGTTTTTTGAGGCAAGTTGGGACCTGGGACTTCCTAATGAGGCCAGGTGAGCCGGCCAGTGAGCCCCAGGATCTGCCTATCTATACCTTCCCGGCACTGGGATGAAACGCACACAGCACCATGGCCAGATTTCTTAATGTGTGTTCTGGACATGGAATTCAGATCCCCATGCTAGCAATGCCAACATTGACTCACTGGACCATCTCCTCAACCCTCACAATAGGCATTTTAATAGGATCCCAAGTGACTCTGATGTGTTTGGTTTGCTGGCACCGTTTTGAAAATTACCCACAAGACCATGTCAAGGGATCGTCCTAGGGCTGACACTTAGTAGGATTAACAGTCACCCCTTTCAGTCATGTTTGAAATGAACTTGAGTCTTAGGTGTGACTGGAACCCACATGAGCCATAGTGTATGATCCCTAACTCTCCCTCCTCAGGGTGGGGCCAGCCACGCTAAGGACCAGATCAAGACTGGAGAGCAGCACACGTGTCCAGCTGGAGATGCATAAAGAGAACACATATATCCCTGGAACTACAACAAAATGCTGTTTGTCCTTAAGGATAAACCTGTCGCCTATTTCGGTATTGCCCACCCTTCTGAGCTACACATCTGGAAACCAGCTCCCGCCACTTTCACTGGCCAAAGCAAATCACATGACTAAATCTGATGCCAGTTTTGTAGAGGACTTCTAACCCTCTCACAAGAAGACAGGAAGAAACAGGAAGCAGTAATGCCACCCTACAGCCACCCAGGGGAGGCCGTCATAGCAGCCCTTTTCCCAAGTCTCCTGTGCCTCTGACCCCTGGCCTCCAAGTCTGCTCCCTCCAGTTGTCATAGCTCTCTTCTCTACTTTCCCCAGCCCCACCGTGCTGGTCCCATTTTAGAAATGCAGAGACTGAGGACCACAACGGTGATCCAGGTCATCAAACCCCTTCCCAGTGGCCTTCTCTGGGCAAGGGACTCTGTGCCACCCCTGTCTTCTTGAGATCCCCAACCCCAGTTCTTCAGAAGTGGCTGCTTTCTCTGAAGCCCCTGCCCACACTGGTATTTATCTCTGTGTCTCTCATAGTCTCCCAAACACTTGGTGAGGTCAGTAATATCGTTACGCCATTTCAAAAACGAGGCAGCTGAGGCCTACAGGTAGTGACCTCCCAGAGTCGTGTCCGTAAACGACAACACAGAGACTGCAAGCCAGGTTTGCCCAGTTCTAAAGCTGACGTCACGTCCCATCACCTCCCCTCATCCTGGCTCAGATCCTTTCTCCCGTGACCTCTTCCATGCTCATGGCCATCTATGATGCTGTCCAAGATCAGCAGGCCGGATGTATGCAGTCCCACAAAGCCAGCCTTTTGTTCCCACTGCAAGTCACAGAAACGAGGATAAATGCACTGTTTCTTCTCGTCATCGTTGTCAATTAACTTACAGTTGGGCAGCAGAGCGGGTAGCAGCAGAAGCAAACGGCTCAGTGTGGTAGAGGGGATGACATCCAGTAGCACAGGGCAAGGGGAGGAGAGAGTGTGACCAAGAAAAAGCGGAGGCTGGGTGCGAGAGCGCCCTGTGGCAACACCTGGCCCTGGCCTTCTCACTTGGCCAGCTCAACGGACTCCAGGTGCCAGACAGGACTCTTGGTGTTGGGCTAGGCACTTTCCCCTGCCAGTGAGGACGCTGAAGCAGGAGGAATAACCCCAGCTGCCCAGGGTCACCCAGGCAGCTGTTCTTGGAGAAGGACCAGAACTCAGGACGGAAGGGAGAGGCCAGCTGCCGCTGCACCCTTTCACAACCCCTGACTCTTGGACAAGAGGCGGAAAGAGGTGAACGAGCAGGAGCTTATGTCGGGCCTAGGGTGCCCATCCTGGCCGTGCCCTGGAAGGAGATGGAAGGTGTTTCTGTTGGCACCAGAAGCCCTAGCGGAACCTGGGAGCCAAGTGGCACAGGCAGCATGCTGAGAGCTCATAGTTCGCAGTAGGCTGACAATCCAGCCTAAGGAGGGACCTGGAGTCAGATGTGCCATCACGTGCCTGGAATCCCCACTCTTAGGAGTCCCAGGCGGAAGCATTAGAAGACTTTTTTCACAAAACAAAACCAAAAAAAAAAAAAAAAAGAGGACAGAAGCCTGGAACCTGAGGCCACAAAGTACAAGTCATATTCTATTTGGGGAAATCAGTTTGTTCTTGTAAAAGCAGTGGGGAAGGCTGGCATGATGGAGAGCTTGGGAAATGGAGGAAGAAATATCCAAAACTCAATTCCAGTCTGGGCTATGTAGCAAGATTCTGTCTCCGCTGGAGGGGGGAACATTTCACATCTTATTAACACTGTAGGAAAGAAACAAGGTGAGAGGCAGGGATGGGGATGGTTCAGGTGTAAGGTATGCACAAGGACCCGAGTTCAGATCCCCACAACCATGTTCTGCTTTTTTTTTTTTTTTTCAAGATAGGTGTGGTGACCTGCCTGTAATTCCAGGTGGGTCCCTGTGGAGTTACTGGGCAGCCAGCCTAACCTACTCTGTGAGCACCAGGTTCCAGTGAGAGACCCTGTCTTAAAAAACAAAGTGGATGACTCCTGAGAAAAAATACACTACACACACAATAGAAACATCGGAGTCTCTGAGATGGGGGTGGGGGTGAGCTAGGGATGAGACTAACAAAGGCAACCACGGGAAAATTCTTCTGGGAATTTACAGAAACTTTAGGGACCTCTCGCTTCTCCTCAGAATGGGAATAGAGGTTTAAGTTGATCTGGACATTAAAAGTGCACTTGGGAGACATTATAAATGCTACATTGTAGGAGAGGAAGCTGTACATGGGGAAGCTGTATTCTCCGTGAGCATCCTCCATAGATGGAAGACGAGGATGAGCAGGCTCGGGCCTGAAGGACCAGGCCTGTATTCTAGTCCTTCAGGTCCATAACCGCATGCAGCAGTCCATTCTGTAACCTTGGAGCCTGATGACTAATATCACCCCATTCTACCTAAGAGGGAGGGTGCAGAGAGGTGGACTGGGTAGCTTGCAAAAAGGACCCAGGATTTGAACCAGGTCCTCCTCAACCCTAAGAACCACCTCTTCTTCCTCTCGAATGAAACCTTGCTCTGCTTGGGCATGCTGAGCTGAAAGGCAGGATGTCTTAGTGAGTGTTCCTGCTAGAAGACACCATGAGCAAGGAAACTAGAAAATAAATCACTTAGTTTGGGGCTTGCTTACAGTTTAGAAGGATGAGTCCATGACCATCGACCATCACGTCAGGGCTTCTGGGAAAAGAAGAGTCTAACCTCTTTGTCTACTGAGCGTCTGACACCAAGCCCTTACCTCAGTCCATGTCCAGAGAGGAGCAAGGCAGGAGCCGTGTTACGTGACAGACTTTTAATAGGGAATTGCAACACACACACACACACACACACACACACACACACACACACACACACACACACACACACATCAATCAAACAATCAGTTCATCCCAGAAAGGGAACCCATAACTGACCAAAATAAGGATGGCACCAATGTTCAACTTGGTGGCGCAGTGAGTTTTTGTTGGGATTGCTAACAGGAGTGTGAGTTGGGGGTTACCAACAAGGAGAAGGGATGGCTCAAAAGCAGCTGCGTCCCTGAAAGGTCCACCCCAACACGGGTGAGAACTCGTGAGCTGACAGCTCAGCAGTCCTAGAGTTCTTTCCTAGTCTGAGCTCTGTGGTCTATCTGTTTCCTTCAGCGTGGACATGGCCATGGCCATCATGAATTACACAGTGACCGTGATCACCTGCAGGAGACACACGGCATAAAATTAGGTCCATCAACACTCTTTCCTGAAGGCTCATGAGCCTCCCCTCCCTCCCGATGCTCATTAGATACCTGGCAGGTGCCAAATAGAAAGATACCCGCTGAAGAGTCCTTAAGAAGGGAATCCATTATGAGATGAGGAGGTTGAGAATCCTACCCGCCAGCATCAGTGGGAGCCTCAGCCACCAGGACTAAGTGGGGCAAAGGGCTTAGAGCTGACCCTACAGAGAAGCAGCTGCAGCAGGCCATGGCCACAAGGGGCCCATACCCCACCAGGGACGCCAAAGCAGGAAGGAAGCAGAGTGCCAGTACCCCGACTTCTCTTTCCTTCCAACTTCTGACCTGGTGACCCCTGAGAAAGGACAGTACCCTCCATGGGGTCAGCCCGGTAGGCAGAGAGTGGGTCTAGAAAAAGATTATGGCGGAGAAAGACCAGCAGCCCCTAAGACATAGACATCCACATTTTCTGGGAGCCTCTCCCCATACAGACTGGACAGAGGCACTAGTATTTCGAGGTGACATGTGGAAATGACAGTGCTGTCGTTAGAGACAGGCTGACCTTCCCTGCGTTCACCTTTGTAAGAATCTGGCTGATCCTGAGGCTGTCATGTCCCCTTGTCCCAGACACAAATGGCAAGATAAGGCAGTGAATATGAGGACACACCATCAACCCTTCAGCTGGGGGGAGAGGGGGTAAACTTCCTGTGACTGTCAACTCAACCATACAGGGTTCAGGCTCACCTAGAAAATACACCTCCCGGCTTGTCTGTGAGGATGCTCCCAGGGAGGTGTGACTGAGGAGGGATGACCCACCCCGCAGGTGGCTGGCACCACCCCACAGGCAGGAAATTAAAAGGAAAAACAGAACCTGAGCACCAGAATTCATCTCCCTGTGTGTCCTGAGCTCCCCTGATGTGAACAAGCAGCTTCCTGCCACCATACCTTCCCCACCGGGAGCCCAAATAAACCCTTCCTCCCCGAATTTCATCAGGTATTTGGTCACAGCACCAAGAAAAGTAACTAATGCACCTCCCTTCCAGACTGAAGCAAACGGGCACTCAAAAGAACACAGTGTTAGGCACTATCCCCTGAACACTGTGTGCAACCAGACACAGCTCTTCCATGCACGTACGTGCATGCACACAAAGCTCTCTCTTCTCCATTAGCCCTGCCTGTATCTTGAGCTAGACACTAGAACTCAAAATCACTCTTGAGAGAGAGAAAACAATTTGAAAAGTCACAGGAAGAGGCACAGATGGTCTGTAAAGCAATGCTCCCGGTGCTGTTTCGAGAAGGGGGCTGGGTGTGAAGGAGCGTCCCGACTGTCACCCTGCATGAGATGAGACGGTGCAGAAGAGATTCATCGGACACATGCTCACAGATGGCACCAGCTGAGGCCGCCTGCCACAAGCCAAGTTTGTCTGTCCTACAGTTTCCGGGTTCCTCTTCTCTTAGTCAACACCTCATGACTTGCCTCTTCTCCTCCAAATTCCCTAACGTCTCTACATTCTCCAAGGCTTGCCTAAAAAGACATCATCGTCCTTCATTCACGTTTTTTTAACCAATTGTTTCTGAAAAGCACTCTCCCAAGTTTGTGAGCTGCTGTAGTGACCAGGACAGATTTCACTCCAGCCCTCACAGGGACCACACCACCTCTCCCATCCTTGACTTCTCCCAACCCCTTTCCCATGACCCTTTGGCGCTTGACCTTTGGTGACCTTCACATCCCTCTACATCTAAT
Organism: Peromyscus californicus insignis; assembly: GCF_007827085.1. Classification (NCBI taxonomy): domain Eukaryota; kingdom Metazoa; phylum Chordata; class Mammalia; order Rodentia; family Cricetidae; genus Peromyscus; species Peromyscus californicus. Next base: position 101,856,100 of record NW_026294573.1, read on the forward strand.
CCTTCCCATCAGAACACAATTCCTCAGAGACTGAGTCTCTGCCTTCCTTCTGAATCACTGGTTCTCAACCTTCCTAATGTTGCGACCCTTTTATATATGCGACCCTCATGTTGTGGTGACCCCCCCAAACCATGAAATTATTTTCATTGCTACTTCATAACTAATTTTGCTACTGTTATGAATGTAGTGTAAATATCTGATATGCAGGATATATGGCATTTGACCCCTGCGAAAGGGTCATTCAACCCTCCAAAGAGGTTGAGACTCACAGGCTGAGAGAACAGTTGCTCTAAATGTCCTGCTTGGTGCTACGCTCATCAGAAGGGAATCCAGCAAATGACGAGGCCAATCAGTCTCTTAACTTCAGCCTCTTCCTCTGTATAATGGGAAACATTATCCTGAGGTTTTTCTGAGTTGATGGATGGGAGAGCACTTTGCAGATTCCGTAAGCCACTGTGCTCCAGAAGGGAACAAGATTTTATTCACCACCAGGACCACAAGGCATTTAAAGCCAAAAGGACTCCATGCAGCCTACCTGCCTCAAGATCAGAGGTTGCAAGAGTGAATCTCTGCAGAACCCAGGGGACAAAGCTAGAGCCGAGGAGGTCCCCACCCAGCTTGTGACACAGTGCATCCCTCCCTGCAGCTAACAAGCCAGTCAATTACCATTGGCTCATTTGTAATCATTACAGTTGTTGTCTTGAGGGTTTTTTTTTTTTTTCTGATTGCTCTTTCAAGAGGCCCCCAATCAGAGGAAGGGGCACAGGGTTGGAGAGCTTTTATTGGCAAACTCCATCTAGCCCTGCCCTGCTTTGATGCTGGGACAATGGAGTGTCAGGCTAGGGTGCCTGTGCTGTCTGCCATCAGTCTCCAGTGGCAGTGTTGACAGAAGGTGGGAGAGTGGGGGGATGGGACTCCCATTATAGGAAGGGACCCCTGGAAATTTTCATTAAGCTGATGCATACTGTCTATATTTCATCACCCAGGCAAGCTTTCTCACTCTTTTGACATGAAAACAGACAGGTGGGGTCGTTTCGATGCGGCTGCCGGGTTCCTTCCCCAGGGAAGTGCTTCCTCTTGGCTTGCATGATAATTGAATTTCACGGATGGAATCTTCCACATACTTCTCAATTAAGGCTTCGTATAGGCGGCAAGATTTTTCAGGTGTTGATCTATGATTGTCACTCTCTTTTTACCTTTAAATTAATCTCCTTACTCTCTGCCATCACTAAATCCAGCTTTGCTAAATAGCGTTATTCTGACTTAAACAGTCTAATCAGTTTGCCGTAAACTGGGTACAGCTGAACGTCATGTATGCCTGAGCCTTCCTCATTAATCACAGCTGTCAAGAAGTCAGAGGTCAAGGAGCAAAACTGTCTCCAAAGGCAAAGTGAGAAAAGAAGAGGAAAGAGCAGGCGAGCTGGTGGGATGGGCTAGATGGGCAAGGGCCAGCCTGGTGGGGTGGCCCTGGGTGAGTCACTGCCCTCTAAAAGTTATGAGTGTCTCGGTCGTGGTGTCTCTTCACAGCAATAGAACAGTAACCAAGACAGTATGTATACAGACAGAGTTACTGTGTGCTATGTAATGTGTGAACATGGAGCTACTATTAGTAATTAAGATTGGAATGAAAGACTCTGGGCTCGCCTCTGCTGGCTTTGCCAAGAAAAGCAGGGATCTGGCAAGTGGCTGCCATTGAAAGAACTGCACCTTGTGAATTTGTTGTTATTCAATGAATTCTGACACTGTGGAAAGACACAAATGTGATCATCCATGTCAGACATTGCCCATCTGTGACACTGACCTAGAGACCCTGTCTCAAACAAACAAACAATTTATAAAGAAAGGAAGGTGACAGACCGGGGGGGGGGGGGGGGGGGGGGAGGGTGTAATCGCCTGAGTCCTCACTGATTTCATTCACCACACTCTCTGAACTTACATACGGCCCCTCTGGAAAATGCCATCCAACACCACTGCTGGAATTGAAATGCTCAACCATCATTGGCTCTTAGTACTGTAGGAACCCACAGGTTCCATCACCTCACCACATTTTCCAAACTGAGCCAGGCTAGGTAATTGGGTAGGAAAGGAATAAAACATTTAGTGTCACATGACACTGTGTCCCCTTCAAGTCTCATCCTTCCAAGTAGTCCAGTTCAAGAAACCAGGTTGGGGGGGAGTACTCAGTGCCACTCTAACTCGCCAAGCAGGTACTAGTGGGGGTACCGGGAAGGCAGGTGGACAACGCCGGTAGGTCTCGAGCCCTCTCCCAGTCCTCCAGTCTGTATCCTGGATGCCCAAGACACCATTCCACCCAGTGCCACCCAGCCTGGACCCAGTGTACACTACAGGAAAGGCACCACAGACCCCTGATGATGGTTTTAAAAATGATAAGCAGTGCTTGTTACTGCACGGAAAGGTCACAAGCCACAACAAAACCCAGTATCAGAGCTTTATTAGGAGGGGTTTGGGGCAGAAGACCCAGGCCTGGGGGAGACGTACTTGAAGAGAGCAGAGAGAAAGAGGAAGATGATGGGGGATGAGAGAACAGAACAGAGAGAGGAAGAGGAGGAGTCTGTGTCCGGCTTTTAAGGGTTCCCAGGCACATGCATAGGCAGGCTTTCGGAGCTACACCACGCATGTGCTGATTGCGTGACCATGAGACACGCATGTGATCACCAGCGCACACTGATGTAAGATGCAAGACCCCTTGCTCAGCTCCTGAACTGCGCATGTGCAGTCATGCAGCTGGCGTTGGGGCAGAATGCCAACACCTGGGAGCCCAGCATTTTTGTCCCTCTGCTCAGAAGAATGTTCACAATTGATGTTCTGGCCTGGAGGGTTTGGATACAGGACTTGCAGGTTTGAAATGAGCCAGTCCTGGGTGAGCCAAGACTGGCTATAGAGACTACCGGCTAGCTAGCCCCCTCTTAAAGATACCCATGACCTGGTCCCGCCAGAGCTCATCTTTGCTTAGTACTGCCTGTCCTTGTCTCTTATACCCTTCCTGCTGGCCACAAGAGCTACCTCACAGGTCGGGTGAGGCGGTGCACTCCTGTAACCCTACCACTGTCAGTCTCAGTAAAGCAAAAAACAAAGAGCTATTTCAAACCTCCAAACCTTCTCTTTTTTTTTTTTTTTTTTTTTTTTTTTTTTGGTTTTTCGAGACAGGGTTTCTCTGTGTAACTTTGCACCTGTCCTGGAACTCACTTGGTAGCCCAGGCTGGCCTCGAACTCACAGAGATCCGCCTGGCTCTGCCTCCCGAGTGCTGGGATTAAAGGCGTGCGCCACCACCGCCCGTCTCCGCATTTCCTCCTCCCAGATTCACTCCTCTGAGTCCCCTCCCTCCCCAGTACCTTCATCTTCATATCCCACTCTGCTCCATTTGTGTGCTTGCTTGTGCACACACACACACACAGACACACACACACAGACACACACACAGACACACACACACACACACACACACACACACACACACACACACACACATACACACAGACTGTCCTCCTGCCTTTCCTCACATCTGCAGTCATGGCCCCCACTGAGACCTTCCCTCCAACCTAATGAAGCACTCAGGCCTGGAACCCTGGAATCCTGGAATCCTGGAATCCTGGCCCACACCGCCCATCCAGCAAGCACTCAGGCCTGGAACCCTGGAACCCTGGAACCCTGGAACCCTGGAACCCTGGCCCACACTGCCCATCCAGCAGCCCTCTCTCCTGGTCCCATTCCCTCAGTCCAAGGTGCTGTTCCCACTGTTAGGTCCAAGGTGAGCCCCCAAAATGGAAGTGCTGCTGACAATGTTCTAAATGACAGTCTGGGCTCAGCTCAGGCTAGATTCTTATCAGATAAACAGGGTTGCAATCAGATAAATAGAAACCTCAACTCAATATTCCTCAAGAAAGCAGGTTTCTGTTTGTCCAGAAAAGTCATCACTTCCCTTATCTGTCCCACCGCCAACTATGTTTAGTTCCTGATTAACCCAAACAAGCCTGCGGCATCAAAGTCCCCAAGATGTCCCTCAGGCTGCTCTGTTTTGCATGCTGCCACCTCCACCCCGACTCCACTCCCTTCTGTCTGTCCCCTGAAAACTGACAAGGCTCCCCTGTCCACACTGTTTTGTTATTCCCTGTCCCCCACCCCCACCCCAAGAGACAGCCTCAGCAGTTTGATCCCCCAATAAAACTTCCTTTCTACCCACAGAGTGGTCCAGATCAGTGATTTCACTGCACCCTGGCTTCATCCACTCCCCTTCCTCCCCTTCTGCTCCCTGTCTTCCCTTCTCCCATCCTGTGCATGGGTACCCTGCTGTCTACCAGATCCAGCAAACACACACTGTCCTTCAGCTATTTCAGAGCTATTAGCTCACTTGAGCAGGACTGTGTTTGACTATGGCATAAAATGACACAACCATCTCAGGTGTATTATCTTCCATTTTACAGCTTGGGGGAAATGTAAGTAGAGAGATTTCTTATACCATGTTCAAGGTCACACAGCTGCATGGGATGGAGCAGAAGGCTCAGAAGTCTGCTCCCCTCACACTTCCCTCTGGTGTCTCTCTGCCACCTTCACCTCGGATTCCAGTCCTTTCCATCTGATCTCAGTCCCCAGCACCTGGGATGAGGCCTGATGCCTCTCACTTAGGACGCTCTCCAGCCAGCCCTCAGGGAAGGTCATTTGTGTATGTCAGCAGACAGCTGATAAAGAGTTGACATCAGTGTGTGGGATGCCATGTGGGACCAGCTTAGAGGGCTCTGGAGATAGAGGAGGGGATGGCAATAGCAATCAAAGGAAAAAATCAGCCACCATAAGCTGGTGACCACCTGTGTGGAATTCTATCTAATACATACTACCCCAAATTATGCCAATAAGTTTATATGTTGGTGAGTTTTCTAAAACATCCTCTAGGGTAAGTATTGCTTTTAATCACAGCTCATATATGAGGAAACCAGTGTTCAGCGAAGGGAGAAGGTGACCATAAATGGTTGGATCAAAGCCCGTGTCGAGGTGTTGAAAAGCCTCCCCAGGGAAGGTACCATGGGAGAAGGGTTTTGCTGTTACTTTTTCAAAGGTTTTTAAAAATTGTTTACACTTGTGTGGGTGCCTGTGGAGGCCAGGAAAGGGAATTAGATCTCTTGGGGCTAGAACTGGTAGTTGTCAGCGTCCTGATGTGGGTTATTGCAACTGAATTTGGGTCCTCTGGAAAGGTAGTATAAGCTCAGAGTCATCTCTCCAGTAACCCCCCGCCCCCAACTTCTTTGAGACAAGATCTCACTATATAACCCAAGCTGGTCTGGAACTCACTCTGTAGACCAGGCTGGCCTCGAACTCACAGAGATTCACCTGTCTCTGCCTCCTGAGTGCTGGGATTAAAAGTGAGTGTCACCACACCCAACAGTGAGCAGGGTTTCTGTTTCTTTGTTTTGTTAAACTGGGCTAGAAACAGGTCAGAGGCCAAGAGGAGGGAGAGGAGATGTGAGGTTTCCAACGCAAGGAAACGGAGAATCAGGACGGCGCAGAGGCGATCGGAAGGAATTCAGTTTCCTCGGGCAGTGGCCGTCAACTCATGTGTGTCAGAACTGAAAACCAGAGAGAGAGAGACTACGATTCAAATAAAATGAAACCGCTTTAAGGATCACAGCATGTGCTGTGATTACAACTGTACATATTTATAGTATCTTATGCATGTGTGCATGTGCATATAGAGGCCAGGAGTCATCACTGAGTGTCTTCCTCAGTCACTCACCACTGATTTCTGAGACAGGGCCTCTCACCAAACCTGGAGCTCAAGGATTCAGCCCGACAAATGGCCAGTGAGCTCTGGGGATTCTCCCGCCCCCACCTCCCCAGGAATGTGATTACAAGCACATTTCACCAAGTCTGGTTTTTCAGCAGAGGTGCTAGAGATGAAATTCGAGTCCTCACATTTACACAGCAGGCATTTTATGGACTAGCCATCTTTCAGCCCTGTGTGGTGTGTGGTAATGTTTGTTTGGTGCACGTGTGTACTCAGGATGCCCTCACCACCACTAGCCCACCAAGTCCCTGGTCCTCAAAATGTCCTGATGCTCTTCCCTGTATAAACCCTTTAACTCTGTTCTGAAGCTGAGCGCTGAGACCCAACTTACTAGTTCAACTTTAAATGACCTTTGCCCTGCACAACAACCAAGCAAAGTGTGTTCCCTTTCATTAGCATGAGTTTGGTGATCAGCACCAAGGCCCGAGGCAGCTCCACTCTCTACTCTGTCCATTTAGTAAGATGTCAGGAATGGAATGTAGGCAAACCAGTCCCTAACAAGGACATCCCATGGAGATAAGCATCTGTGTCCCTGAGCTGCACAGATGTATACTAGGTCTGATGACCAGGTGATGAAGATGGACATGTGTCACCTGAGAAGGTGCCACCAGCCTGTGGCTACCCATTGCCTATATAAACTGCTCCTAAATCGGCCTCCCGACATGATGACCCTTCAGACAGTTGTGTGCCACGTTCCTATCACTGTCCCATCATAATGAAGTTCCGTCTCTGCCACCAACGTGCCTCTAGAAGCTGTCACTGGGCAAGCCTAGGAGCTCTTATGTGGTAACGGTTCTTTCTCAAGTTTTTCATATGAATATTTGAATCTAAATATTAAATTTTAAATGCCTCTGCATTTTTATTGGCCTTCTGCTTCACCCATAGATCACTCCGGAGAGAACTGACATCGAGACAATTGATTCTTCTGACTTTCTTTTTTAAGCCTTCCTTCATTTCTCTCGGTGATATTTTACAGTCTCAGGGAATGGGTTTCCATAACTTTTCTTAGATTTATGGTTTTTAGAGGGCTCCTGGTGCTGTTGTAAGCAGCCCCCTCTTTTTACTTCAGTTTCCAATTATCTGTTGATAGCATGCAACAAACATTGGATTTTTGTAGAATGATCTACTGCATCCAAAATACTATTACTTCTGGCAGCTTTTTGGTGTATCCCACTAGATTTCCACAGAAATGAGCATGTTGCATGTGGAAGATTCATTTTTTCACTTCCTAGTCTGGGTGCCTCTGAGTCTTTCCCTGCTGGATGGCGCTGGTCAGCACCTCCAAGATCAATGCTTAGGAGAAACGGCAAGAGCAGATACCCTGTGGGCCCGCGAGATGGCCCAGTGGGTACAGTGCTTGCTGCATGAGTAATACTGAGTTCCACCCCTGGAAGCCACATCGAGGTGGGGGAAGAGAACTGACTCCATAAGGGGTCCTCTGACCTCCACATGTGTGCACATGGCAGACCCCACACTGGGTACACATGCGTGCACAGTAACAACGTTAAATGGAAAGGATCTTTAAAAGAAAGAGAAGAGGAAAAGCTGCCCTGTGTTGTTACTGACTTCATGGGAAAGTGTCCAGTCTGCCATGCTTTCCTCCGATGTTAGCTTTGGAGATCTGGGAGATGTTCTGATGACGTGGAGGAAGATCTTTTCCTTGTTAAGGGACTAAGCGTTTTCATCAGGAGTCAATGCAGATTTTGTTCACATTTTTGCTTCTGTATTTATTGATCTAATTAAGTTTTTTTGTTTGTTTTTGTTTCTGTTTTTAAGTGCTGGTTGAACTCACACATGCTAAGCAATCACTTGGCCACTGACCTACACCCCAGGCTGTTTGGGGTTTTGTTGTTGTTTTGTTGTAGATTAATAATGTGCTGAGCCACATTGATTGAGTTTTGAATGTGAAGCCAAGCATGCCTTTCTGTGGAAACACCACTTAATCATGAAGTGTCTCCTCCTAGTCATTACTGGATTCAACCTGCAGTCATAACTTGACTGTTGAGATTACCCAGCTATCTCCATTTTCTCATGATGTCTTCATCGGCTTTGGTATCGAGGAAATGCTTCTACCATGAGAGGAATGGAGTTGTGTCCCCACCCCCTTGCCCTCTGTGTCCCCACCTCCTGCCCTCTGTGTCCCCACCCCCTGCCCACTGTGTTCCCACCCCCTGCTCTCTGTGTCCTCTCCCCTGCCCTCTGTGTCCCCACCCCCTGCCCTCTGTGTCTCCACCCCCTGCCCACTGTGTTCCCACCCCCTGCCCTCTGTGTCCTCACCCCCTGCCCTCTGTGTCCCCACCCCCTGCCCTCTGTGTCCCCACCCCCTGCCCTCTGTGTCCCCACCCCCTGCCCACTGTGTCCCTACCCCCTGCTCTGTGTCCTCACCCCCTGCTCTGTGTCCCGACCCCCTGCCCTCTGTGTCCCCACTCCCTGCTCTGTGTCCTCACCCCCTGCCCTCTGTGTCCCCACCCCCTGCCCACTGTGTCCCTACCCCCTGCTCTGTGTCCTCACCCCCTGCTCTGTGTCCCGACCCCCTGCTCTCTGTGTCCTCACCCCCTGTTCTCTGTGTCCTCACCCCCTGTTCTCTGTGTCCTCACCCCCTGTCCTCTGTGTCTCCACCCCCTGCCCTCTGTGTCCCCACCCCCTGCCCACTGTGTCCCCATCCTCTGCCCACTGTGCCCTCCACCCCCTGCCCACTGTAAAGTTTTGGGAAGATTTTGTGTTGAACTGGGCTTGTGTTTCTTTTTTTTTTTTTTTTTTTTTTTTTTTGGTTTTTCAAGACAGGGTTTCTCTGTGTAGCTTTGCGCCTTTCTGGAACTCACTTGGTAGCCCAGGCTGGCCTCGAACTCACAGAGATCCGCCTGGCTCTGCCTCCCGAGTGCTGGGATTAAAGGCGTGCGCCACCACCGCCCGGCTGGGCTTGTGTTTCTATGAAATGTTTTGTAGAATGCTTTACAACTTGAAAATTCCGTTTCTTTCACAGCTTGCTTGTTCTTCCTTGAGTATGATTTTATAATTTGTGCCCTTTGGTGAATATGTTCAGATCACCTATGCTATTGAATTCATTGCCACATTATCTCATTAACCTTTGTCCTCTGCAGAACCTGCAGTACCCCCCCCACCCCCCTCCCCACCCCTACCCCCACCCCTACCCCCCTTAGGTTGGTTCGGAAGCCTGGATCTTTTCTTCATGACCAGTCTGATCACAGGCTTATTGGTCTTACTTTTCCTTTGTGGGTCTCATTGGCAATCCCTGGTTTTCTCTCCTTGAATTCGCCGATTTCTGCCTTGTTCTTTGTGTCCTTTCTTTGCCTTCTCTGGGTCTCATTGGTTCTCTCCTTTCTAGTTTCTTAAGGTAAGAGCTGAAGTCCGATTTGAGGCCTTTATTTTTCCTAATAGATTTATTTGGTGCCAGGCATTTCCCTTGGGTGCTGCTTTGGTGCCACACCCCAGTTCTAGCATCTTATTTTCATGTCCTTCCATTCAACATCTAGTCTGTCTTCTTCTTTTTAAATGTTGATATGTGAGTTACTTGGCTACGCGGCGATGTGTCACTTAGTTCCCAAGGATCCCACTGAGATTGTTCTGTCATTGCTTTATAATTCAACGGGAGGAAAATACAGACTCCCTCAAATGGTCCTCTGACCTCACACTCATGGTACAGCATACACGCGCGCGCGCGCGCACACACACACACACACACACACACACACACACACACACACACACACGCGTGCGCGCGCGCGCGCACACTTTGCTGGCTGGTTTTATGCCAACTTGACACAAGCTAAAGTCATCAGAGAGGAGGGAGCCTCGATTGAGAAAATGCCTCCACAAGATCTGGCTGTAAGGCCTTTTCTCTATCCCTGGACCGGTGGTCCTGGGTTCTATAAGAAAGCAGGCTGAGCAAGCCATGAGGAGCAAGTCAGTAAGCAGCACCCCTCCATGGCCTCTGTTGTGAGTTCTTGACCTGACTTACTTCAATGATAAACCCTCCCCAAGTTGCTCCGGTCACGGTGTTTCATCACAATAGTGACCTAAGACACACACACATGCACATACACACACACACACACACACACACACACACACACACACACACATGCACATACACACACACACACACACACACACACACATGCACATACACACACACACAAAATATCTTTTAAACACCTTACAATGAAATAGTTTCCTGCTCTTCAACATTTGTGCTATTGTTATCCACCACTTTTACACATACTATAAACCCTACAAACTATAAACTGTAATTATTTTATGTGACTAGCAAGTTATCTTTAAAAGGCTTTTAAGTAATATAAGAAATAGAATTACCATATATAGTTTCCATTTCTAATACCTTTTATTATTTTCTGTGGAATAATAATTCTATTGGATGTAATTTTTCTTCTGTCTGGTTAATGTCCATTTCTTTTAGGTTATGAATATTAATTTTGAATTCTCTCAGCTTTTATATATTTGAAAATGGTTTTACTGGGGCTTTGTTTTTAATTTCTCTGTTTCTCTTTTTCTATCTCTGTGTGTGTGTGTGTGTGTGTGTGTGTGTGTGTGTGTGTGTGTGTGTGTGTGTGTACTCACCCATGCATGCCTGTGAAAAGGCCACAGGCTAACTTCGGGCATCTATCTCCATTGCTCTCCACTTTATTTTTTGAGACAAGGTCTCTCACTGAACCTGGAGCTGGCTATTTTGGCTACACTATGTGACCAGCAAGTCCCCAGACTCCATCTGTCTCTGCCCTGCCTGGCACTGGCATTTCAGACACACACTACCATACCCAGCTTTTATATGGGAGCTGGAGATACAGCTCAGGTCCTCAGGCTTGCATGGCCAGCACATTACCCACAGTTAGATCATAGCCCTACTAGCTAGCTCTCTCTCTCTCTCTCTCTCCTAGAAATCAGGCTGTTTCCCTTCCCCCTACCCCCACCCTGCAGTTGACTGGCCACTGCTGTGTCTATTAGAGCACACTGGCAGGGATGTGTGTGGAGAGAAAGCAAACCCAGCCCCTCCTCCTTACAGTTGCAAAATCAAAGTTTAAAGTCCCAGCTAGCACTGGCCTTTGTGCTGGGAGTCAGGTGTGACCTTCCACGACCCTGTGGAAACCACAGAAGTCAGAAATCCCATTTGCTGGGGGGCCCGAAGCTAACTTTTCAGCCCACCATCGCCCTGTATGTGGCCGCTCTGCCAGCGTAAGCTTTCTGTCCTGTGAAGCTCTTCTCCCATGTTTGAAGGGAAGGCTCTCTCTCCTTAAGGACCCTCATGCTTCTCTAGTAGAATGTTCTCTCTCCTAAAGCTCTCCCTCCCCAAGGCCTGGCCAAGAGGCCTCTCTCCTAATAAAGCTCACTCTGACTGGTAATTTCACATCAGCTCTTTTTCCAAACTTGCCACTGTTAGCGTTCAGACCCGCCCCTGACCTGCCCAGCGCCCTGACGTCATCATCTTATGTAATGCCCTCTTTAAGAGCAAGCCCCTCCCCCTTCTCTCTCTCTTCTTTCCTCTCTTGCAGTGAAGTAGCAGGCGCCTCCTCCCTTTCTTTACTTTCCTCTTTCTCTTTTTCTTCTTCTCCTCTCCTCAGACCCTGCGCGTTTTCTCTTTCTTCTTCCCTCAATTCCCCCCTTGATAAACTTCCCACATGGGTGCTGCCCGCATGGTGTGAATGACTTTCCACCGTGCGCCCTTGGCGGCCGCCGGCCATATCTGCAGGGCTGGTCCCCCTCACCGCGCCTTTTTAAAAAAACAACAGCCACATCGAACTTCAAGTTGTGTTATAAGACCCACTAATCTCCCCAGCCCTGAATATTTTTGATGAGTGTAAAAGTCAATTTTCATGTGACTTCTCTACAGAAACACCTGTTCATCCAGACAGAACCTTCCCCAGACTTAAGAAACGAATCCATCAAGTCCAGCATGGTGGTCAATGAGTTTATTGAAGCCAGTTATAGGAAAACAGGTAAGGGCTTGCTTACAGGAGCTTCGCTGACTCAAAGCTGCATCATCAAGAAGTCCTCCATTAGCGTGAATGGTGACTCAGAAAAGCTCTGTCACTGGAGTCCAAACCTGCTAGCTCCCATGTATTCTAGCAGCATCCAAGATCGGATGAGACAGGGACAGAAAGATAGTGAGAGCAGGAGAACAGGACATGATGGCGGGACCTTTTAAAGGGTATGCGTGTTACATTTGGCGGCTGGTGAGGATGTAGCTACCAGCACTGAATCACTGAAGGTGGGCTGGAGCTAACATCCCTCCTTTTTGTTTATTATAAAAGGAGAGGAAATAGTAGGAATGACTGGTAAGGCAGGAATGGGGTGCCATGTTCTTCAGACTGCGTCCTGTTGTCTGAGTGTATCGACATCTTTGGAGACCCAAGAAAGCTAGGATACTGGCCAAGTGCTGGAAGAGCAGGCTGTTTCACTGGCTGTCCAGGCTCTGTGGGACCATCTGGGGCTAGGGACATGCAGGCAGCAGTTGGAGCAGTTTGTGAAGGCTAGACCACCTGGGGCTAGCCACTTTGAAGCTGTCCAGGATGCAGATTTTGAGGGAACACCTGCATCTGGCAGGGTGCTGAAACAGATATATTAGGGGCAGAAGGTAAAGCTAAGGAGTTTAGAGGGAAATTTCTTTCTTAGGTATACATCTGATACTTTTAGACCCATGGTCCTGGCGGTTGTGGGAGAAGAGTCTGAAAATTAAGGAAAGGGGGAGAGATCCCACCCTCAGGAATAGGCAGTAGGTGGGGAAATTTAGGCTGATGATTAACAAAAGTACTTATCTGGAGTCCATTTGACTCTTAAGAGATGGATTCAAGGGGCTGAAGAGATGGCTCAGGGGTTAGGAACACTGGATCCTCTTCCAGAGGACCTGGGTTCAATTCCCGGTACCCACATGGCAGTTCACAACTGTGTGTAACTCCAGTTCCAGAAGATCTGACATCTTCACACCAATGCACATAAAAAAAAACCGCAAAATTTAAAAAAAGGTGGATTCAAGTCAATTCCCTGAAGCTTACGAGAATTTAAGTTTACAAAAAGATAAGTTTTAGAGATGTTAGCATTACCACTGTTTGTAATCTATACTGAAATCATTGTTGAAAAGGCAGCAGACTCACACTTTTGAGTCAAAATAGAAGCTCAGGGGCCCAAAATGATCCTGGGTTAAAAGTCTGAATGAGTCTTTCCTCTATCCAGAAGACCGGGTGTGTATAGATTAGATAGATGTTTTTAGCACAATGAGAAGCGTTTTGAATTCTATACTTAGAAGACAACCAAAGAAAATTTAAAATTTTGAGCATGTGACTACAATAGTGGCAGTCAGTGCTTACCAGAGCTATTAATAGCTTATCAGAATTCCAATGATTAATGTTAAAACTCTGAACTTCTCATTGCATGAGTTGGCTGTTTGAAATCTGGGGCCTATGCAGGGTCACTTGGCTCAGCCTGCGAGGAGGGGACTGGACCTGCCTGGACTGAGTCTACCAGGTTGATCTCAGTCCTCGGGGGAGGCTTTGCCCTGGAGGAGGTGGGAATAGGGGGTGGGCTGGGGGGAAGGTGAGGGGGGCGGGAGGGGGGAGAACAAGGGAATCCATGCCTGATATATAGAACTGAACTGTATTGCAAAATAAAAAAAAAAAACCTCTGAACTTTTAAAGTCTTAGTATAACAATAGCAGAGAGGAAAAGAGATCTGAAAAATTTTTCATTTTTACATATATCTAAAATCACTTTCTTGTATCTTTACAAATTGCATTTACACGCCTTAAGACACTTTCTTAGACCTTTATCATATCCTCAGACCTTACATAAACTTTACATTTTTTTATATCTAATCATTCACCATGGACACAGGTGGTTGATTACTATAAAGTGAGTTCCTTTTTAATAAAGGGATAGTAAAAAGTTACTTTGAAATCTGTTTTGTGAGTTTATCTCTTGTTTATCTCTTTTTAGAGTCTAGTAACAAAGTAAACTGAGTCTAGACCTAGTAGTAGCTCTAGGAGAGTGAGGCCTATGGCCTGATTTTTACATATGAAGAGAACTGAGAAGGTAGCTGAGTGAAGCCTTGGTTGCTGCTGTTAAACTGGCAAAGCTATCACTAGTCCTCAACACCATCAGAGAGATCCGAGAAGGATAAGTTTTACCAGAGTAAGCAGGAAGTACAGACCAAGCAGCTTCTGGATCTATTAAAAATGACAGAGACTTAGCCGGGTGGTGGTAGCACACGCCTTTAATCCCAGCACTCGGGAGGCAGAGCCAGGCAGATCTCTGTGAGTTCGAGGCCAGCCTGGACTACCAAGTGAGTTCCAGGAAAAGGTGCAAAGCTACACAGAGAAACCCTGTCTCAAAAAACCAAGAGAGAGAGAGAGAGAGAGAGAGAGAGAGAGAGAGAGACTAACTGGCTACCTGGACAATTTAGAAGATCCGACAGACTTCCCTGTGGTATAGAAATTTGAGGGGACCAACCTACCTTGTCTAGGCAAAGCAGGGCAATAAACTGCCCAATGTCCTGCTTGTCCACAGTTTGGACAGGTGTCGGAGTCTGTGGGAGATCAGTTTCGACTTGCTCCCACCTTTCCAAGGGTTCTTGGATAGAGGAGAGAGGAATGAGGAAATATTAGATAGAAAGATAGAAGGACACGATAAGAAAGACAGAGACACAGGATAGCTTCCGGAGGGCTCTGGGTCAATACCCAGCCACCCAGAGCTTTATTCAAAAGGGCTTTTTATAATATGCTAAGGGGAGAGGCAAAAGACCTCCCCCTTGCAAGATCAAAGCACAAAACATACAGCCAAGTGCAGACCCTTCCAAACACCTGGTAAACACACCTGTGGCCACCTCCTTATGCAGCCCTGCAGGGTAAAGCAAGCTCAGATTCTCTGACCCTGAGTAAGGTCTCACTGTGGGCTTTCATGGCCAGGGTCCTGGCAGCAGGCGAGGTAAAGTGCAGTTTTTCACCCAGTGGCCAGCTTTGCCACATTTAAAACAAGCTCCAGGTAGAGTTCTTCTGTGCCCATCCATCTTCTTTGGAGGAGATGGGGGTGCTGCCAGGAGCTGGTATGTCTCTCTATCATGAAAAGCTTTTTTATTAAACATTTTTTTTTTTTTTTTTTTTTTTTTTTGTTTTTCGAGACAGGGTTTCTCTGTGTAGCTTTGCGCCTTTCCTGGAACTTGCTTTGGAGACCAGGCTGGCCTCGTACTCACAGAGATCCGCCTGGCTCTGCCTCCCGAGTGCTGGGATTAAAGGCGTGCGCCACCACCGCCCGGCTTTTTATTAAACATTTTAAATGCCATATTCAGGAGATCTCTAGCTATCTATTAAGTATACCTGATTTAGTTACTTGCTTTAGGCTAAATAAAGCTTATTCCTGTAATTAACTACATTAGTACTTATCATGATTACAAGTATATTCTGAACACATTAAAGAATTTGATCATTTATAAGGCGGCTATTAATTTTCATGTCTTAATTATTCTTAACAGTTTACAACAAGTTAGTAGTTCTCATAAGACTAGCACTTTACATTCCACATCTGTTAGGTTTAGCTTTAAAAAATAACATTTTTTGATTTGGAGCTCCTTTAGTATTGAAATAAAACTTTTTAATCATAGCTACAGTCCATAAAGACTGGCAACTTTACTGATCCTTTTATAGTACACCATTATAAAATATTGTAGGGTTTTTTCTTTGGTATGGCTTAGTTTATCCAAATAGCTAAAGCTTAAAGTGAGCAAAGACAAAGAAGCTAGACAAATATTACTGTGAACCTGAGTATACTTGAGGAATTTATAAATCTTGATTATCAAATATACCTTATTTATCAAACATATGCTGTTACTTACCTAAATTTTCTAGTAGCTTGGTGCTGCACAGTTAGCAAAGACATAAGTAGTTAGACATACATCTTAAGTCAGCTTTTATTAATCTGAATAGACTTTTATGACCTTAAAATTTTATCACCATATACAGTGTATTCCAAACCAGAGACAAATCACATATATAGTACGTTGCAGCAAATAGAACCTTAAATTTTTATCATCATACAAAAATCCATACTAATCCAAAATATTTGAGACTTTTTGTTGCTTCTTAGTCTAAAAGGAGATGCAGTGATAAACAGAGAGCCCATCAGGACTAAGAAGTTTTACAATTGCTGCTTTATGCCATGTGGTCATCTTAAGATGGTGAAGTCACATGGTATGTACTCTTTAACCTTAGTAAAAATGGCTGCCAGCCATATGGCTGCTTACATCCCGATGAGGTCACCAGCCAAGATGGAGGAGAGCCACATGGTTGCTATTTAAAACATCTGTTTTTCTAGTAGATCTCTACATTTTTTTCTATATATATATTTTTTTTTAAATGAGAATTGAATCCAAGTTACATACACACAGAGTTGAATCCAAATTATATACACACACATATAGAGTTGAATCCAAGTTACATACACACATACATAAACAAGAGTTGAATCACACACACACACATATCCATGAATAGATTTTAATTATAAGCCTTTTATAAGTTTAAAGCCAAATTTTGTTACAGATTTTATTAACTATACCCAATGAATTTACAAATCCTTAGAATTTATAGCATAATCTTAACAGATTTTTTTTTCTGAGAGCAGAGCACAGAAAAGTCATAAAGATAAAAGATTTTTAAGAGTGGAAAGTAGAGAAAGTGTAGAGCAGAGCAAGTTAAAGATAGAAGATATTTGGGAATCATTTGTCTGTGCAGGAGCAATTGTCACTACTTGTGAGAATTTGGAAATCAGGTTCCCCAATTTTTTGGCCATTGGTCTGTGCTGAGGACAGACTGTTATAATAAAATCTGAGCCTGAGGAGGAAGAGAGAGTCGCAAAGTGGAAGGTAGTACAGGTGTGTTCCTGTAGCTCCAAGAAGGAGCTGAGAGCTGAAGCTGCAGGACTGCAGGCTGGAACCAGAGACAGCCAGGAGAGTGGGGGGGGGGGGGGGGGTGGTCAGGAGAGTGCAGGGGAAAGGGAGCCAGTAAGTGTCTTCAGTAGAGAGGCCCACAGGGGTGTGGAAGGCCAGAGCTGAGAGAGAAAGTTGCCCACATGGTGGGAGCCCCAAGGATGAAGAAGCTGGTTCCAGTTTATGGCAGAGGACAAGAAAAGGAACAGTTAAGGGACGAGGTGGAACTGAGTAGCACATGGGTGCCCACGTGGAGGGCACAGCAGCAGAGGGCGGCAGCAGCTGAAGAACTGGACTCGAGAATTTGGAATCAAATTCACAAACAAATGATCTGTACGTCTCTTGGGAGAGTTAGATCAGCAGCTTGGTTCCGAGCAGGGGCTGCAGGGGAGAAGGGGTGTGTGCTGTGTGTGCAGCCTGCAGCTGACCTGCCCCTTTGCTCCCGCCTCCTGCTAGCTCTGGCTCCAGCACCCACTTTACAACAGACTTACAGCTCTCTCAACACTAACTTAAAGATAGGATATTTGCTGGGCGGTGGTGGCACACGCCTTTAATCCCAGCACTCGGGAGGCAGAGCCAGGCGGATCTCTGTGAGTTCGAGGCCAGCCTGGTCTACAGAGCGAGATCCAGGAAAGGCGCAAAGCTACACAGAGAAACCCTGTCTCGAAAAACCAAAAAAAAGATAGGATATTTATGTAGTAAGGGGGTGTGTGTCGGGGCAGGGTGGGTGAGAAGGTGGAGAACCAGACAAAAGCAAACAGGTCCTGGAGTAGAGAAAAAAGAAATAGGGAATGGGGAACTTTTTTCTGCTCCCCCCAATTGTTTAGTTGGCTCCATTTTGGATTGATTATCTAAAGGATATTGAGGCCAGATTCGACTTCAAAGGCAGATAAGTTTAGAAGCCCTTAAGTTGGGCACTAGGTGTTGGGGTCAGAGGTTCTCCAAGAGGCATCCCAAAGGGGAGCCCAGAGGTACAGAAGGCACAGTTCCCATGGGTGTAGCTAGAGTTTTCCTGCCTGGCCCACAGTCAGGACAAATCTCTCTCACCTGCCAGTCCCACAGCCGCTCAAACCCAACCAAGTAAACACAGAGACTTATATTGCTTACAAACTGTATGGCCGTGGCAGGCTTCTTGCTAACTGTTCTTACAGCTTAAATTAATCCATTTCCATTAATCTATACCTTGCCACATGACTCGTGGCTTACCAGCATCTTCACATGCTGTTTGTCATTGTGGCGGCTGGCAGTGTCTCTCTGACTCAGCCTTCCACTTCCCAGCTTTATTCTCCTCCTTGTCCCGCCTACACTTCCTGCCTGGCCACTGGCCAATCAGTGTTTTATTTATTGACCAATCAGCAACACATTTGCCATACAGAACATCCCAAAGCACATGGGTGAGGTAGAGGAGGAGGTCCAAGGCCAGTCCAGTCATCCCTAGCATCCAGGGGTACCTAAGGAAGAAGGCACCTCACCAAACAGAGACCAGGCTTAGCCTAGCTAAGCCTGAGGAGAGACTTGGTACCTGGTACCAGGACTTTTGAATGAAACCAAAAGATGAAAACCAAGCTCAGAAATGAAGCCTTACCCCAGGGAAAGGGCCAGGGGTCAGTACCTCCATCTCCAAGAGTACCAGAGACTCAGGGAAGCATTTAACCCAAATGAGAAGGATCACTCACCAATTGCTGGTGATGGATGGAGGGCCAGGGGATAGGTGGAGGACCTGAGATAAGAGGTAGGGTCCCAGTGTGGCTTACACCCCAAGCGGGGAGCATGCAGGCACCAGGATATCCCACCGAGTCATCGGCACCAATGTTAGGGTTTTTTTCCAGTGGAGTTCCTTAGAGAGTCATGGCCAAGGTATGCCACAGAGATCACACCACACAACAGATCTCACACAGAGATTTATTGGGGCAGGGAGTGGAATGAGAGAGCGAGAGACAGACAGAGCAAGAGAACAGCCGTGATGGTGGGGACCCTTTAAAGGGTTCATGCCTCGAATTTGGCAGCTGATGGCGATGTAGCTGCTGGTGCTGAGTCATTGAAGGGAGGCTGGGGCAAACAGCAAGTGCCTGGACTGTGGAGACATCTTTCCGGCTCCCATTTTTATCTGTCTTCTCACATACAATGCTTCTGTTGAAAATTCTGTTACTCTCTCGCCTTTGTTGTGGGAAAGTCAGAGGATATAGGCAGGCAGGGGAATTATAGTGGGCTTTTGGGTGGGGGTATTGGGGAGGGGGTGCCCCCTTTCCAGTGGGAAAGGTTTCTGGAAAGAAACAGCCCACCCAGGGACAAACATCTGGGAGAGAAAATGAGAAAGAAAGACCCAGGGGTCTTATAAAATGTCTAACCCAGAGTTCCCCCCAGGAAACTCCCAACTCTGGGTTTCCCTGCCTGCCTGTCCTAAGGGGAAACTGACACCAGCCTGCCTCAGTAAGAACTGTTGTTGCTCTCTGCCTCCTGGGCTCATGTCTTCCTCATTCTTTAGTGTCTTCCCTGAACAGTTTTTCTTTGCCCATCCAGCAGAGTGAACTTGGCTTCATGATAACACTGTGAATTGATGCTGCTGCTGCTGCTGCTGCTGCTGCTGCTGCTGCTGCTGCTGTGGCTGATGGGAATTAAACCCACTGCCCTACATGTGCCAGGTAAGCACTTTGCTACTGAACTACCTACCCAGGGGTTTTGTTTGTTTATTTACTGAGCCAGCTGCCAGATAACCCAAGCGTGATCCTCCTACTTCAGGCTCCCAAGTGCTGAGATGATGTGTGCCACCAACCCAACTCTCTTGCTGCCTTTTTTTTTTTTTTTTTTTTTTTTTTTTTTTGGTTTTTCGAGACAGGGTTTCTCTGTGTACCTTTGCGCCTTTTCCTGGAACTCACTTGGTAGCCCAGGCTGGCCTCGAACTCACAGAGATCCGCCTGGCTCTGCCTCCCGAGTGCTGGGATTAAAGGCGTGCGCCACCACCGCCTGGCTCTTGCTGCTTTTTAAAAGGTTTTCTTTGGCAACACTTTGTTGAGCAGTCAGGTTACAAAGTGTCTTGGTGTCATTTGGGTCCTATTTCTTGCTCACTCAACATTTTAAATCCGCATGTCTTAGTTAGGGTTTCTATTGCTGTGAAGAGACACCATGACCAAGGCAACTCTTATAAAGGAAAACATTTAACTGGGGCTGGCTTACAGCTCAGAGGTTTAGTTCATTCTCATCATGGTGGGACAGGGCGGTGGACAGACAGACACGGTGCTGGCTGGGGAAGGAACTGGGAGTTCTACATCTTGATCCTCAGGCAACAGGCTGTGACCTGTGTTCCACACTGGGGGTAGCTTGAGCAAAGGAGACCTCAAAACCCACCCCCCACAGTGACATCCTTCCTCCAACAAGGACGCGTCTACTCCTATAAAGCCACACCTCTTAAAAGTGCCACTCCCTATGGGGGCCATTTTCTTCCCAACCACCACACTGCACTTTTATATTTATATAAAGTTGCTACAAATAGTACACCTACAAGCTAAACCAACAGGGGTCTTGACTTCATGTGGGAGCAGTGAAGGGTTTAACGGGGCGCTCGTGGCTGGCCGCCACCTGCGGCGGCCATGGCAACGGAAGAGAGCGCTGGATGCTGCGGTGGCGGTGGCAGAAGAATCACGAGCCATGGCTACCTTTCTAGAGCTTTATTAGGAGGAAGGAGAGACAGACAGAGAGACAGACAGACAGACAGACAGAGACAGAGAGACTGCGGAGGGGAAGCACAGAGGGGATGCAAAAAGAGGGCCTGTGGGAGGGCACACACGCCTGCTTTTTAGGCTGGGACACCGTGGCAGACTGATGACGTCATAAGGACATCAATCCTTACAAGCAGATATTCAATAATCTCACAAACATGTATTTGCCTATGGTGATCCACACAGGAGACTTCCTCTCACAGGAATCTTCCGAGACTCCACAGCGTGGACTCCTAGAGAAGGAGATGAGTGATGGGTTATGTCACTAACATAACCTTTTGTTCCATTTTCACTCATTTCCTGTTTCCCAGGCTCTGAAGAGCCAGTGCTCACCCAGGGACTCTTGTCCTTGCAGAAGGGCCCTCCACTTCCCGACCACCATCCCGCACAGGCTGGGAAGTGCTGCAATTAGAAACTAGGAGCCAAGGGAGCCCAGCCCGCTGGGAAGCCAGGGGTGAGACAGCAGGGGAGGACGGGAGCTTGTGAGAAGAGCGGAGGAGGCCTGAAGGAGATTGGAGGCCCGAACCCTGCCCTGCTGTGGTGTCAATTCCTCTCACAGGCTCCTTCAGCTCTCCAGGAAACTTGAGGAGTGCCTCAGCGCCCTCCTCCCGAGCCCCGCCCCACCTCCTACCTTCTCAGGGGTGGCTTAGCTCAGCTGGGCCTCTTAGCCAATTAACACTCTTTGCATCTGAAAGGCTCAAATCAGCTCCTCGGAGGTGTGGGAGATCAGAAGTAATTAAGGCCTCTTTCTAATGTAAATCTAAACCTGAAGTGGGATGTTTGTCTCCTTGGGAAATTTGAGCCTGGGGTTATCCTGGAGCTGGGGAGAGGGGGAAGGCTATGATGACTTTAAGACTGTCAGTTTGGTTGGATGCTTTCCAGAAATATCAGGTTCCGTTAAATCCAAACTGATTCCAGAGGGCAGTGGGAGGGAGCGTCTTCAAAGGTAAACGCAATCCCCACTCTTCCCTACTCTCAGTCCCTCCCAGGTCCTTTCTCCACAGCCTCCTGTCCTGAGGCACCTGACCCTGTCTCTACCCCATCCACCTCTCAGGCCCTTTTATTAAGTGCCTGTCACTCTTTGTAATTATTTTATTTACTGGCGTCCCACGTCATTAAGTAAATATGTCCAGGTTGCTGTTCACCCTGGAGCATAATATATAAAGTTGTCCGAGTGAAAAACAGCCTGACTGCAGATCAGCCCGTACTGATGTACAGTTTGGAATGTACCCGAGAGCCTCTCACGCGGTGGGGCTCCTATTCAAAGCTGCTGCTGATTTCCCTCTTCCCACGTCCCCTTCTCTCCCCTCCCTGTCTTCTAGCCAGTGACATAGGATCTGCCGTTGCCAATGACCAGCTCTAGCTACCAGGGACTCTTCTAGTGAAGTGTTAGGTACCTGGGCTTAGAAGCCATTGAGGCTAGAACCCTTCCCTCATAATTAGTTTTAGGTCTCACCTCCTGTTTCCCTTGTAACATTACAAAAGGAAACATTAGTCAGTGCTTCCTCTGTAAGGATTATGTCCTTAATTATGCCACCAGCCTGCCATGGCTTCCCAGCCTAAAACAGCGGGCGTGCCCTCTCTTTCCACACTCTCTTTCCCTATTCTCCCCCCTCCATGCGCTCGCGCGCTCTCTCACTCTCTCTCTCTCTCTCTCTCTCTCTCTTCCTTTCCCTCTCCCTCCCAATAAAGCTCTAGAAAGGTAACCATGGCTCGTGATTCTTCCATACTCTCCTCCAGCACTCTCCTCTGTCGGCATGGCCTCTGTGGGTGGCGGCCAGCCACGAGAGCCACCACTTAACCAACATCCTCCCTTAAGATTTAAAACATGATATGAAAGGGGAGGTGACTTTAGGTTAATGTGGAGCTACTTCCTCCTGGTCAGAAGACTAGCACCTGAATTCTACCTCTGGCCCTGGGTGGAAACATGACATTCTATGTAAGATTATAATGATTGTCTCCTCTTTTAAGGCATAATACAACTGGATCTGTCGATCACCTGGCTGGGAAAGCTGATTGACCTGAAGACAAGCTAAGGGGATGGGAAGAATAATTATCCTCTCAGTGAGACAACATACTCACACCTCCGCCCTCCCCAGGAAACCCTCTGACACTACGGTTGCTTACAGATCCTCACTAAGTTGTCTTGCTCTGAGTTCTAACTCAAAATCAGTGTAACTTGGAGTTGCTGTGGGATCTCCTATCCTTGCTTCTCCCACTGTGATGGCCAACATTACCTGAAATACATGTGAGTGCCTGTCTGAATCACCGCTCCATTCAATTTCTTTCCTTAGCTAAGACATTGGGACTGAAACCTGGGAGTCTGATAGTTCCTCCATGTGGTCTCAAAGCACCAGCACAGATGCATGCTGGGTGTACTTAAACATTCCTCCCCATTTCTTCATAGGCTCCCACCCTGAAAGCTAAAGTTATGTTTTAATTACTGTGCTTAAGAGATTTATAAAACAAAAATTCCTCTAATCTGTAAGCCCCACCTGCCCAAGGACAGATAACTTCCTGGAATGCTGGGGCTGTTGTTTGTGTAAGATAACAAGCCACAGGTTTTCACTTCTGTAAACAAGGTTGGTTGCCCCAACAGCACAGGATGTGCTGATCACACATAGCATGTGTGCTTGTCTCTGACTGTATGAATGCCGGAAGTACAAAACCTTGTACATTTTGCCTTTACAGGCCCCTAACCAATGTCATTTGGTGCCATATTCTGAGTATGTGTCTCGGGTATAGACCTGGTCAGTATTTAATAAAGTTTCTTATTTGTTAAAAAATTTATTGTCAAACTGGTGAATCTGAGTCACCCCCAAACCCATAACAGTTTGAGTAAAAATGACCTCCATGTGTTCATATAAGTGACCTTGTTGGAGAAAGTGTGTCACTGGGGTGGGCTTTGAAGTTTCAAAAGCCCCTGCCAGGGACAAGGTTTCTCTCTCTCTCTCTCTCTCTCTCTCTCTCTCTCTCTCCACTCTCTCTCTCTCTCTCTCTCTCTCTCCACACACACACACACACACACACACACCTCGCAGATTAAGATCCAGTTCTCAGCTGCTTCTCCAGCACCACACCTGCCTACAATCATGCTCCCTGTCATGATGACAATGGACTACACCTCTGAAACTGTAAGCCAGCCACAATTAAATGCTTTCTGGAGAGTTGCCTTGGTCATGGTGTCTCTTCATAGCAATAGAACACTGACTAAGACAGTTGGTCATCCTAGAAAAGGAATGTCTGTTGGGACACCCTGTCTCACCTCTGGCAAACAACTTTAAGAAAGAAACACATGCTGCAACAATTTCCTCATTCCTGAGCACCTCACACCATCCCTATAAAGGGTCTCAACCAAATGTTTCCCCTGGCAGATGCCCTCAACTTAGAGAGAGAGAGAGAGAGAGAGAGAGAGAGAGAGAGAGAGAGAGAGAGAGAGACCGCCCCTCATCATGTGCTTTTAAATACATTCCCATCTGCTGAAGGTCAGGCTCTCGTCTCTTTCTGCTGTCTGGATCTTTACACAGCCTGAGAAATTAACAGCTTATCAAATGCCAACTTCTCCCACCTGGCCAGGGTTAGTAAAGCATCTGGTCTACCTGAAACACATTTCATTGCCCATCTATACCAAATGGGTTCTCCAAGTCCATTTCTTTTCTTACCTAACATGGGAAACTTTGCCTCCCTGAAAGCACCCATACGAAAGCACTAGGAACTTTGCCTCAGCTACACCTGACCCTATTAGACTCCAGATCACTGTTTTCTTAGAGCATTTACTAAAAAGGGCTACAGTGATGGCTGCATCCCTCTGGGATATGTGTATATATCCTATAACTCATGAATGCCTTTCTCAAAGCCCTGGAAGTGATTGCTTTAGAATGTTCTCATCAGAAAAGACAAGGTCTCTGCTTCCATTCTCTGTGGGAGGACAGAATCCTAACAGATGTAGATGGCATCATCAGCATCCATAAGGACCCAACGCTGTTATTCACCCTATCCCCTGACTACTGAGCATCTGTTCTTTCCTGACTCTGCTTCCTTTATTTTATTTTTTTTAGACAGGGTCTTATGTATCCCAGGTGGCCTCTAGCCCATACAGCTGAGGATGGCCTTGAACTTCTGATCTTTCTGCTTCCACCTTCCAAGTGATGGGATTACAGTCATGCACCACCACACATGGTTCAGGTTTATGCGGTGCTGAGGTTTGAACCCAGGGCTTCATGCATGCTAGGCAGGCAGTCTACCAACCAAGCTACATCCCTGCTCTCCCTTTAAAATGCCCAGTCACTTTTCTGTGGATGGGAGGTGACTTCGGTTGGTACTAGGCCCTAACCTCTCTAGTGTTTAGCTCTGTTTATCTTTGACAAGACACATTTTAGAGTGACCTCTCTCTCTGTCACTAACAAGCACAAACCTCCTCCCCTTGAGTGTGTAGAATCTATGACTTATTTCAATAATGGACAACAGAAAAAGAAAAAAAAACTTGTCCTTTTCTCTCTGTTTCTTCTTTGGATATTGTCCAAAATCCTAAGAATGCTTGCTCTGACTCTCTGGACATTCTCCCTCTTTCTCTGCAGAGACTCCCACCCCACCCGACTCCACTCCACCCCATCTCCACCCCAGTGCAGCTGTTGGCCAACAGCCGCACATGCTGGCTTTCCTGGACCTTAAAAAGGCATGGCTTTCTTCCTCTTCTCCATCTCCCTCCCGGCAGCTTTCAGGATTTATAGCTTGCCTGCTTTGAGTTTTTCCTCCCAAACTCTAATAGATGGTCCTCAAGCTTCCTTCTGAGTCCATTTTAAATTCTTTTGTCAGGGAGACAAAAAACCCATAAAAGGGAATCCTGAGTCCCTGGTAGCTGAACAACAAGCTGGTTAGTTCTGTGATCCCCCTCAAGCTCCTCAGTATTTTTCATATTTGGACAATTTTTAAAGTTGAGCCTTCATAAATATGCCTCTAGCCATGGAAGTGAATAGACCTGGCATGTTAGTTAACTGAGCGGCTAACTCCTTTTCCTGTCTCTACAGCTGGAATCCGTGCTTGAGGAAGGCAGGAGCCTGTGTCTAGGTTAGTTACCACCTAACCTTGCAGCACCTGGAATAGTCAGTACCTTTGCTGTGAGGACACAGAGTCAGAAACAGCTAAACAGAATCATGACTGTCCATACTGTCAGAATGTAGGGAATAACAATCAGTTTACCCCACAGGGCTGTTTCAATGGTGGCAGTTTACCTGATAGTCTTACTTTCCTAGTTAAGCCCACCAAGGCAAGCATGGCTCTTTTATTCCAATCCTAAGTGCTATTAACTCTCAAATTAGATATAATAGTATAAATAAATAAATAAATAAATAAGTATATGTGTTTCAGAGTGTTAGAGAAGCACCAGCAGAGTTCAAGAGGTTTCTGTAGAATGGCAGAAACAGAAATAGACTCCCTTTCTGGTGAGGAACCAAACAGGAAAGACGTTGGAGAAGGCGGCTTGAAGTGTCCCAGGCTTGAGAGCAAACACTGTAGAACTGGGTCCAGCTGCAGGGGCAAAAGAAGCAGGACTGTGGAAGGGAGAGACGGCTCAGCAGTTCAGATCACCTGCTGCTCTTGTAGAGACCTGGGTTTGGTTCTCAGCACCCACATGGTGACTTACAACCACCTGTAACTCCAGTTCCAGGGGATCCAGCACCCTCTTCTGGCTTCCCAGGGCACCAGGTAGGCATGCAGTGCACATACATACATGTAGGCAAAACAGTCCTACACATAAATACAAATAAATACATCTTTAGATGGGGGGCAGGGACTGGGAATGGACAGACAGATGGAGGTCCAAAGTGCAGGTCCAAACAGGAAGAGAGGCAGATGGCTGTTGAGTAGGCCACAGTGGGCAGAGAGCCAAGCTGAACTCCCAGGGGCAGCTGGGAGTTCTCTGCCTTGTCCTTGAGACACCCTCCCAGTGGTCAGATTGAGGCAGCATAGAAAGGCAGGGGAAATCCTGGGACATGAAGAGAAAGGAATGCAGCTGTCCTCTCTGTCCAGCAGAGAAGCATGAATTCCAGCACAGCTAACAGCTGCTTATGGCCGCTCTCTCTCCCCAGCTGTAAACCTGCAATTCTCTAGGAATCTCACCAGAAACCCAATTTGGAAGGAAAGGGCGTGTCTTAAATTCCCCGCATAACTCTAATGGCTCCTGCTCTCACCTTATGATAAGCTTATAATTCCACCCAAGGCATTTCTAGAGCCACCCCCCTCATCTCCCTTAACAAACGAGAGGGAAGGTGGAGAAACATTCTAGTTTCTTGTTTTTATCTCTTCCTTTTACACAACCTAGTGAGCACAGCCTGGAAGCTATGTGTGACCGGATACTTCGTGTGTCCCCAACTCTAGTCCGAACACCAGGATGGAGAGACTGAATATCTCATGGGAGGACAGCTGGCCTGCCAGCTCAGCCCCCTATGCTTCAACCCAGTCAAACCTGCCTGACCCCTAGGGCAGGACCCCCGGTGGCCCTTCCCTGGGACCCACTCTTGCTCTATGGGCCTACTTGTTCTGTTGTTGTAGTTTTTTTACTCTTTGGGGGGGGCCCACCGCCCAGATCCCACATAAATCACACACAGAGGCTTTTTCTTAATTATGAATGCCCAGCCTTAGCTTGGCTTGTTTCTTGCCAGCGTTCCTTAACTTTAATTTATCCCGCTTACCTTTTGCCTCTGGGCTTTTCCTGTTCTCTTCTGTAAATCTTACTCTTACTCTGTGGCTTGCTGTGTAGCTGAGCCCTGGAGTCCTCTTCCTTCTCTGGCTCTTTCTCCGTTTCTCCCCTTTTCTTCCCAGATTTCTCCCTCTATATATTCTCTCTGCCTTCCAGCCCCCGCCTGTCCTTTCTCCTGCCTTGCTATTGGCTGTTCAGCTCTTTATTAGACCATCAGGTGTTTTAGACAGGCACAGTAACACAGCCTCACAGAGTTAAACAAATGCACCATAAACAAAAGTAACACACCGTAGAATAATATCCACAACATTGTTCCTTCTCACACTCTCACCTACAATAAAACTCCTTCTAAAACCCACCCTTTCCTTGTCCATATTTTATTCTTGGAGTTTGTGAGACAAAGACCCAGAAGCCACTGGCCTGGAGTGGCTTTGGTGACTGTTGATCGTCTAGCACCCTAACTCCCGAAGTTAAGTTGGTCTGAGATGAGAAAGTCTCTGCCATACTCAAGGGACCCCCGGTGCCACCACCAGCTCCCCATTTCACCTCCCCGTGGGTCCATATTATTTACTCTTCCTTGGGAAGCACGGACCCTCTGCCCACATCTGACTATGTCTTACTTTTCAATACCTTCCTCCTCCTCTTGAGACAAGATTTTATGGTACAGCTTTGGCCGGCCTGGAACTTAGAGAGATCCACCTGCCCCTGCCTCCTGAGTGCTGGGATAAATGGCATGCACTACCACACCTGGTTCTGTCTTTATAAACAAAGGTTTTTAATGAAATTTTCTTTATTTAGTGCAGGGAAGGAGGCCCTTTACGCCACTGTGTGCATGTGGAGGTCAGCAGCCTACTGTGGAGTCATCTTCTCCTACCACGTGGGCCCAGGGACTGGACTCAGCTTGTCAGGGTTGGTGATAGGTGTCTTTACCCAACGAGCCATCTCACTGGCCTCTATACCTTTTAATCTTATACTAAAATATCTTTGCTATATCTCCAACTCGGCTTCATAAACTGGCTAGTCCCAAAAATTCTTCTTTTGTTTGTTTGTTTTGTTTTTCAAGACAGGGTTTCTCTGTGTAGCCCTGGCTGTCCTAGAACTCACTCTGTAGACCAGGCTGGCCTCAAACTCAAAAAGATCCACCTGCCTCTGCCTCCTGAGTGCTGGGATTAATGGCGTGTGCCATCACCACCTGGCTTCCAAAATTCTTTTCAGTATTGAATCCACGGACTTCAGATTGGCCTGAGTTGTGGTCAGTCTGCTGAAGGAGGCAGTACACAGCTGTGCCTCTGTCCCCACTGACAAGATAACAGGTCAGTGGGGGCCATTGTCGTCACAGTGCTATGTGTTCACCTCTTTATGGGGTCCATGTGAAGGCTACCCCCTTCCTCAGTCTCCTATGTCCCCAAAAGTTCTTGGGCCTGTTTTTCTTGGTGTGATTTTAATATGTCCATGTGCCTATATAGTCTCAATTCACCCTGATGAATTTATAGGGCAGCATCTATAAGAATGTCTACTCTTAGGAATAAGTCATTTATCAGTCCTGTGCCTCGTGGGTGGTACAGAGCAGATGTTACTGTTTACGTGTCCGCCTCAGTTGCACTGTCATCCTTGAGCCTCAGAATGGAGTCAAGAACTACTTGTAAATGGAGCCTCTCAGGTCACAGCCTGAACTCAACAGCCTGCCACTTGATGGATGTTCCAGAAATAGAAATGTTTTGAACAAATGCGTTTTCCAGAACTGCCAGTGTATAGACATGATGCTGGGCGTAGAGGTGCAAGGCCGGACAGACGAACTCAGTCTTTGGGAAGAAGCCCAGCCCAGCAAGATACCAGGACCGAGGCCTCGTTTGCTCACTGAATGCCTGAATCTTCCCTATGGTGGAGCCAGACCGCATGTCAGCCTAAGCAAGTACCACCAGATGGATTTAGAGAAAAGAAGGGAACCAAGAAATCGTCAACTTCTTCCCCATCCACTCAGATCACACCCGGGGTGGATACAAAAACCCACTCAGACAGATCACACCCGGGGTGGATACAAAGTTGGAGGCATAAATTAGGCAACCTGGGCAGAGGAAAAGGGCCGTGAAAGACACGGTGGCATGAGGTCACACCTCAGGGTGGATTCAGTGAAAGAATGGGAGGAAATGCAAATATCCAATACTAGAAGTAATAACAAGCCCATGACGGGATTACGGTCCAGGCTGCTCATCACTTGAAAGCTAAGATTTGGGGCGAGGAGTTCATAGGGAGGAATCAGGCATCCTGAAGGACAAGCCCTGAAGAAGATGCAGAGACTGTTGTCCTTCAAGCTCCACCATGGAGAGCTCACAATCCACTCTCCCTATAGTCCACGTTCCAGGGTTTTGTCTGTCCAGGCAGAGGGGAGGCTTATCTTTAGCCTGGAGTTCAATTCTAAGAGCTCAGCACTGTGGAGTTTGTAGAAGTGAATAAGGAGCCTTTGGAATAAGCAGATAAAGGCTAATATTCAATAAACTCACGAACAAGAGTTTTCCTTAACCCCCTTGGAAAAGACATCTCTGAAACAAAACCTAGGCCTGAGCTTCAATATTGGATAAGCCCCAGTGATCACAAGAAAAGCTAACATATGTAATTGACTATTGGCAAACACAACTGAACCAAATAAAGCAGTAATTAACAATTATTGTGCTTGAAAGTAACGGAACTAGACATCCAGGCTGCCTCGGAGTTTGTCCCAGGCATCGATAAGAACGGCGTGTTTGTTAGTGGGGCGAATAACCCAAGTGTGAAATTCATTTTATTAGACTAGATCTAAGAATAGGCTTGAGCCACCAAATGGAAAAACGATTTCTCCCCAGCTCCTCACTGTGGCACTCAGGGAATAAGCTCTATGTGCTATTCTGCATTTATAAAAAGAGAGTTGGTGTAGGTGGTTTGTAAAACTGACTTCAGGTGTGTCCCTCCATTTACCTCTACTGCTTTCCTGAAGGCTGTGTGGCGTGATCACCTGCCAGGAGTGGAGTCCATTTTCATATCTCTGGCTTTATGACTAGCTTTGGCCCTTCCCATAGCTGACCTTGCACCCTGCCACTCCCTTGCTTGGGAACCTTGTCTCCACCCCAAGAATAACCCCAGACTGAACAGCTGGTGGGTACAAGTTAATGACCCAGCCAAACTGTCACAGCCCCAAGCCCTACACATGGATGTGAACTCAGCCAAATCCAGGAAAGCCAATCTACAGCTGATTAACAGCTCACCACAGGAAACACAAGCAATCCCAGATGAGTCCACAGACTTGCCCTCAGAGGCCAAACCCCAACAGGCAATCTACAGCAACTTGGAGCAAATAATGGCTGTTAATATAAGCCAGTGAGTTTCAGAGTTACTTGTTACATAGTCATAATTAACCTAGAGGATTCTGGTTCATAAATACAGAAATGCACTAGGACTTGGATAAACCAATCCTGATTGCTGAGCTGGGGAGTGTTGACACACACCTGTATCCTAGCACTCAGAGGTGGAGCAGGAGGATCAGAAGTTCAAGGTCACCCTCTGTTACATGGTTCAGTTTGAGGCCAGCTGGGGCTAACAGGAGACCTTGTCACAAAAAAGTAATCTTAATGACTACTAATCACTGGGCACTTACACATCGTAAACCTCATGTTTCTGAGGTGTGGTTAGCTACCACATCTACTTCACTCTACTTATCTTTGAAACCCTACAGGGGGGCTCAATGGTAAAGGAAGGGGAACTCCCACACAGCAGGGGATCCCTCCTGTACCTGGGGTTAGGCACAAACCAGACCCAAACACCCTGTTTTCACAGAGATCCTTTATTAAGTGGGGAAGAAAAATTAAAATGGCTGCTTTCTGACTCTGGCAGAAAACACCAGCAAATGACCTTGCAGGTGTGATTTTTAAGAAGAGAAAGAGGAGAGCTCTGTGTTAGAATGGGACAGGATGCGGTGTTAGAGGAGATAGGGGATGAAGAAGAAGGGGAAGGGGGAAGGAGGATTTGTCCCAGAGGGCAAAGGACTGCCTCTGGATAGAGAGGAGACAGACATGGCACATGGGCAAATAGTGGTTTATAAAGATAAAGGGGGAGCCCTGTGTTAGGATGAGGTGTTTAATTTGAATTGGGCATGTTATTAGGTGAGTCAAAGGGGGCTTCTGATTGCTGGACCTTGGTGGAGGAGCCTCGGAAGGAAGAAGTGGCCAAATAAGGGAACAGACCTCGGTGGATAGTTTTAGGGATGTAACCTAACAGTTTTTAGCAAGGCAGAGGGAATGGAGGAGGAGGGCACAGCCATGTGTTCAAGTTGGCTGGTGTCCCTTCAAAGGCAACTGACACCAGGTCAGATGATCTGAATGCCATCCCTGAGACACACACATGGTGGAAGAAGACAATTGTCCCCTGCACACTGAACTCTGACCTCCACGTGTGCACTGTTGCACACCCCCATCACAAACACAATACATAAGCAAGTGTAAAAAAAAACCTGCAAGATAGAGTTGTTTCCACAATTTTGCAGAAAAAATAGATGGGGAAACTAAGTCAGGAACGCATCTTAAGTAACTTGCCCAAGGATACATAGGAACTGAGTAGGAATTTATACCAGCATACTCTTTCTCAAGGGACCCCAACAAAGGCTGAGGCAATTCCAGTTCTGGGGTGCCTGGTGGAGTAACAAGTGACTCTGAAGAAACAAGGGTCACTGCTGCGATGATTTTCAATCTTCAGATTGATCAAACACTGACTATTCATACCAATGAAAACAGCAATGTGATATAATTGCTAAATGCATGATAACTGGCATTTATTTTTATAGTGTATTAACTCAGTGTACTGCAGGTGCCTTGGTAACAAAAGAAGGCAAATGTCATTCCTGTGGATGTGGTCAGTGTGCCTCTGCTCCCTTAGGCATATTAAACACGAGGCCTTCCTGAAGTCACCAAATGGAAAATGGCACAAGGCTCTCCTGGACACACACACACAACACCAGCCCAGCTCCATAAAAGACCCATGACTGGGACAAAGACACCCATCTGCCTGCCACATCCTGCGTAATGTCCCTACTTTCTCCTGGAAACCTGAGCAGGGTGATGAGGAACTAAATACAGAAGAGACACATATACCAAAAAGCTGGGATGGGGTGAGCTGTGCTGGCCATGATGGAGGACATCAACACAACAGCAACCTGGAAACTCAGCACATTTATTTTACACATCTGAATCAAGGATATATTGTTCGAATCTTAGATGGTCTTATTAATAGGAGACCCAGAGCCAGATATCAGGATGAAAGCTGAAAGATCAGAGAAGCAGAGCAGCCAGCCACTAGTTCTTACCTCTACAAAATCCTCAGCCTAAAGAGAGTGAGTTCCTGTTTCCTCATGCCTTATATACTTTTCTCTGCCCAGACATTACCTCCTGGGATTAAAGGTGAGTGTGCTTCCCAGTACTAGGGGATTAAAGGTGTGTGCCACCACTGCCTGGCTCTCTTTCCAGTAATAGGATTAAGAGTGTGTGCCACCACTGTCTGGCCTTTATGTCTAATCTAGTGGCTGGCTCTGTCCTCTGATCCTCAGGCAAGTTTATTAGGGTACACAATATATCACCACAAAGAGGTTTATGGCATTCCTCTGAACAAGGAGGCAGCTTTAAACTAATCTCAGTAGGGGGTTTCTGTTGGGGAGCAGCCTCAAGCTGTAAACATTAGGGAGGAGGAAGCTGAGATTGATAGTTTCTGTCCCCATTGTCAATGTTTCCACTCAGCCCAGGGGAAGGCTTCACCACTCCCATGGGTCTGAGGCACTGGCATCCCTCATGGCTGTGCTCAGGTCAACAGCACGCGTTCACTCAGGACTTCCCCACTCTCCACACTGCCTGAGGTAGCCCTACATGAGTGAGGACCTCTGTGGGAGGGGTTCAGGTGCAGGGTTCTGGATTTCTGCAGGATCTGAGTGGGTTGTTTTCTTCATGTAAGTAGGTTCTGAGATGCTTCACTCTGCTGTGCCCAGGTCACTCAGAGTCAAGCAAAGCAGGGATTTGCCAAGAAGCCAGGCCACACTGCTGGCCTAGACATAGAGAAGCAGGACTCCGCATGGTCCAAGGGGCTGGAGAAGTGTCATCACTTGGAATCTGGACCTTGAAGCATGGCTAGGAGTCATCTGGAAGGCAAAGGACATGGCAGGCCACTGGAATGACGCCGCTGGTCTAAGCAGGTGGCCTATGGAGACGTGCACAATTTAAGACAGACCAGTGTAACCATGGCTACAGAAGCAGGGAACTTGGAAAACAGTGTTTGACCCAGCTGGGTCTTTCTCTTTTGAGGAGTATAGCTTCTTGCTGCCAAAGAGATATCTCTGGCTGGGCACAGCTGTGTGTCCAAAATAAACCCACAAGACCAATTCCACTCGCTTTTGCAGCTGCCCATCTGTTGCAGGATATTTGTACACTGTGTGAAGATGTATTGTTGTGATTGGTGTAATAAAAAGCTGAATGGCCAACAGCAAGGGAGGAAGTATAGGCAGGACTTCTGGGCAGGGAGATTAAGTAGATGAAGGAATTTAGGCTTGAGGGGAGACAGAAAAAGAAAGGGAGAAGACAGGGAGAAGCTAGGGGCCAGACAGTCAAAAATGAAGGAAGCAGGAAAGTAGGACATATAGAACGAAAGAAAGGTTAAAAAGCCCCGAGGCAAAACAAAGAGGAATAGAAACAGGTTAAATTAAGTTAAAAGAGCTAGTGGAAAGCCTAAGTTGAGGCCGAGCATTCATAATTAATAGTAAGTCTCTGTGTCTTTATTTGGGAGCTGGTTGGCAGCCCAAAGAAAATTCCAACTATAGAGGGGACTTCATAGGAAGCAGAGGGGAGTGTTTTGGCCATGTTTCCATGCAAAAGGATGTGGAAATAACAGTTGATTAGACTTGTGGAATCAGTTATTATTATGTTTGTAATTCTACCACTTCACAGATGGAGGTAGGAGGATCATAATTTCAAGGTAATCCTTGATTAAATAGGGAATTTGAGGCCAGCCTGGGCTATATGAGACCCTGTCTCAGATAACAAGAGAATTTCTGGTCTTAAGATTAAAAAAAAAAAAAAAAGCCAGGCAGTGGTGCTGCACGCCTTTAATCCCAACATAGAGCCAGGTGGATCTCTGTGAGTTTGAGGCCAGCCTGGTCTACAGAGTGAGATCCAGGACAAGCACCAAAATTAGAGAAACCCTGTCTCAAAAACAAAACAAAACAAAACAAAAAAGATTTAAAAAAAAAGCGTGTGTGTGTGTGTGTGTGTGTGTGTTCATGCATACTGCTTCCTCCTTGGGGGTTTTGGGACACAGCTAGCCAAGAGCCTGGCAGTGAGGACACCTGCAAGTTTCCAGAAAGTCTCCTATTCTGGGGTGGGAGTAGGGCTGTTGATGTGCAAAATGGAGGAAGAGCTTCCCCCACAGGGTCTCTGGGGAGAAATGAAGGGAGGCTCAGTGGTAGTCTCTCCTTCCATCATGCATTTCCATCAACATACTTGCATTGAGTACCTCTTTCATGTAGTACACAAAACAAGGGGACGTTAAGGTCGACCAGATATCCTGACAGTAGAAATTTTATTCAAGTTGGAAAATTATAAGTAGGTATTTTCCCGAGGTGGGACTTGGACATGGACATGAAGATTGTTCCTTTTCTGTTATTCAAGTTTCTAGATTCTTATTTCTCATCTCCTCCCTTACAATCCCTTTTATTTGCAGGCTCAGTCATCACCAAAGCCTGGATTGTGATGCTAAGCAGCTTTGGTCCCTTTGGCTGACCAGGTAGAATGTGTGACTTAATCTCGTTGCCATTGGCTACATTTGGAGCAAAACTGTTCAGCTGTAGCTTTCCCTGGACATCCTCCCAGTGATTTCTACCCCATCCTCTCTGGACGTTTAAATTTTATCCATTGTGCTTTTAAAAAAATCTCCACGGGGTCTGCAAAGGTCACTAGCTAACCTTGAGGGGACTAGTTGCATAGTAAGTTAATTTTTTCAATCAAACAAACACTCAACCCAAGCAGAACTGATCCAAACGATGAAGGGAATTTCCCCCATAGGTCAGCTGTGATATTATAAACTGCGGCAGTTGATGATATGTGCTCCGTTAGCCTTTGGAAAAATCACTTACATTTCTGTGTGCCTCAGTCTCCTCATCTAAACTATAGCATACAATAGGCTTAGAGTAGTTTTGACGATTAAATGAATTGTAAAACCCTGTGTACATGCCTCATAGATAATGTTCTATAGGGCAGGCAAGACGGGCCACGAGATTAAGGTTCTTAGTGTGCATGCCTAGTGACCTGAGTTTGATCCCTGGAACCCACAGGTAGGAGAGAACTGACTCCTGAGAGCGCTTCTCTGACACACATACTGTGGCACATGCACACCTGAAACCTCACACACATCTCTCTCTCACACACACAATAATAGTAATAATAAATAAGTTTATTTATTTATTTAATGTGCATAGGCGTTTGCTTGCATGTATGTCTATGCAACAAACGCATGCCTGGTGCCCTTGGAGGCCGGAAGGGAGCATCAGATCCCCTGGGACTGAAGTTACAGTTGGTTGTAAGGCACCATGTGGGTGTTGGGAATCAAACCCTGGTCCTCTGGAAAAGCAGACAGTGCTCTTAACTGCTGAGCCATCACTCCATCTCCACTAATGATTTTCTTTAAGCTTTAATAAAAATTATCTGTAAAGGTAGCTTCTGTCATGCTTTTTGCTCCTAGTGGACCTGTGGCGATTCCCAGTTCAAAGGGAGCAGAACTCACAGGTTTGGGTTCTGGAATAAGAGTGGAAGAGATGTGGAAATAACTTTTCTCACCTTCCAGCTCATGCTGGCATTGTACCCAGCAGACAGTTCAAGTTTGAGCCTAGAGCAGCGGGTTCTCAACCTTCCGAATTCTGTGACCCTTTAATCCAGTTCCTGATGTTGTGGTGACAGCTAACCATAAAATTATTGTCATTGCTACTTCATAACTGTAGTTTTGTTACTGTTATGAATTTTAATGTAAACATCTGTGTTTTCTGATGGTCTTAGGTGACTCCTGTGAAAGGGTCGTTCAACCCCAAAGGGGTCTTGACCCACGGGTTGAGAACCACTCCTCTTAGAAGGTTTGTTTCCCAAGTCTGCTATAATAGTTTGCAATTTGAAATTAGAATACAGTCTATTGTGACTCTGAGTGCAAAGTGAAGATTGTTACCACTGCACACTGAGCTCCACCACTGAACCCATCAGGCAGCAGCTTGGGGAAAGGAGATAGGCAAGCTCACTTCACTTGCTACTGAGCACTGACTGGGTGGGGACCCTTACCCACCTTTGAACGCCAGGCTTTGAACTGTTGCCTAAGACATTAACACCTTTTCTTCAAGAAGACTCCTTAACTTGACTCTTACCCTCAGGGAAGTCTATTTGCCAAAATTCCAACAGTAATTCTGGGTTGAGATCGTGGGGGTAAATTAGTATTGGATTTCTGGGCAATTTGCCCTAAATGCTAATGTAGAAAATGCACCTGGATTAGGACATTTTTCTTCTGATTCATGGATTCTTGTCCTAATTAAATCTTACTAACAAGAAGAAAACTGCTGACTTTCTTTTTCTGAAAATAAGTCCATAATGTAGGTGCTGTCTGGATCATACCTTCAGAGTGGGGACTTGGTGACATCCACCTATCTGTCCCTCATGGCCCTGAAGATGTGGGCATGACACAAACCCTTTACTGCAGAGAGGATGTGTCATGGAGTTGAAGG